>NC_090829.1:6494250-6803500 GCF_028021215.1 Eschrichtius robustus
ACTTCAATTATTGGAAAACTTTTATTTATGCTGGGAATGTCTTGAGTATATACATCTAATCTTTCAACTACAAATGTTATGAAATCTAAATAGAGATCAAGCATATCCAATGAAAATTTAGCAACTGAATTGAGATGTGCAAGAGCTTTAAAATACATACCAGATTTTAAAGACTTTGTACAAAAAAAAGATTAAATATCTCAATAATTTTTATATTGATTACATCTTGAAATTACAATATTTTAGATTATTTTGTTAAATAAAATATACTGTTAATATCAATTATACATGTTTATTTTTACTTTCTTAACGTGGATATTAGAAAATGTTAAAGTAAATACATGGTTCACATTATATTTCTACTGGATGGTTCAGACCCAGGAAGTGCATTAGAACACATACAGCAATACCACAATACCACAATAGCGATTGTTAGTTTTCCCATCCAGTATGTTCTTCCTTGTCTCCCACTGTAATAGCAGCCCCAGTTGTAAGCAGGCACATGACCATTCATGATAATGAGTGCGTTTCTCAAACTCCCGTGCAGCATCTATGGCTACTACTAAGTTCTGACCAATGGGATGCGAGCAGAAGTGATGATGCTCTTCCTAGGGCATATCCTTCTCTTCCCCTTGTGCCCTTCTCATTCTCTATAATATGGATTGTACGTAGTATTGATTTACAGCAGCACCCTGGAGATGGAAGAGCAGGAGTTAGATCTGGGTCTCAATACTTTGAAAGATCTAATTAGCTCTAAACCATTTATGTACATATTGTTATTTTGAAAAAAATGTTTCATTGTTTAAGGCATTATTATTTCGATTCTCTGTTAAAAGAGCTAATCTTTATCCTGGCCTGCTACTAATGCTCCTGCATTTCAGGAAAGAGTGTAACATTTTGTTTACGTATTTCCACATTACTTTTAGAAATTTCGTATAATCAAGTTTATACATTTCTATGAAGAATACAAATTGAGGGATGGAAATAACCAGAAATAAGGCATTTATCCTAATATGGCTGGCAAGATAAGTATACAGATGACTGAAGCTTTTTTAAGATAGTTTGCAAGACTTGGTCCAAGAGAATTTAATCAGTTTGCCTAGTGTTTGCTCCCTGAGTGGAAATTTCCTCTTGTGAATTCACCTTACTAATATTTGCTTTTATCTCTACTTGTAATTCTGATAACTATCCAATCAGCACTTGATGTCTTCCTTTCAAACACTCTATAATCACCCTAATTTTACTTTATGACATTTACCATCACCTAAAGCCCCTCAGGTAAGAGGCTCTCCCCAACCTTTTAGTTTCCTGATATATGGCTTTATATCACCACACTATATTAAAAGATGAAAGGCAATCAGAGGTTCATTACTTTACACACATATGAACATTTCAAAATTAATTGCTGATTATCTTGCAGCTATGCTTGCTAAAGAAAAGAAAGTAACTATCACTATTAGAAAAAGGCTGCCATAAATGTGATGCTCAAACTGTAACTATCAGGCAGTTTGGAGGACTTTCATCAACAGACAATTAGGAGAAAGAAGAGGGGGGAAGGCCAAGATCAGGGAAGTGTCACCCAGAATTTAATCTTTACTCATTCACTCATTCATCCATCCATCATTCATAAATATCAGTGAATGTCTAAAATGTGCAAAGAACTGTGCTATAATCTCAATGTTTGTGTTCTTCTCATTCACTCATTCATCCATCCGTCATTCATAAATATCAGTGAATGTCTAAAATGTGCAAAGAACTGTGCTATAATCTCAATGTTTGTATTCTTCTCCAGCTCATATGTTGAAATCCTAATGTCCAATGTGATGGTGTTCGGAGATGGTATTTTGTTATAGGAGCCCAAACAGACAAAGACAAACCGGTTAAATGCTTGACAAACAGCAGTGAAAAAAATAACACTCTTTTGCTTCATATAGCTGATATTTTAGAGAAGGAGACAGACATTTAAAAATTAATCACCTAATTATTTAAATTACTTTTTAAAAGGACTAAGAAGAGAAATACATACTTTTAGGAGAGCCTATCCAGTGATACTGACCAGGTTTGGAGAGTCACAAAAGGTTTTCTAGAGACATCAATGTTTGAGCTATGTTCTGAAGCAGGCAGTATTTAGGAAAAGATGGGAAGGGAGAACATTTCAGACAGGATGAAAGCCTATGTGAAGTCCTGAGCCAGAAAGGGTATAAGGCTTTTAAGGAACTCAAGTTGATGTGCAAGGCTAGAATTAGGAGAGCTAGGGGAAGGTTAGTGCCAGGTGAGGTTGGTGAGGTAGGCAAGGACCAGACCAAGCCTGGCCTTGGAGGCCATATGGATGATTTTAAATTTATTCTAAAGAAAATAAAATGTATTTAAATGTTTTATCATAGTGATAGTGGTGTGTGTGTATTCATGAAGTGACATAATTATATTTTTGTGTTTCACCTTGGCTGCAGGATGGAGAATAAATAGAAGAGAGGAGAGAAGAGAAGATAAAAAGGTCAGTTGAGGACATCTGCTAGCTGAGAAATGATACAAGTGTGAGCATGGATGTTAATAATGCAGGTGGAGTAAAATAAATAGTCTTCACTTACTCAGGAGTGACAGAATGTTAGATGTGGTAGATTATAGAGAAAGGGGAGTCATAGGTAACTCTCAAGTGGCTAGCTTGCATAATCAGATATAAAATATGGTCATTCATTAAGAAAGAGCACATTGGAGGAGGTGTGACTTTAGTAGGAAGATAATGAATTAAACTTTGAATAAATTGGGTCTGAAATTCCAGTAGGACACTGGTGTATAGTTAAGAAAGCAGACGTATATAGTTAAGAAGGCAGGTCTGAACTGTTAAGAGACACCTAGGTAGGAGGAGAGAAAGAGATAAAGGTAGGGAGAGGGAGAGAAAGTGAGAGAGGGGGAAAGGACACGCCATGTGAAGATGATAAATTAATTAATTAATTCATTCATTCATTTCACAAATATGTATTGAGAACCTATGATATGCCAAGCACTGTTCTAGGCACTGGGGATACTTCAGTAAAAAAAAACAGACAAAATTTCTTACCCTCATTAGCTTACATTCTATTGTTAACAGAAACAAGTAAGAAACATAATTGATAGGTAAATTATATGTTAGAAGGTGGTATATACAATGGAGAAAAAGTGGCATGGAACATGAGATTCAGAGCTGTGAGAGTGGGCACTGCAAAGTTAAATAAAATGGTCAGGGTGAGGATAATTGACAAGGTGACACTTGAGCAAAGACCTGAAATAAATGAGGGTGAGAGCCATGTATGTATCTAGAGGATGCATATTCCAGAGGGAGAAACAAGTTTAAAGACCTTAAGGGAGGAGGAGGACGCCTAGTGTGCTCAAAAAACATAAAATACGTCTCTGTGGCTACTGCCAAACAAATGATAAGGGGTGTAGTGGTAAAAGCCAGAAGAGCAGAGAAAGCAGTGGGATACAGAGCATAGGGTCTTGTAGACCACCGTAAGGATATTAGCATTTACTCTGTGTTAAGTAGGGAGTCATTGAAGGATTTGAATAGAAGATTGATGTGATCTGATTTATATATTTTTAAGGGACAACTCTAGATATTGTCTTGAGAGTACATAATAGGTGACCATCTGTCCCAGTTTTCCTGAGACTGAGTGCCTTGAGACACATTAATTTCAGTGCTAAAACCAGGAGTTTGCTCAACATAATCGTGAGAAGTTCAAGAGTAGCTGTAGGAAAATGAAGTCAAAGGCTGTTGGAATAATCTCCTCAAGCAATCATGATGTTTCAGAACAAGATGGTAGCCATGGAGATGGGAAGAAGTGATCAGGCTATAGGTTTATTCTGAAGTTAGAGAAAACTAGATTTGTTGACCAATTGGATTGTGTGGTGCAGGAGGAGAGGAGTCAAGGATTACTCCACCTGAAAGATTAAGGCCGGAAGTGGGGAGTGACATCAGCACCGTGCCAGTGTAAGGCATTCCTCTTTTTATTCCCCACTTTTTAACAATGAATTAGATAAACAATCATGAACAAAAGAAACACCATGGGAGTTGTGGGACCCGGCACCAGATGCCAAGGGATCTGGAAGTGGTCTTGCCCACCCGTGCATTAGGTAATGGGCAGGTAGACTTCCCTAAGGCCTGTGGAACAAGAAGAGCCAGACAAGCTGCCCCAACCTCTCTCGGTGCAGCCAGGAAAAACCCTGGAAAGTGCTGGCTGGACCAGAAGTACTGGAAAAGAGAGAATATTCAGGAGCTCTGCCTTCCCAAAGGGAGATTCCAGCACATCATTGGAGGAAAAAAACAAAACAGAACAAAAGAACAAACAAACGAAACACCACACACACACACAAAACAAGTTTGGTCACAGTGGAGGGGGTTATAGAGGAAATTCCCCAGTGCCACACATCCCACTCCCTGCAAATTAACTTTGAATGGGGCCGAACTGTCCCATGGATGAACAGCTTTTCATGTACCTGTTAGCCATTTGGATGTTTTCTTTGGTAAAAATGTCTATTCAGTTTCTTTGCTCACCTTGTAATCAGATTGTTTTTGTTATTGAGTTGTATGCATTCTTTGTATATTTTGGATACTAATCCCTTATCTGACCTATGATTTGCAAATATTTTCTCCCATTCCATAGGTTGCCTTTTTGTTTCTTGACTGTTTCATTTTCTGTGCAGAAGTTTTTGATGTAGTTCCACCTGTTGAGGTGTTGCTTGTGCTGTTGATGTCATATCCCAAAAAATCATTGCCCAGACCAATGTCAAAGAGCTGCTTCCCTATGTTTTCTTTTAAGAGTTTTATGGTATCAGGTCTTATGTTTAAGTCTTTAATCCGTGTCATGTTAATTGTGTGAGTGGTGTAAGATAGGAGTTCAACTTCATTTTTCTGCATGGGGTTATTCAGTTTTCCCAGTACTATTTGTTGAAGAGAATATCTTTTCCCCTTTGAGTGTTCAAAATATAGAAAAAACTCAAACAACTCAATGACAAAAACAAACAAACAAGCAATCTGATTAAAAAATGGACAGAGGGCTTAAAGGGACACTTTTCCAAAGAAGACATCCAAGTGGTTAAGAGGTACATGAAAAGATGTTCAACAACATTAATCATCAGAGAAATGCAAATCAAATCTACAAGGAAATATTCTCACATCTGTTAGATGGCTATCATCAAGAAAATGAGTGTTGCCAGGCATGTTGAGAAAAGGGAATACTTGTACATTGTTGGCAGGATTGTAAATTGGTTCAGCCACTATGGAAAAGAATATGGAGGTTCCTCAAAAAATTAAAAATAGAGCTACCATATTTCCAGTAATCCCACTTCTAGATATTTATCCAAAGAAAATGAAAAGAGTATATTGAACAGATATTCCCATGTTTACTGCAGCACTATTCACAATAGCCAAGATACGGAAACAACCTAAGGGCCCATCAGAGGATGAATAAAGAGGAAGATATAAATGTATATCTTATATAAAATAATATTATTCAGACATGAGAAAGAAGGAAATCCTGTTAGTTGAGACGACATGGATGGACCTTGAGGGCATTATGCTAAGTGAGATAAGTCAAGCAGAGTAGTACAAATATAATATCAGTTACATGAGAATCTAAAAAAGCTGAACACATTAAAAGCAGAGAGTAGAATGAAGGTTACCAGAGGTTAGGGGGTAGGAAAATTAGAGAGATGTTATTTAAGGATACAAATGTGGAACTGGTAGATAAGTTAAGTCCTAGAGATCTAATGCACAGGCAATAATACTGCATTTTAAACTTCAAATAAGAGGCTAAGAGACTAGATCTCAAGTGTTTCCACCACACACACACACAAAATAATAATAATAAGTATGTGACATGAAAGAGGTGTTAGCTAACACATGGTAATAATCACACTACAACATATAAATGCATCAAATCAACACGTTGCACACCTTAGACTTACACAATGTCAATTATATCTCAATAAAAGTAAATTTAAAAAACGATTGAATTGCCGTTAGCTGAGATGAGTAAGGCTATGCATGGAGGTCAGTTTTAGGGAGAAGTATTAATTTGGGCCATGTTGAGCTTGCAATGTGCATTAGACAACAAAGTGGAGATATTCATTAGGCAGTGAGATATATAAACATAAGGTAGAAGGGTAAGGTCTCAGCTAGAAATCTACTTTGGGGAGATAAAAGCAAGGAAATTGTGTTTAAACCCATAAGATTAGATGAAAGCATCAAGGAATTGATGAGAAGCAGTCCAAAGGTTGGATAAAATTGTACACGCATTAAGAGTATGGAATGTAGGGATTCTAATATTTAAATATCTAACATTTTTTTAGGCCACACCCAACACGGCTTGTGGGATATTAGTTCCCAGACCAAGGATCGGACCCAGGCTCCCTGCAGTGGAAGCGTGGAGTCCCAACCACTGGACCGTCAGGGAAGTCCCATTAAATGTCTAACATTTAAAAAGGGAAGACAGCATGGCAAGTATAATAAAACTTGGAAGATGGGAGTTAATGACATAGGAGGAAATTAGGAGATGAACAGAGGCGAAAGGAGAAATTAAAAAGTTGACTCACTCCAACAATTCAAGGAAAAGACTGATTATTCTTTGACCACAGTCCAAGATATAAAAGATTATCTCCAGAACTGGGTTTAAATCCATCTCTGTTGGTCAGTCTTGGTTTGCATGGCTACAGCTGGCTTCAGTAACCACACATTTAAAAGTCAACCCATTATCATCAACCTCATTCCAACAACCAATCTTGCATAGCTGAAAGTTACCCTCTCCTTCACTACCCTCACTTCTGAAAATCTGTCAGTCTCTGCACTGCGAACCTCTCCAGACTCTACTGGTTGTTAAAATGAAGACTGTGCTTTTTCCATACAGTCCTCCACTTCTCTGCACACATGGAGATTATTGATAACTTTGTAGAGTCAGTTCAGTGCTGAGGGACTCAGACTGCAGTAGTTTGGGTAGTGAGTGGGAGTTGATGAAAATGGAGATTTACCTTGTGTCCTTTAATAATCTCTTTGTCTTCCAGGCAGCCATTGATTTGGTTTTCATTACAAAAGATTCTTTTGCATTTTCTAGAATTTTATATAATTGAAATCATAAAGTGTTTAATTTTTTTTCCCCCCTTGGGTGCCCTCGTGTGACATATTTATTTTGAAATTCATCAATGGTGCTTATATGAGTAGTGCACCCTGTTTATATTATTGACAAGTATGTTCTAGTGCTATACCATTGTTTGTTTATTTATTCATCTGTTTATGGATATTGTAATTGTTTCCAGTTTTGGCTATTGCAAATAAAAACAGTACAGAAATAGGAAAAAATAAAAAGCAAGAAAATGCAGACAGATTTTAAGACACATTCTCTTAAAAAATTTTAAGAGAATATTTTTTAAATAAACGTTTAGTTTTAAAATGATTTTAGATTTACAGCAAATTGCAAAGATAGTACAGAGAGTTCCCACACCCAGTTTCTCCCACTGTCAACATCTTACTTTAGAGAGCACTGTTTTCAGATACTTCACTCTCAACAGAAGAGACAATAGGTAGTTGCGGCTCAGTAGCTAGAGGAGAAAATGAGGTTAAAGGGTTTTTGCTCTTTGAATTGGTTCCTTTCACTGCTTTTGTTTGTCCGTGAGTTTGTTTAAGATAGGACAGACCACTGTCTAAATAATGACTAGAATAATCCTGAAGACAGAGAAAGGAAGATAGCCTTGAGAAGTGACTTCTTAGAGAGTTTATAAACTGAAAGGCCTTATGTTTTCAGGCAAAACTGTTACGTTGAGTTTCATCTGGTTTAATGCACATCACAGTGTCAAGAAGATTTTAGGAAAGTTCTAACATGCCTTTCCCATTGTAAAAAATGGACATTAGCCTTATAGCTGAAGTTATTATTACCAGCTCATGGTCACTATGGTTATGATAGTGAAAATGAGCAGGACCCTGTGGGTCCTTCCTAGGACAGACCCCATCATGTCCTCCGTCTGCCTTTTGTTAGTAGAAAGACTTTAGCAAAAGAATAAGTTTAATCAGAGAAGTGAGAAAATGCAGAAACAAGGGAAAACAGTCAAACAAAGACAAAATAATAATAGTTTAGTCATTAAGCAAAGTCAAGGACTTTTAGTTTCTCCTCAAGGGGTATAGATAATATTCTGAGCCATATCCTTTGAGCTGTTTTGCAGACACTAAGACCCCCACCAGGTGGAAGAAGTTAACTACATGATGACCAGACTGTAGGCATGACTTAAGCTGCTCCATCTTACACAGTTATAAGAACTGACCTCAAAGAAATGGGAACAAACCAACCCTGACACTGAAGATTAACTGTACTTAAAAGAATCAAGATGACGCTGATCAGACCAAGCACAACTAATTTCAGGATGATTGTTGGAGCTGACTGTGCTCTTCTGCAAGTGGCTCACCCCTCCCCAGCCTGTGCACCCCCCTTAGAAACTCTTGCCCCCTGATCGGCAAAGGAGAGTTGGTTCTTTGTGATATGAGTGCATCTTCCACCAGGATTGCTGACTTCCTCAATAAAGCTATCTTTCCTTTTACCCAACATGTGTCTCTCCGTATTGGATTCTTGAGTGATAAGCAGCTAAACCTGAGTTTGGTAATAATAGCACCTCTATGTACCAAGCTATCCATATAATTTCACTCCAAATCTTTTATCCCATCTCTAAATGCTAGAATTTGACTAATAGGCTCCTGTGACTTCCCATAAAGAGGTGACAGAATTTGAAGATGAGGGACTTTCCACATTCCTCTCTGATGACTTCATCTCAGCTCATTTTATTTATTTATTTATTTTTAAATTTTAAAATAAATAAATAAATAAATAAATACATTTATTTATTTATGGCTGCGTTGGATCCTCATTGCTGCGCGCGGGTTTTCTCTGGTTGCATCCAGCGGGGGGCTACTCTTTGTTGCGGTGCGCGGGCTTCTCATTGTGGTGGCTTCTCTTGTTGCAGAGCACAGGCTTTAGGCGTGCGGGCTTCCGTAGTTGCAGCAAGCGGGCTCAGTAGTTGTGGCTCATGGGCTCTAGAGCACAGGCTCAGTCGTTGTGGCACACGGGCCTAGTTGCTCCGCGGCATGTGGGATCTTCCCGGACCAGGGCTCAAACCTGTGTCCCCTGCATTGGCAGGCTGATTCTTAACCACTGCGTCATCAGGGAAGTCCTCAGCTCATTTTAAAATAGCACATTAGGAGAAGACAAAAGTGAAACTCCACATTTCTTGCCAATCTCAACTGTGACCAGAAAGCTTTGGCTCTTCCCAGTAATAAAAAATGCATCATTCAATAATATCTGTGATTACAAAGAAATGAAATGAATTGATGTATTAAAAAATCAATTTAAACCAATATAATGCTTTAAGAAATTTCCTCAAAGAGATTCGAGTCAAAAATGAAGGTTTTCAGAGAGAAGTACCTGAGGCAAGGAATGAAAATGCAGGAGGGTATATCAGAAAAATTTCAAACAAATTGAGGAGGACAGTTCAGAGCCCAAGCTTTCAAGAACAGCTGTCAAGGGCAAAGGCAGTGGTAAGCAAAACCACTCCCTCTTTCTTCCTGCCTTATGCCATTTTTTTTCACCTCAGGGAGTTAGGCGCATTCTCTCCTTCAAATTGATGGTCCTAATGCATATTTTCATTTCCTTTCTCTAAAACCAAAGTTTATGTACAACACAGCCAGGTTTCCCAAAATATCAGAACGATAGAGTTAGAAAAGGAACACTTAGGTAAATCACGAGACCTTTCATTGTCATAATAAAAGCCTGTAAGTACATGAAATTTGGGCCAAACAACCTGGCAAGGTCCTTATTTTCTGCTTCACTGCTCTTCTCTGATCAGAACACTTTTCCACGTGTCTTGCCTCTTTTCTCACTCACCTTGTACCTGTATTGCTGAATACTGATGAGGTCTGACTTGGGTCAGTGCCAGTGCCTGATTTTCCAGTAACCTGCTTGGGCCCTAAATGCTGGCTGAAATTGCAAGAAAATTGGTAGGCTAAACGTCGCCCCCACTGATAAGGAAAAGAAGATGCTATACATGGGTAAAGAGTGTTTCTGCAAACCCTCTCAGTTAGAAAAAGAGTAACTGAAATATCCAGAGGATAGGAATGTAATCTGAGAATGACAGACACTTGAGTTAGACATCATGGCTTTTGTCTTTCACTAATACAGTAAGCTAATTTAGAGAATAACATGTATATCCCAGAAAAAGTCTTGTGCCATCAATTGTCTTAAAAAGCCCAGGCATGAGTGTCTCATAGCATCCTGCCAAGCTTGCTCCATGCGAGTCTGTTTTAGGAGTACAAATCATTCTATCTGGAAAGGAAAAAAAATCTTAGGATACATGGAACATGGAAATGTTACACACTGTTATTCATGCCATTCCAAACATTCCAAAGATGCCTGTATACTTGGGAGGCTTTTCCCTGACTGCAGGCTAGTTCTTTCACATCCTGTTGTCTCTGAAACCTCAGGGCATCACTGACCTCAGTCCCCTTGGGGCAGTGTGGGCCAGTAGAAAGAACCCTGGAGCAGTAATCCACGGGACACGGATGCCATGGGTGGCTCCTGCACTTCGCAAACACATAAACCCGTGCAAGGTTCACTGTCATAGATCCCAAACCTGGGAGGAGACATTAGGCAGGTAAGTTACTTTCACCCCTATTTTGCTGAAAAGGAAATTAAGTTCTGCAAAGATTATCACTTGTACAAGGCTACACAAGGAAAGAGTGATTGGAAAGACTGGAAAATTCTGTTTCTTTTTCTTTAAAATTGGAATAAGATCTACTTCACCGGCTTCAAAAAATGTCATTGGTGGGGGGGATGTATGTGATAATGTCTGTGAAATAGAAAGCCTCATGCAAAATAAGGGGTTGTTACATGCAGAGAGCTGGTGGTTTTGAAAGGGGAAATGTCTTTATTAGGAAAAAGCACACAAGCTGTCATTCATCCAGCTACCGTGCCTCATGCCACCCTCGCTTCAAATTGGTCTGGCCTAGCTAGAGTTGCCTCTTTGAAAGTTATCCACGCTTCTTAGAGGGATCTCACAGTCAATGATTGGTCAATGTGGGCTATAAAGTCTCTACCCTCAGCCCCAGTGTGTAGGAAATTTATGAACTGGTATCCCATTCATTTTTTTTTTTTTTTAAATGTACTTATTTTTATTATTTATTTATTTTTGGCTGTGTTGGGTCTTCGTTTCTGTGCAAGGGCTTCCTCTAGTTGTGGCAAGCGGGGGCCACTCTTCATTGCGGTGTGCGGGCCCCTCACTATCGCAGCCTCTCTTGTTGCGGAGCACAGGCTCCAGACGCGCAGGCTCAGTAGTTGTGGCTCACGGGCCTAGTTGCTCCGCGACATGTGGGATCTTCCCAGACCAGGGCTCGAACTCGTATCCCCTGCATTAGCAGGCAGATTCTCAACCACTGCGCCACCAGGGAAGCCCCCCATTCATTTTTTAGCCGTGGGCTTGGCTACAAATTGTGTTGGGATTGCATCACAGCCCAGACTTTCCTTCTGCTCAATCCTGCTTCTTTTCTTTCTGTTCCAGGAGTACTGCTCTCAAGTTTATTTCCCAATAAACTTACCAGACTTAAACCTCTATCTGGAGGGCACTTCTTGGGGAATGTGACCTGTGACACTAACACGTTTTATTCAAAGACAGTAGTGTGTTTTACAAGCATTGCCTTTGTTGAGGCATAGTTTTGGTGTGTGAATGAAGCCAGTTGTTATCTCTCCCCCCTCCATTGCAACTGCTCTCTGCAAGGGAGCGATGCACTCAAGGATGGTGATCAAATGAGTTAAGTGGGCAAGTACCCTCTCATAAATGTGGTTTGGAGAACGTGGTTGCTTCCAGAGGGTCTCAGTGGGACTTCTTATGTCTTCCCTCCCAAGTCTAAGGTCTTCAGGTGTGTGAAACACACTGTAGCCTGGATTACCTAGCTGGTCACAGGCTCAGAGCACAGCCAGAAATTCATTGCATTTTAATGCTTGAAGGTAACCAGATAAAACAGGGTTTACTGTCCCCTCTCCCTGTAATTGACATTTTAAGAAAGAAGAAATCAGAGTTAATCAAATTATGCAAAGGCTTCACCTTTTATTAAATAGCAGAGGTGGACTATGACGGATCCTCTGATTCTAAAATTCTTGGTGGGTTTGCAGTAAACAGCCGCCGTCGAAAGATACTGGAGCTTGGGAAGTGGGGGGACCAGTGGCCGAATGTAGGTGCAAGGAAGTGATCCCTCACGGTACAGCCTCTGAATGACATCAGAGACCTGTTGAGTGAGACCTGACTTTGAGAGAAAGGAAGTTCTGGAGGAGGCAGATATATCCTGGACCATTGAAAAAGAAGAGGAGAATTGAATTGGTATCTTAACAAAATAAACATTAAAAACTGTCAACGCCACCACAATTCATCCCAGTGACTTTCTAAGCACTAGAGTGAAAGAAAAATTGAAGGAAAAAGCAGGAAAAAAAAAAATGCTCATTCGGGAACACAGAAAAGCTCTTGTACTTGTGGAAACAGAGGTGAAAGGGCTCAGAAATAGCAAAATGAATGGTGTTCCCAGAACTGTGTGTCTTTTCAAGCTGAACTTGGAGAGGAAAGAGCTAGCTTTCTAGCGGCTACCAATTGCTCTCATAATGCCTTTTCCAGAGCACTTATCCATGCATCTTCAGTGAGCTGTCCCACATCAAGATACAGGCAAAGCCCAGTACAAGGTCAGCTCTGATAATGAACTGTTCTGCATAATGATGTAGCACTTCCATGCCCCTCACCCAACAAGACACCATATCACTGCTTTGTTAATCCGATTACAAAGATTTTGTCAGGCTCTGCCAGGTGTGCAGAGCTGCTTTCTGAGCTCTGAGCACTGATTAATCATATCCTGGCTGTCAGGTCTGGATCCTGAGCAGAGGGGAACATGAATCTCTTACTACAGGTTACAAACTCAAAGGCCAGCCTATTGTCACTACATAGTGACACTGGCCCAGAGGTTCCAGATCTTTCAGTGTTTCAGGGAAATACGTATTGTCTGTAGCCCATGGGTTGGATGCCACATGTTAACCAAAAAAACAAAAAAAAACCAAAAAAACAAACATATGCATGTGGCATCCAACCCACAGGCTACCTTCACACTAAAATGTATATACTACTCAATTGTTTATCAAGTACTTTGCTATTGTATATATAACTAGAGTCTTAGAACATAGGTAAGATAAATACCATTCCCATTTCATAGGTGAGGAAAATACAATTTATAGGTGTAAAGTGACTTGTTTATAATTCTATAACCAGGGAGTAGAAAAGATTAAATGCTGATCTGAGCCCTAGACTCATGATCTCTTCAGCAATCTTTGTTCTATGTTAAATGCATTCTGTTTCTTCTAATGCCTTATATCACATCACTCAGTATTGAAATCAATGCCGACAGAATACAGAAAAGTGACAGTTGAATGTGGATCAGACAACTCACTACTGGATGATTAATCCTGGAAGAGGGGAGCAGAATCTACATATAATTTGATTCTTTACATGCTTGTTTGTTTACCTTTCCATTTCTGATAAGTAGCCAAGTCCTCATAAAAGTAAAAGCTGCTCTAGCATCTCTGAGGTGGGAAACAATAGACATTAGTGTCCGAGAAGGAAAGAATTAAATGTCTACTGCACACCTCACTCTGAAAGCAACATTATAGATGTTGTTATGGAAGGAACAGGAAGGGCTATACTTGGAAATGATATGCAATAAATAGAAAGGAAATAGAAGGGATTCATAGTAATTTGCCAGTTACCTATGCTTTGAAAACTAGAAGCTAGAAACGTAGAACCCTCTAATAGGTGGCAAAGCCGAGCCATGGGAAGAGATATATATTTCCAGTTAGCCTTGGTAATAATAAAAATACGTCCTATTTTTTTGAGCTCCTACATTGTGCTGTACCCTCTACTTATAACTACAAAGACAATATCAACAATACTCACAACGGTCCTCCATGGTAGGGTTTAGAATTTTGGTCTATTTTTATTGATGGAATTGTGACCTAGAAAGATCACACAACTAGAGCATAGTGTATCAGGGACTCCCATATAGTATAGAGGCTCTAAGATGATGACACCTACTATTCAGCTTCAAAATTAGGCAAATCACTCATAGGGATCCTTTATAAAAGTCCAGGGCAACCTAAATGTCCATCAACAGAAGAATGGATAAAGAAGATGTGGTATATATATACAATGGAATATTACTCAGCCATTAAAAAGAATGAAATAATGCCATTTGCAACAACATGGATGGACCTAGATATCCACTCATATTGAGTGAAGTAAGTCAGACAGAGAAAGAGAAATATCGTGATATTGCTTATATGAGGAATCTAAAAAAAAAAAAAATGATACAAATGAACTTATTTACAAAACAGAAACAGACTCACAGATTTAGAGAACAAACTTATGGTTACCGGAGGGACGAGGTGGGGGAGGGATAGTTAGGGAATTTGGGATTGACATGTACACACTGCTATATTTAAAATGGATAACCAACAAGGACCTACTGTAGAGCACAGGGAACTCTACTTAATACTCTGTAATGGCCTTTATGGGAAAAGAATCTAAAAAAGGGTGGATAGATGTATATGTATAACTGATTCACTTTGTTGTACACCTGAAACTAACACAACATTGCAAATCAACTATACTCCAATATAAGGTAAAAAGTTAAAAAAAAGTTCAGGGCAAACGCAGGGTTGAGATAAGTGAAGATGTTTCAGGTAAACAGAGAGAAGAAACCACGGGGTATGTTTCTGCTAAGGCATGGCCACCTACCAGTGTATGGCTGCAGTGAGAATGATGACTCTATCTCCATGGCCTCCATCTCCTCATTTTTTTGTATTTTCTCTATTCTTTCAGGGGAAGTATTAGTTTTCTTTAGTTTCATTTTTTTTTAGTTCCCTTCTTTTCTTTTCCCTAAAACTTTCCTTTTATCTTGGCTGACCACAATAGAGATTTGTCCCCATTCTACCTAGGGGGGTGTAGTGAGAGCAAAGAACAGGCAGGGTGAAGACAGCACCAGTCCTGGAAGATCTGCTGGCCCACAGGAAGACAGGCACTGGAGAGAGAGAATCAGAGACCACTGCGATCAGCTGAGACCTTCCTTCCTATAGTTTCACTCTGTCTCCTTCATTCATTTTCCTTGTAAAATGCCAAAGTTTCACTCCTATGCTTGCTCAAAAGCTATCTACTTAGCTTCCTAAATTGGTTAGATTCAGGAATTCAGAGACCAGGGCAGAACTGTGTCATCTTTCCCCTACAGTTTTTGGAAAAGTTCCCATTTTATGTTTTGGTGTGTATCCAAAAGAGGTGCAAGGAAAAATAAGCCTTCAATAAATTGTAATTTATTCCTAAAAGTCAACTCTGGATTTAGCTGTCTTAAATTAAGGTAGCCTACAATTTTGAAAATCAAAGGGAACTCACACACACCCACAAGAACTTAAGAGCAAACAAAAAAAACAGTGAATGAAGCCCAGACTCCCCCCTCCCCAGAAACCAACAGTTTCAGGCAGCAGGGGGTCAGCATTTTTGTCTGGCTGCCTCTGTGTTCTACTAGTGGGTATAGAAAAAACATTTCAGCAGTTTTTTTAGCCAGAGAATTATTGCTTCCTTTGCTTTGTGAATTTGCTGAGTCCTCAGGATGGGCAGCTTAAAAAAAAAAAAGAAAGAAAGAAAAAATCAATGCCAGTTGGTTCTAGAGGAAATGCTTCCAAGGATTCTGATGTCATCTCATCATGGGAGGGAGGGAGGGAGGGGATGTGATGTCATTACTATTTATTAATATAGAAATGAAACATCATGATATCTTCTCTCCTTCCTGAGATGACAGTGAGAGGTTCAAGACAGAAGCTGACGCATCTCCCCAGTAATAGTAAATTGTGTCATTGAGAAGACCTTCCCCGCGTGGCTTCACCAAATGACTCATGCAAAGTGTATAACTCTGTTGTGAAACCCAGAGTTAATAAGGTGAAAAATATAGAGTCCCCCTGTCTTGTGAAGCTCTTTAATTCACCTGTTCCTTCATTTAAACAAATATTTGAGGGACAATTATTATGTAATAAGCTCTGTACTACATATTAGGATTCATGTGTGAATAATAATAACAAAAAAGATAATAATATGAATAATAGCAACACATATTTATTAGCACTCAGTGTGCCAGAAACTGTGCCTGGAATTCACATACATTTGCTCATTAAATTGTCTCCTCAAAAGCCCTGTGATACAGATATAATTATTGTCTTATTTCACAAATGAGGAAACAGAAGCTTAGAATAGGAAAGCATCTTGCCATAGGTAGCAAATAATGGAACCACAATTTAAATTCAAGCTGAAGGGCTCTAGAAAACACAGACTTGATCGCTTTACTCTCTCACCTGAAGGTTTTCAGGGAAGGTTCTGAATACCGTATTTTATTCAGCAGGGAGACTTGATTGGGCAGTTATCTTTAACATGAAAATACCACCAAAGGTGGTCACACACTAACCCAACTTCTCTTTAGTTCTTTTATAAGTAAGGGGAGTTGGAATCACTTGCTCAACAGGAATATTCAATTGGATCTCTGGTTACATAAAAGATGAATTTTAAGCTCAAAGACTATCAGATTTGTGGTGGACTTAGAGATCCTTATATCACTCCTATTCGAATAACTATTTTTAATGTAAAATAAATATATTTATTTATATTTAGTGTAGTATAGATATATGTGTTCATTTCAAATAAAAATGCACTTGGAAGCACATGTTTAAAAAGACACTTATAATAGAATAATTTTTCAGCTATAAAAAGGAATGAAGGGCTTCCCTGGTGGCGCAATGGTTGAGAACCTGCCTGCCAATGCAGGTAACAGGGGTTCGAGCTCTGGTCTGGGAAGATCCCACATGCCACGGAGCAGCTGGGCCCGTGAGCTACAATTACTGAGCCTGCGCTTCTGGAGCCTGTGCTCCGCAACAAGAGAGGCTGCGATAGTGAGAGGCCCGCGCACCGTGATGAAGAGTGGCCCCTGCTTGCCACAACTAGAGAAAGCCCTCGCACAGAAACGAAGACCCAACACAGCCATAAATAAATAAATAAATATTAAAAAAAAAAAAAGGAATGAAATTCAGATATAAGTTGACAACATGTAAAAACATTATGCTAAGTGCAGGAAACCAGTCACAAAAGACAACATGAAATGTGATTCCATTCATATGAAATTTCCAAGGAGGAAAATCTATAGAGATACAAAGTAGATTAGCAGTTTCCTAGAGCTGGGGTGGCAGGTGGGACATAAGGGGTGATAGCTAAAAGACACAGGGTTTCTTTTATAGGTGATAAAAATATTCTAAGATTGACTGTGGTAATGGTTGCACATATCTGTGAATATACGAAAAATCATGGAATTTATGTTTTAACCGGGTAACTTGTATAATATGTGAACTATATCTCTGAAGCTGTTTGAAAAGAAAAGCAGGGGGTAGGAAGCATGGAGCCCCATTCTTATCACTTCCACTCTCAGTGAGACTCCTGAGTCAGTTTTTCAGAGCTTTAAGTTTCAAAAAAAAAAAAAAAAATTACTCACAACACTATTTTAAGCCATTTTATGAATGACAAAATAGAAGCCACTGCTAAAAATGTATGAGCTACATAGCACAGGGAGATCAGCTCAGTGCTTTGTGACCACCTAGAGGGGTGGGATAGGGAGGGTGGGAGGGAGATGCAAGAGGGAGGGGATATGGTGATATATGTATACATATAGCTGATTCACTTTGTTGTACAGCAGAAACTAACACAACATTGTAAAGTAATTATACTCAAATAAGGATGTTTAAAAAAAAAAAAGTATGAGGTAGAGTAGGATGATTTCTCTTCCTCATTCACTCCAGCCCCAGAGAATATTATTAATGGATTAGCCAAGTCAAAGAAGCAGTTGACAATAGACCATGTTACTACGGTTTGGTTTGGAGCTTTCCTTTTGATGATGGAAAGGATTATAGTTCAGAGCCCACATGGAGTGGCTCCCCTTTACCCATCTTTTACCCATCACCCCTTTACCCACTCTTCTCTCCAGTCAGGCTTGGAATTGTTTCACCTTGGAAGTAACTCTCTTCTAGAAAAACCTAAAACAGGTCAATGTAACTCTTTCAAAGGACTAAGGAGAAGCATTCTCTCTCCTCCTTTTCTTGGCTTGCCATTTGTTGGAATTATCTTCCTTGCCATTGAAGTTGTATTATATCTTGTTATCTCCTTTTCTCTTCTCAAAGACTTATGAAGGTGGAGCTATGTCAGTCTCCCTCAGTAGCCTATTTCAATGTTTTATGTCTAAGACACTAAAACAGTCTTAATAATGCCCAGTCAAAATCAAACTTACTGTGGTTAAGCCAAGTTGCTCTCTTTGTGTCACCCCCAGAAATAGAAAAATGCATCTTGCCTGCACTTAGAGATTTTATTTTCTAGACTTAGAATAAAAGTGAAAAATAGAATCTTGCTAATAGGCCACGTAGCCTTCAACCTCCAATTTCATTCTAAAGAAAACATAAGTAAAAGTAAAACCTCTCAGTACACTGACAAATAGAACTGCCACGTAACCTGATGTCAGAATCTGGGCTCCATTGTCATTAATTTAACAGTAATTAATCACTGGGGTGCTGGGAGGTCTGCTTCCTGTCAAATCAAGATTCCATCTCTTGATACAATTATTGTTTTATAAAGGAGGGATGATAATGCGATAGTTTTTGCTTTCACTACTGTCCATACTGAACCCAAGTCTGCACCAGTAAGAACATTAGGTAGTTGCTCCTCTTTCCAGGGACTGCTGATTTCAGAAAGAGGAGAAACCATTTGCAGATGTAGGAAGCTATTGGACCTATAGGAAGCTTTTTGGGTCCAGTCTTTCTAGTTGGAAGGTAGATGGCTCCCACAACACCAGATGAGCTCCTGGATTCTACTCAAAACATGCTGTTCATTGCCCACACTCTGCAATGTGTATTCATGCCTTCTGTTCATTTTTAAATTGGGATTTTTGGGGAGAATGGTGTCTGAGAAATGGAGGTGTAAGAATTTCTAATGCCCAACACATCTCAAGTATATCATTTTGAACAACTTTCTGGGTATGAAAATGCCATCATGAGAGTTAAAGATTCCAGGTAAGAGATTACAGCACCTCAGTGAAGCACAGAAATAAGAAAAGAATCGTTGAGGAAGGGAGGAAATACAGATTCACATTACCCCCATCACCCCTTCACCAAGTCCAAGCAACCCAATGGGGGGATACTTCCTCCATGAAAGGAAAAGAATGAGGTGAAGGCCCAACTTTACCATTAACCCCCTCATTAATGCTCAGACACCAGGCTGACTCCTGGGGCCCTAGGTAGCTTCCAGTGGACTCCTGTAAACCCAGGCACCTGACTCATTCAGGTGCTTGCTAGCTCCAGTGACCCCAGGTGGCTCCCATGGCCCCAGGTGACTTCTGCAAACCAAGCTCCCACTAGGCCACCACAAACCCAGGCCTCTGGCTCACTCTGGCATCTGCCAGCTTCCCCAGCCACAGGTAGCTCTTGTGATCCCAGGCTCCCAGTGGATTCCAGGAAATCCAAGCTCCCAACTCACCCTGACACTGACCAGCTTCCTCAGGCCTGACTGGTTCCCACGGCACCAGGCTCTCCATCAGCCCCTGCAAACTCAGGCTCCAGGTGGGCACATGTGAACCCAGGTTCCCAGGTGGGCCCAGTGATAGGCCAACTAACATGGGCCCAGGTTTTGTACCAACTTCAGCTGGTTTTTATTAGCTTAAAATAGACTGTTTTATCTATAAGATGTTTTATGTAAGAGTCATGGTAACCACAAAGTAAAAACCTCCAATAGATACATAAGAGATAAACAGAAGGGGATCAAAGCAAAGCAGTACAGAAAATCATCAATTCACGAAAGAAGGCAGCAAAAGAGGGAGACGGGAACAGGGGAACTACAAAAGAGCCACAAAACAATAAGATGTCATGAGTAAGCCCTTGTCTATCAATAATTACTTTAAATGTAGATGAAATAAATTGTCCAGTCAGAAGGTGTAGAGTGGCTGAATGGATTAAAAGACAACACCACATTATACACTGTCTACAAGACTCACTTCAGCTTCAAGGACACACACAGACTAAAAGTAAAGGGATGGGTGAGGTAGCTATACTTAAATCAGACAACATAGAAGTCAAAAACCATAGCAAGAGACCAAGATGTCATTATATAATGATAATTGGGTCAATTCATCCAGAAGATATAACAAATATAAATACATATGCGCTCAATATTGAAGCCCCTAAATATACTAAACAAATACAGATCTGAAGGAAATATAGACAGCAATACAACAATAGTAGGGGACTTCAATATCCCATTTTCAACAATATATCCAGGCAAAAAATCAATACAGAAACATTGGATATGAACTATATCTTGGACCAAATAGCCTAACAGACATATATAGACTATTCCACCACAAAGCATCATAATACACGTTTTTCTGAAGTGCACATGAAACATCTTTCAGAATAAATCATATGTTAGGTCACAAAACAAATCTTAATAAATTTAAGAAGATTGAAATCATACTAAGTTTTTTCTGACAAAAATGGTATGAAACTAGGAATCAATAATAGGAGGAGAATAAGAAAATTCACAAATATGTGGAGGTTAAACAATATGCTACTGAACAACCAATGGGCTAAAGAATAAATCAAAAGGAAAATAAAAGAAATATTTTGAGACAAATGAAATGGAAACAAAACATACCAAAATTTATGGGAGTCAGTAAAAGCAGTTTTAAGAAGGAAGTTTATAGAGATGGACCCCTACATTAAGAAGAAAGAAAGAGCTAAAATAAACAATGTAACTTCACACTTCAAGGGAATAGGAAGAGAAGAACGAAGCCCAAAGTTAGCAGAAGGAAGTAAATCACAAAGAGCAGAAAAATTGAAGAAGAGACCAGAAAAACAATAGAAAAGACCAATGAAACTAAGATCCAAGTTTTTTTAAAGATAGAGAAAAACAGACTAACTTTTAGCTAGACTAAGAAATAAAGAGAGAAGACTCAAATAAGTAAAATCAGAAATGAAAGAAGAGACATCACAACTGACGCAAAGAAATACAAAGGATCAAAGAGACTACTGTTAAAAATTATATTAAAAAAATTTGATAACCTGGAAGAAATTGATAAATTCCTAGAAACACACATACAACTTATCTTGACTGAATCATGAAGAAATAGAAAATTTGAACAGATCAATAACAAGTAAGGAGATTGAATCAGAAATCAAAAACCTCCCATCAAAGAAAAGCCTAGAATCAGATGGTTTCACTGGTAAATTCTAACAAATAGTTGAAGATTTAACACCAGACTTTCTGAAACTGAAGTTTGAAAAAGAGAAATTGAAAAAATCAAAGAGGAGGGAGCACTCCAAAACATTTTATGAAACCAGCATTAACCTGATGCTAAAGCCAGATAAGGACACTTCAAGAAAAGAAAATTAAAGACCAATATCCCTGATGATTACAGATGCAAAATTCTCAACAAAATACTAGCAAACCAAATTCAGCAGCACATTAAAAAGCTCATGATCCAATGGGATTTATCCCTGGGATACAAGGAGGGTTCACAAATGCAAATCATTAAATGTGATACATCACATTAGTAAAATAAAAGTAAATACCATGATCATCTCAATAGGTGCAGAAAAAATATTTGGCAAAATTCAACATTCTTTTGTGATAAAACTCACAATAGGAATTGGGCTTTTAAGGAACATACCTCTACATATAAAAGCCAATGTATATAACAAATCTACGGTTAACGTCATACTCAATGGCAAAAGTTTGAAAGTTTTCCTATAATATCAGGAACAAGGCATGGATGTTCACTCTTATTCAGCATAGTACCAGAAGTCTTAGCTAGGGCACTCAGGTAAGAAAAAGAAATAAAAGGCATCCAAACTGGACAGGAAGAAGTAAAATTGTTTGCTTGTAGATGATACAATTTTATATATGAAAATCCTAAAGACTCCACTAAAAAACTATTAAAACTAATTAGTGAATTCAGTAAAGTTGCAGAGTACAAAATCAACATACAAAAATCAGTTGTGTTTCTATACACTAACAAGGAACTATTGGAAAAAGAAATAAAACAATTCCATTTATAATAGCATCAAAATAAAAATATAATTCTTAAGAACAAATTTAACCATGGAGGTGAAAGATCTATACACTGAAAATAGCAAGACATTGATGAATGAATTGAAGAAGACACAAATAAATGGAAAGATATCCTGTGTTCAGAGAATCAGAAGAAATAATATTGCTAAGATGTCAATACTACCCAAAATAATCTACAGATTCAGTTCCTACCAAAATTTCAACAACACTTTTCACAGAAATAGAAAAAAAATCTACAATGTGTATGGAATCACAAAAGAACCTGAATAGACAAAGTAATCATACAGAAGAAGAACAAACCTGGGGGCATTGCAATTCCTGATTTCAAACTTTATTACAAGGCTATAACCATCAAAAGAGTATGTTAGTGGCATAAAACTGACACACAGATCAATGTAATGGAATTAAAAGCCCAGAAATAAAACTGCACATATACAGTCAACAAATATTTGACAACAGTGCCAAGAATACCCAATGGGAAGAGGATTGTGTTTTCAATAACAATGTTAGGAAACAGAATATTCACACGCAGAAGAATGAAATTAGACCCCTATCTTATACCACTCACAAAAATTAACTCAAAATGAATTAAAGACTTATATGCAAGACCCAAAACTATAAAACCTCCAGATGAAAATAAAGGGAAAATACTCCCTGACATTGGTCTTGGCAATGATTTTTTGGATATGATACCAAAAGCGTAAGCAACAAAGGCAAAAATAAACAAGTGACACTACAGCAAACTAAAAAACTTCTGCACAGCAAAATGAGAAGGCAACTTATGTAATGAGAAAATATTTGCAAACACATACCTGATAAGAGGTTAATATTCAAAGTATATAAGAAACTCATAAAATTCAATAGCAAAAAAAAAAAAAAATCTATCATACAATGGTCAGAAGACTTGAATAAACATTTTTCCAAAGAAGACATTTCAAGGGTCTATGAAAAAATTGTCAACATCACTAATCACTAGGGAAATCAAATCAAAATCACAGTGAGATAACACCTCACACCTGTTAGGATGACTATCATGAAAAAGACAAGAGATAACATGCTGGTGAGAAAAGGGAACTCTTGTGCAATGTTGGTGGGAATGTAAATTGGTACCGCCACTATGAAAACAGTAAGAACTTTCTTCAAAAAATTAAGAATAGCGCTACCATATGATCCAGCAATCCCACTTTTGTGTATATATTGGAAGTAAATGAAATCATTATCTTGAAGAGAAATCTGCATTTCTATGTTCATTGCAGCATTACTCACAATAGCCAAGACATGGAAACCACCTAAGTGTCCATCAAAGGATGAATGTATAAAGAAAATGTGATACACACACACACACACACAAGAATATTATACAGCCATAAAAAGAAGGAAATCTTGCCTTTTGTGACAACATGGATGGACCTTGAGGGCTTTATGCTAAATGAAAAATGTCAGATAGAGAAAGACAAATACTGTGTATATTCTCACTCATTTGTGGAATCTAAAAAAGCTGAACTCATAGAAATAGAAAGTAAAATGGTGGTTGCCAGGGCGTAAAGGGTAGAGGGAATGGGAAGATATTGGTCAAAAGGTAAAAACTTCCACTTATAAGATGAATAAGTTCTAGGGATCTAATACACATTATGGTGACAATAAGTAATAATACTATATTACGTATACATTATATTATATGCACTATATTATATATACTACAATATACATTAACTATATTATATAAATATAATACAGATTATATACTTAAAAATTGTTGAGAATAAATCTTACATGTTATTACCACAAAAAATTGTAATTATGTGAGGGGATGGACGTGTTAACTTTATCATAGTAATCATTTTGCATTATCAAATCATCACACTGTAGACCTTAAACTTACATATATGTCAACAATTTTTCAATAAAGTTGGAAATAAAGAGATAGATAAATAAATAAATTGGACATTTTTTTCCTATCCATTTGTAGAAGTTATTAAATATTTGGAGGCTAACTTAGTACTTGCCTGATCAATATATTTTCATAGTTTTACTTTCAACATTTCTGTGTGTTTTACATGTGCCTCTTCTTTAAAGAATAAAACTGCACTCTTTTGACTTTTCCTCCATTGCCAACCTACCAGCAATTTATGTCAATTGCCCCTTCATGAACATTCCTTGAATCAATCCAGCTGTTTCCATAACCATTGCTACCACCTTTGTCCATTTATTGTCTTGTTTCACCTGGACCACTATGCACAGACAGGTCTTCCTTATCCAAATATACTCTCTTCCAATCCAGTCTCCATTCCCAGGTACACATGAGATTTTTAAAATCTAAAAAAAATTTTAAAATTTAAAATTGTAAAAGTCTGATCATGTCACCCCTGAACTTAAGAACTCTTTAACTACTGCTCTCTAATATGATCTCCAAATCTTAGCACAGATTGCAAGGCCCTTCACGATCTGAACTGTGGTAATCCCACCATCCTTACCCTGTGTTATTATCCCCATTGATCTTGATGCTTCAGCCACTCTTCATTCTGTTCCTCCAATATGCCATGCTTTCTCCTGCCTCTGAGCTTTTACGCATGTCATTTCCTATGTCTCTGATATTTTTGCCTAACATCTGTTAATCCTTTGCACCTTAACTTGAGCTTGAGTTATTTAATGAGACCTCAACGACCCCATCCATAAATGCACCTATCTCAGATGAAGTTAGCTGCAACAAGCTCCAAAAATTTGCCAATAAATCCTGCTTTTGTTAATACTTTTATTTTGGTGCTTTATAATATATATTATATACTATTTATATAAATATCTACAAAAATAATAATTGATAAATGATACATAACCACAGTCTCAATATAAAAAAAAATGACAATTATACAGAGTAAAAATGCAAAGATTTCCCACTTAATTTTTTATTTGTTCTCTCCCAAATCCCATTTTTTACCCTAGAGATAATCATTGTTATTGGTTTGGCATATAGCCTTGTAGCTTTTCTTTTATATGCATTTAAATATACAAATTTTTGTTGCTCTTACTTAATTAAAAGAATATTCCTATAATATGATTATATTTTTTTCACTGGACAATATGTCTTGGAAACCCTGTCTTTTAAATTATATATATCATCATTTATTTACCTGGTCATCTATTGAAAAACGTTTAAGTGATTTCTAAATTTGAAATATTAGAAGGAATGCTTCAGTAAGTTTTCCTATACAAATATCATTTTGTAGAAGTACTAATATTTCTACAAAACACATACCTTAGAAATGGCATTGCTAGGTTAAATAATATGCACTTCTTTGTTGTTGTTTTTTTTTTTTTTCAAAATGTTGTTAGATATTCCTATACTTTGTCTCTTCCATTTGATCTTTAGAATTAATCTGTCAGTTCCATGAAAAAACTGTGCACAGTATGATTGGGAATATCACAGAAAAGAATGCATTCAGAATCAAATGCTAAAAGAATGACGTTGAAAGACATTTGGGATATATATTATTACATACAGAAATTATAGATAAAACTTTTAAAATCATAGTGCCCAAGGGGAGAGAAATAAATCTATTTATCTAGGCACTTTTAGAAAGACATATACTAAAACATTACTAGTGATAATCACTGGTTGATAGCAACACTGGTGATTTTTATGTCCTTATATTTTTAACTGACTATTCTCCATTTTACATAATGAGTATATGAATTACACAACATAAAAGTTATTTCTTCCCAAAACAAAAAATGAAAGCCTGTTAACACGCATATCTCTAGAAGAAGCAACATATCTGAAACATTCTTCAATTGAAGCAAAGAAATTAGTTTAAGTACAGAGCCAATTTGCTTCCAGAAAGAAGAGTAGATGGGGGCTGCCTAATTTTATCATCCAATCTTCATGTAAGTAAAATCCTTTCCTCATTGCCTGAAGATATCATGTTGGATGGCAGTAAACAAGAAAAGATGAAGTGAGAATTCAATAAAAACATTTATTTCAACAGAAAACCCCCAATATTGTGGTACACATAAATGTGCTGGCTGGTCTTACTTTAAACTTATGACCACACACTTCAAGTGGGCCCTCAGGGCTGCCTAGCAATCCTCCTCTATTTCCACACTCAATTCACTCTCTCTTCTTTGGAGCTCTTGCTTCTCATTTTACTAATAAAATTGTAAGTAGAACACAGCTCCCATATCCTCGTGCTTCTTTTAAGTTGACCAACATGCCTTTTTATTTCTCCATAGACTCCACCTTCCTTTCTGTTAGAATGGGTGAATTGTCTGTAATTCTAAAGCCACTCCATCCACATGTGCCCTGGACCCTACCCACAGCCTTTACTCAGGCAATTATACCTTCCCCTTCATCCATTTCTATTGCAGAATGCTATGAATATATAAAATAAGAACAACCTCTAAATAGAGAAAAATGTAGTTATATTTAAATTTTATTCTAGATATATACTTTTTGAGTGTTTGTGGTGAAAATAAAGAAGAACTAACACTGTCCTCTAGGGATCATTTAAGGAAGAAGCATAACATACAAGAAGGCAATAACCTCATCTCCTCCCTTGGACCCTGTCTATTAACAAAACCTCAACTTCAAGCATCCCCCTTTCTTATCTCTTGTATTTCCAACTCACTCCTTCTGGTAACACAAATCCAATGAATTTTTAAACCCACAGGAATTTCTAATCCATTGACCCTATAAATTTTCACTACCTATCACCCCAATAAAACCTTGCCCCTTTGCCTGGCAAGCCTCTCTTTATTGCATTATTCCCATTAGCATTCAAACAGGATGCACTATCTTCTCATTAAAACATAAGTTATTTCTTTCTCTGATCTTCTCTGAGTAAATCTGATTTTTTTTTTTGTCATTTTCTAATATCTCTCCTATTTATTCTCTCTTGAATGCCTTCTGATAAATTTTTCCTTCCCACCTTTCATTCTTACCACTAACACCATTTTTGTCCAGTCAAAAAGGACCTGTTACCAAAGTCCACATTACCAAATTCAACAGTCAATGATAAGTCCTCTTCTAATTCAGTTTCTCAGTAGCATTTGATACAGGCAATCATGCCTCTTTTAAAATATTCTTTACCTGTTCCTTGGGATCCCATACTCGTCTGGCTTTTCCTCCTTCTCAGTTTACTGTACAGATCTTTCTCTACTTCCTGGCATCCAAATATTGCAAAGCCCAGGGCTCAATGTTTAATTACTCTCTAAGTGTGATCTTGACCAAGTCTATGGCTTTAAACACCATCTACATACTAATTACTCCAAAAACGTATTTAGTCTTAACTTCTCCTCTGAACTACAAACTCCAAATCCTACTGCCTACTGAACAGTTTCAGCCAAATTTCAAATAAACATCTCAAACTTAACTTATCCAAAACTGAAATATTGTACCCTCTCCCAAGTTTTCCTCATCTGTGTTCTCTTGCTCAGTAAATTCCATCACCAGTCACTTAGGTGTTTAGCCAAAAAGCTTGCAATCATCTTTGACCCTTCTCTTTCTTTCACACACTACATCTGATCCATTAGAAAATAAGTTGGCTGTATCTTCAAAATATATCCCATCTCCAAACTTTATTCACCACTTTCACCACAACCACCCAGCGATTCCTCACCTCAATTATTACCAAGCCCTCTGAATGCTGACCTCCCTCAGTCTGTACTCACCATGGCCATTTCTGCCCAGCACCATTGGAATGGCAATGTAAAATATAAACTAGAGCATGTTCCCTCTCTGCCTTAAAACCTCCAGTGCTTTCTCTTCTCACCTAGAATAAAATTCAAACTCCATACCATGGCCTATGGACCTGCTTAGCTTTCTCTCCAACATGATTTTTTGACACTCTCCCCCTTACCATGCTCCATCCTCACTGGTCTCCTTGTCATCCCATGAGCATGTGATATCTTGAGGCCTTGGGGCACACTAAATCCTCCAGCTACTCTCTTTCCAGCATTGTTAGCACAAGTTTGTGTGCCCTATGCACACTGAGGCCAAACAAACTGAATCTTCAGAGCTTAGGGCAGAGAAAGGTTTAGTGCAGGGCCATGCAAGGAGACTGGTGGCTCATGTTCTAGCAAAGCAATTTTAAAAGCCAGGTGAGGGAGAGGGGTCACAGGGGATGTGATCAGCTCCTGCACAATTCTCTGATTGGCTGATGGTAAGGTAACAGGGTGGTGTCACAGGGGTTAACATTATCAGTGCTTAGGCTCCAGGAGGCCTGGGGGCTATGTGCTCAAGGAAATCAAGTACTTAACATCTTCCATTTAGTGGGGGTTTTCGCATCTGTAGAACAACTCAGGAAAGGTGCCTCTGATACCGTCATCTGGGTACTTCAGAGCGGAGCTACAGCAGAGGATACGGGGGAAGTCCTGTCCCAGGAAGGCCCCATAGGGTCCCGCTCAGTTACAGCATCACCTCCTAACTTTATTTAGGTTTCTTCTTAAATGCCGCCTTCTTAGAAAGAGCTTTCCTGTTAATCGTATATAAAAACAGTAAACTCCCTAAACCCTGTCTCTTTTCTTTTCCTAAGCTTATTTGATGATTCTCTACTGCATTTGTTAATACTAACCTTATATCTTTACTTATTTTCTGTATCTCAACAGACTCTAATTTCTATCAGAAGAGAAATTTTGGTCCATGACTGTATTCCCAATGTCTAGATCAATGCCTGGCGGGTAGTAGGCATTCAATGAATATTTGTTGGATAAGTGAATGAAATAAATCATGCTTCCTGTGCTACCTGCTTTCTTAACTGCCATTACTTTAAACTCACTAACTTCATCGCTAGAGCATGCCTTTAAGCTTAGACATTTCACCCAAGAATTAGAAAGTCATGTTCACAAGGTATCTAGAATCACAAAAACATTTTTTATATAAGAGAACAACATAAGGACTAAGAAAATATATTAATGTGTGAGAAATAAGTGGCTTCCCAGAAGCCCACTCTGCTCAGTGTTTTTGGCTGAATATAAAGCCTCTGGTCTTTTCGAGGGAATGTCTTTCCCCAAAGCTCCTAGTCCCTTGGCAGGACCTGGTTATAATTTTATGTGAAGAAAATCTCAAGATTTAAGATGTTGAATTCTATTCCCAGCTCTGCTAATTCTTAACTGTGTGGCTTTAGCATGTGACTTCACCTTCCCTGGGCTTCAGATTTCTCACCTGTAAAACCAAGGCAGTTATACTGACCTGGCTTCCCAGGGATGCCATGAGGAACAGTCAATGATAATAATCATTAAAGAGGTATTCCTATCTCCACTGGATATTAATCAAGCACCATGGTATGCAAAACTCTGTTAGCTCTCTAAGATGCAGAGTGGATGGATAACAAAGAATATATCAGACATCATCTACAGCCTGAAAGAATACCTGCTACAAAACATAAGAAAATAACAATAGCATTATGCCAAAGAATTACCCTCTGTATGGACACAGTTTCCTTGTCATTTTTTCTCTTTATCCAAACCTTTACTCTCTCGGCTGTGAAATGAAAGAAGAAAGAAGCTATGATGGCATTACGTCACAGAATTTCAGAGCCTTGAAGGATCCCAGCAGTTCTCTGCCTCTAGCCCAACCCTTTCACTTTAGAGATAAAATAATTGACAACAAGAGAGAGGTGAGCATTTTCCAGGTTCTCCAGGCTGAGTGTCTAATCTTCTAACCCCAGTTCATTGTGCTGGCTGATATACTAGTCTGCTCCTTACTGTTCCAAAGAATAGCATGGTGGCTAGATTCTATTTCTGGCAGCGTGAATGGCCAACTCTCTTTCAATGAGAAGCCCAGTCATTTAAGGCTATTAATTTGCAGGTAGTTCGGGCCCTAAGGATGAATTTGGACAGAAGATGATGAATAGAAATGAATAGTTTTTGAACCCTCTACCACTTTCTATCTAAAAATTCTACTAACCACTTTATATCTTCTATTTTGGTTCACCCTCATGATAACCATACAAAAGAGGCATTATCATACTTATTTAATAAAGAATCATGTTTTTATACTGTTTAATAACTGAATATCTGGACATTTATATAACTTGCTTTAAATGATACATTTATTAAGTAATAGAGTTAAGATTTGGATCCAGATTTATCTTGTTCCCAAATTCTTTTTTCATCACTACAGAACATAGGAGAAGATTTGTGCTTCAATGAAAGCTTATGTATCTTTTATAGCAAGGGCCAGCAAAGTTTCCCTTAAAGGGTCCAATAGCAAATATTTTAGATTTATAGGCCATAAGGTTACATCTGTCCAACTTTGCCACTTGGCATGATAAGCAATATATTAACAAATGGTTGTGTTTCAATAAAACTTTATTTACAATAACAGGTGGCTTGGCTGCAGCTAGAGTTTTCCAACCAGTAGTCAAAAGCTTAACTTGGAGTTAACTGACCCTGACCCTTTGGGCACTGTCTTACAACTAGCACTGTTAGTTGTAGATAACCAAGAACAATGTAAAATAATTCGTGTTTATAGACATGTAAATTCTGTTTGTCAGAGATTCAACTGACTTTCCTCTCTCACTGTGGAAGGAGCCAGTTTTGCCTTCCATATGCACATTCATTTCAACAATCCTGATCTGCACATATGCCTGTTCCTTTGGATTCTCCTTTGAACAGGTTTGACGTCTGCTAATCCCCTATTTCATTAATGAATTAAATAAAATCTTTAACACATGTTCAATTTATATCTGAGAGCCCTTATATTACCTTTTATGAAAATTATCCTTTAACAACAGCATAGCAAAAAGCATGAGCATACTCCCTCTCTAAATCCTACCTTGTAAAAATGGGACCTCATAATTTTTCCTCCTAGCTTCAGAAGAAATGAGAACATATCTGTTTCTGGGCCCCAGCAGAGACTCAGAGAGATCCCACCAACCGATACTCTCTACTGGCTGGGAGGTGCCATTATTTTCTTTTCTCTTATGCAACATGAAGTTTTCTTCCTTTCCATCATGTCAGTGCATGTCATAAGAGAACATCAACACAATTTACTTGTCTTTTACAACGGGAAGAAAGAAAGTTGCCAACGTGATAAAGGGGTCTCCTTCACAGATTTGACAGAGGTGTCCTCCATTTTATGCTTAGCTGATGTGCTAAAGACAAAGCAAACTGATTCTGGAAATAAACATATTTTTTCTCACTTACCATCCTCCTCTCCCTCTCTCAGCTCCCTCCTGACCTGGATCACTTAGTACTGGATTCACCAGGGCTTGCAAATGACAACTATTCATTAGCAAATCTTAGCTTCTCAAGGTTGGGAAGAAACATTAAGGGTCATCACTTTCATGACAACAATGAAAAAGACAATAGTAATATCACAACAATAATAACAGCTAAGATTTTTTCATCACTTTTTTGGGCCAGGCAATCTTTTTCTTTTTCTTTTAACATCTTTATTGGAGTATAATTGCTTTACAATGGTGTGTTAGTTTCTGCTTTATAACAAAGTGAATCAGTTATACATATACATATATCCCCATATCTCTTCCCTCTTGCGTCTCCCTCTCACCCTCCCTATCCCACCCCTCTAGGTGGTCACAAAGCACAGAGCTGATCTCCCTGTGCTATGCGGCTGCTTCCCACTAGCTATCTATTTTACATTTGATAGTATATATAAGCCCATGCCACTCTCTCGCTTCGTCCCAGCTTACCCTTCCCCCTCCCTGTGTCCTGAAGTCCATTCGCTACGTCTGCATCTTTATTCCTATCCTGCCCCTAGGTTCTTCAGAACCATTATATTTTTTTTTTTGATTCCATATATATGTGTTAGCATACAGTATCTGTTTTTCTCTTTCGGACTTACTCCACTCTCTATGAAAGACTCTAGGTCCACTGACCTCACTACGAACAACTCAATTTCGTTTCTTTTTATGGTTGAGTAATATTCCTTGTATATATGTGCCACATTTTTATCCATTCATCTGTAGATGGACACTTAGGTTGCTTCCATGTCCTGGCTATTGTAAATAGTGCTGCAATGAACATTGTGGTACATGACTCTTGTTGAATTATGGTTTTCTCAGGGTATATGCCCAGTAGTGGGATTGCTGGGTCGTATGGTAGTTCTATTTGTAGTTTTTTAAGGAACCTCCATACTGTTCTCCATAGTGGCTGTATCAATTTACATTCCCACCAACAGTGCAAGAGAGTTCCCTTCTCTGCAGCATTTATTGTTTGTAGATTTTTTATGATGGCCATTCTGACTGGTGTGAGGAGATACCACATTGTAGTTTTGATTTGCATTTCTGTAATGATTAGTGATGTTGAGCATCCTTTCAAGTGTTTGTTGGCAATCTGTATATCTTCTTTGGAGAAATGTCTATTTAGGTCTTCTGCTCAATTTTGGATAGGGCTTCTTGTTTTTTTTCATATTGAGCTGTTTGAGCTGCTTGTAAAATTTGGAGATTAATCCTTTGTCAGTTGCTTCATTTGCAAATATTTTCTCCCATTCTGAGGGTTGTCTTTTTGTCTTGCTTATGTTTTCCTTTGCTGTGCAAAACATTTTAAGTTTCACTAGGTCCCATTTGTTTATTTTTGTTTTTATTTCCATTTCTCTAGGAGGTGGGTCAAAAAGGATCTCACTGTGATTTATGTCATAGAGTGTTCTGCCTATGTTTTCCTCTAAAAGTTTGATACTGTCTGGCCTTACGTTTAGGTCTTTAATCCATTTTGAGTTTATTTTTGTGTATGGTGTTAGGGAGTGTTCTAATTTCAGTCTTTTATATGTAGCTGTCCAGTTTTCCCAGCACCACTTACTGAAGAGGCTGTCTTTTCTCCATTGTATATTCTTGCCTACTTTCTCAAAAATAAGTTGGCCATATGTGTGTGGGTTTTTCTCTGGACTTTCTATCCTGTTCCATTGACCTATATTCCTGTTTTTGTGCCAATACCATACTGTCTTGATTACTGTAGCTTTGTAGTATAGTCTGAAGTCAGGGAGCCTGATTCCTCCAGCTCCGTTTTTCATTCTCAAGATTGCTTTGGCTATTCAGAGTCTTTTGTGTTTCCATACAGATTGTGAAATTTTTTGTTCTAGTTCTCTGAAAAATGTCATTGGCAGTTTGATACAGATTGCATTGAATCTGTAGATTGATTTGGGTAGTATAGTCATTTCACAATGTTGATTCTTCCAATCCATAAACATGGTATATCTCTGCGCCTGTTTGTATCCTCTTTAATTTCTTTCATCAGTGTCTTATAGTTTTCTGCATACAGGTCTTTTGTCTCCTTAGGTAGGTTTATTCCTAGGTATTTTATTCTTTTTGTTGCAATGGTAAATGGGATTGTTTCCTTAATTTCTCTTTCAGAGTTTTCAACATTAGGGTATGGGAATGCAAGAGATTTCTGTGCATTAATTTTGTATGCTGCTATTTTACCAAAGTCATGGATTAGCTCTAGTAGTTTTCTGGCAGCATCTTAAGGATTCTCTATGTGTAGTATCATGCCATCTTCAGTGACAGCTTTACTTCTTCTTTTCCAATTTGGATTCTTTTTATTTCTTTTTCTTCTCTGATTGCAATGGCTAAAACTTCCAAAACTATGTTGAATAATAGTGGTGAGAGTGGACACCTTGTCTTGTTCCTGATCTTAGTGGAAATGGTTTCAGTTTTTCACCATTGAGAACGATGTTGGCTGTTGGTTTGTCATATATGGCCTTTATTATGTTGAGGTAGGTTCTGTCTATGCTTACTTTCTGGAGAGTTTTTATCATAAGTGGGTGTTGAATTTTGTCAAAAGCTTTTCCTGCATCTATTGAGATGATTATATGGTTTTCCTCCTTCAATTTGTTAATGTGATTGATTTGTGTATATTGAGGAATCCTTGCATTCCTGGGATAAACCCCACTTGATCATGGTGTATGATCCTTTTAATGGGCTTTTGAATTCTGTTTGCTAGTATTTTATTGAGAATTTTTGCATCTATGTTCATCAGTGATATTGGCCTGGAGTTTTCTTTCTTTGTGACATCTTTGCCTGGTTTTCATGTCAGGGTGATGGTGGCCTTGTAGAATGAGTTTGGGAGTGTTCCTCCCTCTGCTATATTTTGGAAGAATTTGAGAAGGATAGGTGTTAACTCTTCTCTAAATGTTTGATAGAATTCATCTGTGAAGATTTTGTTGGGTTTTTTTTGTTGGAAGATTTTTAATCACAGTTTCAATTTCAGTGCATGTGATTGGTCTGTTTATATCTTCTATTTCTTCCTGGTTTAGTCTTGGAATGTTGTGCTTTTCTAAGAATTTGTCCATTTCTTCCAGGTTGTCCATTTTTATTGGCATAGAGTTGCTTATAGTAATCTCTCACGATCCTTTGTATTTCTACAATGTCAGTTGTTACTTCTCTTTTTTCATTTCTAATTCTATTGATCTGAGTCTTCTACTTTTTTTTTCTTGATGAGTCTGGCTAATGGTTTACCAATCTTGTTTATCTTCTCAAAGCACCAGCTTTTAGATTGATTGATCTTTCCTATTGTTTCCTTCATTTCTTTTTCATTTATTTCTGATATGATATTATGATTTCTTTCCTTCTGCTAACTTTGGGGTTCTTTTTGTTCTTCTTTCTCTAATTGCTTTAGGTGTAAGGTTAGGTTGTTTATTTGGGATGTTTCTTGTTTCTTGAGGTAGGAGTGTATTGCTATAAACTTCCCTCTTAGAACGGCTTTTGCTGCATCCCATAGGTTTTGGGTCCTCATGTTTTCATTGTAATTTGTTTCTAGGTATTTCTGGATTTCCTCTTTGATTTCTTCAGTGATCTCTTGGTTATTTAGTGCTGTATTGTTTAGCCTCCAAGTATTTGTATTTTTAATAGTTTTTTTTTTTTTTTGCAATTGATATCTAGTCTCATAGAGTTGTGGTTGGAAAAGATATTTGATATGATTTCGATTTTGTTAAATTTACCAAGGCTTGATTTGTGACCCAAGATATGATGTATCCTGGAGAATGTTCCATGAGCACTTGAAAAGAAAGTGTATTCTGTTTTTTATGGATGGAATGTCCTATAAATATTAATGAAGTCCATCTTGTATAATGTATCACTTAAAACTTGTGTTTCGTTATTTATTTTCATTTTTGATGATCTGTCCATTGGTGAAAGTGGGGTGTTATAGTCCTCTACTATGATTGTGTTACTGTCGATTTCCCCTTTTATGGCTGTTAGCATTTGCCTTATGTTTGGAGGTGCTCCTATGTTGGGTACATATATATTTACAATTTTTATAACTTCTTCTTGGATTGATCCCCTGATCATTATGTAGTGTCCTTCTTTGTCTCTTGTAATAGTCTTTATTTTAAAATCTATTTTGTCTGATATGAGAATTGCTGCTCCAGCTTTCTTTTGATTTCTATTTGCATGGAATATCTTTTTCTATCTCCTCACTTTCAGTCTGTGTGTGTCCCTAGGTCTGACGTGGGTCTCTTGTAGACAGCATATATACGGGTCTTGTTTTTGTATCCATTTAGCCAGTCCATGTGCTTTGGTTGGAGCATTTAATGTACTTACATTTGAGGTAGTTATTGATATGTATGCTCCTATTACCATTTTCTTAATTGTTTTGGATTTATTTTTGTAGGTCTTTTCCTTCTTTTGTGCTTCCTGCCTGGAGAAGTTCCTTTAGCATTTGTTGTAAAGCTGGTTTGGTGGTGCTGAATTCTCTTAGCTTTTGCTTGTCTGTAAAGGTTTTAATTTCTCTGTGAAATCTGAATGAGATCCTAGCTGGTAGAGTAATCTTGGTTGTAGGTTTTTCCCTTTCATCATTTTAAATATGTCCTGCCACTCCTTTCTGGCTTGCAGAGTTTCTGCTGAATGTTCAGCTGTTAACCTTATGGGGATTCCCTTGTATGTTATTTGTTGTTTTTCCCTTGCTGCTTTTAATATTTTTTCTTTGTATTTAATTTTTGATAGTTTGATTTTTATGTTTCTTGGCGTGTTTCTCCTAGGATTTATCCTGCATGGACTCTCTGTGCTTCATGGACTTGATTGACTCTTTCCTTTCCCATATTAGGGAAGTTTTCAACTATAATCTCTTGAAATATTTTCTCAGTCCCTTTCTTTTTCTCTTCTTCTTCTGGGACCCCTATATTTTTAATGTTGGTGCATTCAGTATTGTCCCAGACGTCTCTGTGACTGTCCTCAATTCTTTTCATTCTTTTTTCTTTATTCTGCTCTGCAGTAATTATTTCTACTATTTTATCTTCCGGGTAACTTATTCATTCTCCTGCCTCAGTTATTCTGCTATTGATTCCTTCTAGAATGTTTTTAATTTCATTTATTGTGTTAATCATCATTGTTTGTTTGCTCATTAGTTCTTCTAAGTCTTCGTTAAACGTTTCTTGTATTTTGTCCATTCTGTTTCCAAGATTTTGGATCATCTTTACTATCATTACTCTGAATTCTTTTTCTGGTACACTGCCTATTTCTTCTTTATTTGTTTGGTTTGGTGGGTTTTTACCTTGTTCCTTCATCTGCTGTGTGTTTCTCTGTCTTCTCATTTTGCTTAACTTACTGTGTTTGTGGTCTCCTTTTTGCAGGCTGCGGGTTCGTAGTTCCCATTGTTTTTGGTGTCTGCCCCCAGTGGCTAAGGTTGGTTCAGTGGGTTGTGTAGACCTCCTGGTGGATAGGACTAGTGCCTGTGTTCTGCTGGATGAGGCTGGATCTTGTGTTTCTGGTGGGCAGGACCACGTCAGGTGATGTGTTTTGAGGTGTCTGTGACCTTATTATGATTTTAGGCAGCCTCTCTGCTAATGGGTGGGGTTGTGTTCCTGTCTTGCTAGTTGTTTGGCATAGGGTTTCCAGCGTTGTAGCTTGGTAGTTGTTGAGTTCAGCTGGGTCTTAGTGTTGAGATGGAGATCTCTGGGAAAGCTTTTGCTGTTTGATATTATGTGGAGCCAGGAGGTCTCTGGTGGACCAATGTCCTGAACTCTGCTCTCCCACCTAAGAGGCACAGGCCTGACACCTGGCCAGAGCACCAAGACCCTGTGAGCCACATGGCTCAGAAGAAAAGGGAGAAAAAAAGGAAGAAAGATAGAAATAAATAAAATAGTTATTAAAATAAAAAATAAAAAAAATTGTTACAAATAAAAAAATTACAAAGTAATAAAAAATAGAAACAAAAAAGAAAGAAAGAAGAGAGCAACCAAACCAAAAAACAAATCCACCAATAATATCAAGCACTAAAAAGTATACTAAAACAAAAACCAAAAAAAAACGTACAGACAGAACCTTAGGACAAATAGTAAAAGCAAAACTATACCGACAAAATCACAAAAAGAAACATACACATAAACACTCTCTAAAAAAAAATATATATATATATATATATACATATATACATATATACATATATATATAAAAGAGGAAGAGAGCAACCAAATCAATAAACAAATCTACCCATGATAATAAATGCTAAATACTAAATTAAGATAAACTTAAAACCAGAAACAAATTAGTTGCAGAAAGCAAACCCAAAGTCTACAGTTGCTCCCAAAGTTCACCACCTCAATTTTGGGATGATTCGTTGTCTATTCAGGTGTTCCACAGATGCAGGGTACATCAGGTTGATTGTGGAGATTTAATCCGCTGCTCCTGAGGCTGCTGGGAGAGATTTCCCTTTCTCTTCTTTGTTTGCACAGCTCCGGGGGTTCAGCTTTGGATTTGGCCCTGCCTCTGTGTGTAGGTCGCCTGAGGGCATTTGTTCTTCGCTCAGACAGAACAGGGTTAAAGGAGCAGCTGCTTCGGGGGCTCTGGCTCACTCAGGCCAGGGAGAGGGAGCGGTACGGATGCGGGGCGAGCCTGCGGCGGCAGCGGCCGGCGTGACGTTGCACCAGCCTGAGGCACGCCGTGTGTTCTCCCGGGGAAGTTGTCCTGGATCACAGGACCCTGGCAGTGGTGGGCTGCACAGGCTCCCAGGAGAGGAGGTGTGGATAGTGACCTGTGCTTGCACACAGGCTTCTTGGTGGCGGCAGCAGCAGCCTTAGCACTTCCTGCCCGTCTCTGGTGTCCACGCTGATAGCCGCGGCTTGTACCCATCTCTGAAGCTCGCTTAGGCCGTGCTCTGAATCCCCTCTCCTCGCGCACCCAGAAACAATGGTCTCTTGCCTCTTAGGCAGGTCCAGACTTTTTCCTGGACTCCCTCCCAGCTAGCTGTGGTGGACTATCCCCCTTCAGGCTGTGTTCACGTACCCAACCCCAGTCCTCTCCCTGGGATCTGATCTCCGAAGCCCGGGCCTCAGCTCCCAGCCCCCACCCGCCCCAGCAGGTGAGCAGACAAGCCTCTCGGGCTGGTGAGTGCTGGTTGGCACTGATCCTCTGTGCGGGAATCTCTCTGCTTTGCCCTCTGCACCCCTGTTGCTGTGCTCTCCTCCATGGCTCTGAAGCTTCCACCCCATCCACCCCTGTCTCTGCCAGTGAAGTGGCTTCCTAGTGTGTGGAAATTTTTCCTCCTTCACAGCTCCCTCCCCGAGGTGCTGGTCCCGTCCCTATTCTTTTTTCTCTCTTTTTTCTTTTTTCTTTTGTCCTACCCAGGTACGTGGGGAGTTTCTTGCCTTTTGGGAAGTCTGAGGTCTTCTGCCAGCGTTCAGTAGGTGTTCTGTAAGAGTTGTTCCACATGTAGATGTATTTCTGATGTATTTGTGAGGAGGAAGGTGATCTCCATGTCTTACTCCTCTGCCATCTTGAAGGTCTCTTCCCCAGGGAATTTTTGAAATGTTTTATATGTAGAATGCCCAGGATAGAGCACCTGTTGTCTTGACCTAATTATTAGTAACCCCCTCTTCAGTCTCAAAAGTAACTCATTTTGGATGGTAAATTATATGATTACCCCACTTATGTATGGTATCTGATTTTATCTTCATGCAATTTTATGAAGTTAGCATGTTGATGACAAATACAGGGAAGTAATGTGCTTCAGTGCATGGACCTAGTAAGTCAAGAAGTTGTGATGTGAGCCTTGGAAATCTGACTATTAACTATTATGTTATTTTTCCATTTGCAAGTCCGTCATATCTGAAACTGTGCAATCAAGTAGTTATTCACTGAGAGCGAACCCACCATCTAGTATAGGAACCGGTTCCATTTTGTGTATTATGTGTGGAAAGTCTTTTTGTTCATTATGCCGAAATCTATTCCTCTTTAGTTTCAGAAACATGGACCAAAACAAATTAGAACCAGATTGTTAAAGGCTTTTTTATTCCATGTCAAGAAGTTTGTGTTATCTTTGAATCTGAAGGCAAGAGGAGGGGCAAGATAGTTGCTTTTTTAATTTTTGGGATCTTAAGATCAGAGGCATTGATTGTAAATTATGCAGGAGGAGACTGAGAGTTTCACTGATCCTGAAGATAATCATTAGGATTTTTTACTCTTACATAGCAGTTTAGAATCTTATATTTGGTTTTACTCTTAGAGCCAAAGTTTACAGAAAATGTGGATGAACAGCTCTGTATTCACATGATTGATGTGTTAAGGGTTGGTGAGATTTTGTCTTCACTCATACACAGGCAACTCTTATTAGAATAGTAAGTAGGCAGGAATTCTCTCCTGCACTTGACCAGCAAACAGAAGCTCTGATTATCATTAAGATAATGAAAACAGAAAAGAAATGTGTATTTCTCCCCCTTTCCAGAGGTGTATGTGACAGATCTGTCAGATTCATCATACTAGACATCATGTTTTGAAGATACTTTTGTATTAGACAGGTTTAGCCAACTACAGAAAACCACGAAGCTGAGATTTGACCAACAGAAGATATACAAACTTGTGAACATATGTGGGAAATGGGAAAAGTCATTGGCCAAAAGGAATATTTTTTAAGTATCTGAAGTAACTGCAGCTTTCTGTGATGAATCTAAAGGAAATATGTGTGAGGAGAGCCAAGTTCTCACTTTCAAAAACATTTTTCCAGATGCATTTTCCTTCTTTCTCCTGGGGGTTTGTGAGCAGATTATCCAGCTCTAAAGTAGACAAAATAGCTACTCCAGTATATTTATTGTTAAGAGCATTATTAAGTTCACTGCTTTTCATTTAAGGATGGGAGAATTTTGACTGCCAACTTTAGAACCCTCTTAAAAATAAGAGCTTCAGAGTTCAGTGTAGCAAGGAAGCTTTTAAAAACTCCACGTTCCATTTGCCTGTGGCAACATTTGACCTCTTTCCTCAAGCCTGCCATTTAAATTTCTACCTTATTTCCCTCACAGCCTTGGAAGCAAACCAACAATTACTTTTAAACAGGAATCATTATAGTTTAAATATCACATCTCTTATTTGGTTATAGAAACATTTTACCTTTAATTAAGTTTGTTTCAAAATCCATGTTTCCAATCAAAGAGAAAATGTGCTGTGAAGTTCAAACATAATTCACTGTTGGAGGAGGTGGTGCACTTTATAATGTTTTCTAGTGATTTTGTAGAACTTGGAACAATGACTTGTTCCATTTTAGGGGAGCTGTTTTAGTCCATTTGGGCTGCTCTAACAAAAATCATAGACTACATGGCTTATGAACAATGGAAATGTATGTTTCACAGCTCCGGAAGTCCAAGATCAAGTTGTTGGTAGATTTGGTTTCTAATGAGGACCTGCTTACTGGTACATAGACTGCCATCTTCTTACTGTGTCCTCATGTGGTGAAGGGGAGAATTTTGGTCTCTTCAGCTTCTCAAAAAGGCATTAATCCCATTCATGAAGGCTTCACCCTCATGGCCTAATCACCTCCCAAAGGTCCCACCTCCTAACACCATCACACTGAGGGTTGGAGCTTCAACATATGAATTCTGGAGAGACACAAAAATCAAGTCTATTTTGGGAGCTATTTGCTTCTATATTAATAACAGTGCCACCACTTTGTTCAACTCCAAGGAGCACTATTTTCACTGTGTTCTATGTAGTCTAAGGGATCCAATATAATGTTGCCCCCTTGGACTTAGCAACTCCATGTAAATATTTTCATGACCTTGACTATGTTCAAAATTGCCAAGGTCATAAGAGAGGAAGAACATGTAATAAAATTACTGAAGGGATCAATTGAAAGGAAATGTGCATCTCAAGTTAGAGGACAGTGATTAAGTTCATGGTTTAATGTAACTGGAAATCTAATTTTCTAATTTTTTTGGATCCTGAAGTTGAGTAATCTTGGCAAAAAACGTGTAATAGAGCAAAATTGAATAAAATCCTCACTGTTAAAGAATCAAATTCCTTCTGAAACCTAACAAAAACTTACCACTAGCTTTGTTCAAAAACTTAGTAAATTATGGCACTAGTCTCTCCGTTTTCTAGAAGTTAATTATTTTCTTGCTCACCAGTCCATTTGGCTTAGTAGGACTGAGCTCACATTCAGAATAGACAACTTCATGATTTTAGGTATTGCCGAATAAGTTAACTTTTGCTTTTAAATTCTTGGGGGCTCAGTGATTACAGAGGACTTAAAATGACTGTCATTTATAGCCAAGTGACTGGTGTTGTCTATTAGAAACACGTGGCAGAGGTAGCTGAAGTTTGGATGCGATGACTGCTTCTAAAACAGGTGTTTACCAGAACAGGGCAATAAGTGGTATTGCAATTAGGGATGACAAGGGCATATTTAAAAACCAGTGCATATTAAAATACACTGATGTAAACAAAAGCCCATAACAAATTGATCTCACAATGCTCAAATAAATAGACTTTACATTTTGGCCATGAAATAGATGTCCATTTTAGCCTAGGAGCACGCTCACGACCACTTCAGGGCTGGCAGGTGTTGAAAGCAATGTTATTAAGGAGAAGAGCTCCAGATGGTCCCAGGGAAAGGGTTTCTTCTATTATAATAAACACAAGGAAAGGCTGACAATCTCTATGAATGACAGATGAAAATAACAGGCAATAAATGAGATCTAAGACTGATGCCTCATGAGAAGAGACTGAGTAGCTCTGAGCAAATATGGCATGTAAAATGGAAAGATATTCCTGAAGAAAGAGAGATAAAAATATCCCCAGGGAAAGCCCAGGAAAAAGAGGAGATAGGAAGTTTCCCATGGATGTCATTTATGCACTCTGCTGGCTCCAAGAGCAGCATATTTACTTATTATTATTTTAACTTTTAATTATGGAACACTTCAAGCATGTACAAAACTAGACAGAATGGTAAAATGAACCTGTACCACCAACCAGCTGTTATCAGTGCATGGCCAAACTTGTTCCATTCTCATTCCCACCCACTTTCCACATCCTCCTTTTTTAAAGTAAAATATCAAACAGTATATAGTTTCATTTGTAAAACATTTTATATGAGACCTCATTAAAGTAGCCTCGTATTATCGTGATAACATCTAAAATTTAACAGCCGTTTCTTAGTATCATCAAATATGCAGACACTTGAAATTTTCAGTTGTATCATTAAACGTCAATGATCTTTTATGTTTACATTTTGTTTGCTTGAACCAGGCTCTAAATAATGTCCATACAGTACAATTGTTTGATACTTTCAAGTCTCTTTTTTTTTCTTTCTAGGTGTTTCCTCTGTCTTTCTGTGTCTGTCTCTTTCTCCCTCTTTCTTTTCTTGGAATTTACTTGTTTAAGAAATGTAGCCCTATGGATTCACCATGGTTTAGATTTGCTGACTGCATTCTCATTGTGTTTAATATGGTCCTCTGTCCTCTGTGTATCCTATAACTTGACAGCTAAGTTTAGAATGTTGATCAAATTTAAAATTGTTTTGGATTTGGTTTGGTATTTGGCATTGTTACCTTAGAGATAATGTTGAGTTCTTTCATCAGGGCTATAAATGTCTAGTTACCTCTCATTTTATGATATTAGCAGCTATATATCTGTTAAGTCATTAAAGATTGTCAAATGTCATATAAAATACACATACATTGGCATATACATATGCAATGTCATATACATTGCAAGACTGAAATATGCTATTTCTATTATTACTTTTTCATTTATTAGCTGAAATAATTCTTTAAAGAGACTCTTAACCTCTTATTTGTTTACTCCATGACACAGTTCATATTGAAAGGGAAGGATAAATGCATTATTCTTTTCCTTTTTTACAGTCTTAAAACTAATGATTAATTATCATTCTTCACTGGTGATCAATCTCTTTTGAATGATTTTCAAATCATGGATGTAATATACTTTATGCTCTGAATCTCTTGCCTTATTACTATTTCTGGTTTACAAATTATCTTAATTTTGGCCACAAGAGCCTCTTTAAATTTGTCTTTTGAACTCTTTGACCCAAATCTAGTGGTCATTGATAACTTCCTTGCTATCAGATTTGTAAAGCTTGCCCAGACTTAAACACTTATTTCATCAGATTTGAAATCAGCAATTTCTATAACTGTCCTGGCTCCTTGTGATGTGACCACAATTTGGAAATTCAGCGTACACACTGCTTCTGAATTATTTGTTGTTTTTCATCCTCTTCATTGGATAGATCAAGAGCTATATTTGTGACGCAATAAGTAATGAAATCGTGTGGCTACTTTATAAGATCTTTACATAAATTCTATCTTACATTTTCATCTACTCCCTTCAATGCTGAAAAATTCCAGTTGTCAAGGACACTGGAGATGCTAGAATTAAAATATTACATAATTACCCATTAATTTTATCTCACATTACACACAGTGAATCAAAATTGTAATAGTGACAACTACCACTAGTAATATGATTACCAAAAACTCTATAAATTTTTATTTTGCAGTCTTTCTTATAATTCAACATAATACATTAGTAAGTATTATCAAATTAATGTGTTCCAAATGACTTAGACTAATCCCTTTCTATGCATCCAAGTACATGCCTTGGTTTAGTTCACATAATGAGTCATTTTAGAAATTTTAAAAATTTTTAATAATTTCATTCTTACATAAGATTTTTTACATAGTTCCAAGTTAAGTCTTGGAAATAGGTCACATTTAAAGAAGAGTAAACTCTATCCCTGTTCTCTCTACTCTATTCCCTCCCTCTCTTACAAGTTCATTCATTCATTTATTATTTTACGATTTATCCTTCCATTGTTTTTTAGGAATATCCCTCTTTAGATGAGAGTAACACATTATATTTTAGTATATGGTTTGTTTTAGGGAGTTTTGCATTTTTGTTCCTATGTTTACTTTAATATTAACATCATTTTCTGGTATCCTTTCAAGAATTATTTTCTATTGGTGCTTTGCTAAGAAGATTGAAAATATCTAATAAACTTTTCTTCCCCTACTCCAGCCTCTCCCATATCATAGAATTTTAAGTAATATCATTTTACTTTCAGGTAATAACTGTTATTATATATTTTGGCATGGTCTTTCCATTGTCCTCTTATTTTTTCAATAATTTAACCATATGTTTTGTCAAAGCATATCCCTATGATACACAATTTATCCCATATAACCATAGTTTATTCTTACTTCCAAATGCAATGTTTTTATATACTCATGATCTTTTTATTTATATTCTTCCAATTATTTTGGTAATCTAAAGCTCATTTTTAGTGGATTTTTTAGAAAAGTCTCATGAGAATAAAATTCTCTGGGATTTTGCATTTTGATAACTTTAATTCTGCTTTTATTTTGAAAATCAGTTTGTCAAGATATAATATACTTGATTCACACATTCTTTCCTTGAATAAGCATTGGCAACTGACGTAAAGAGTTGTTATTAAAAAGTTCTGATGACATGATGATCTTTCTCTCATAAGTGATTTAATTGGAGGTCTTTATTTTTATTTCAGAAGAATATTTTAAGCTTTATTGTTGTATTTTACTAGGCTAAGTCTCAGAATTGATCATTCTAGTGACTTTTCGATTTCTTAAATCTTTGTTATTAGTATTTGTGTCCTTCAATTTTTCTTCTTTTGAAATTCCTATCACACATATGTTAGATCTTCTTTGCATATGTTTTACATTTACCATTTCCTTCCAAATACTGAGATGTGTTATTTCTTTTCCACTTTTAATATTCTTCCTTTTCAACTTCTATTTAGCTTGAGGAATTATCTGTTGTTTTAATTCCTGTTTATGCTTTTTCTACTTTAATACTAATTTCTGAAATATTTTTATTTTATTCTAATTCTTTCTTGATTTCTGTAATTTCATTCCTGATTTTCCCTAATTGTAATTTGTGTTGTTCTTTCATGTTTTTTTGGGCAGTCCCAACTTGTGCAATAAGGCAAGAAAAGAAAAGAAAAAAGTATGTAGAGAAGACTGTCAGCAAGTCTATTTGGCCTCATGCCAGGGCCAAAATCTCAACCTAGCTCTTTTTTATTAGTCATAAAACTGATATTTACATATTTACATATCTATCTGATAATAACATTTTTTGGTTCTATATGAGACAGAAAATTCCAACACAAGTATACTATATATATTATGAATATGTAAGGATAAGACTGTCTTTGTGTGGATAAATGGTTTGGATTGGGTCCCTCTGGTTGAAGGGATACCGGCTTGGAGTTAAAGAAAGAAATTGTGAAATTGTTCATTGCCAGTCATGAGCTAAGGAGTATGAGTTATTCAAATATGCACCTGAGAGCCATCATTATGTAGAAATAACAATCTCTACATCTGAAAAACAAAAGTTAAATGTCAGTCAATATGAGTGAACCAACTAAAGAGAAGACTGAAAGAATAATTGTTATAATGAGATTCCTGAGAATATACACAATTGGATCCACTGCCTGTGGAAAGAAAAAATAACATGTTCCCCACTGTAAGTGGGTGGCAAAGGAGAGGATAGTTGTCAGATTTGTAGGTCTGGTAGCAAGAAGTTGAGATCATTCCCAACTGATGGGCTTTTGATACAGCCACTATGGAGAACAGTATGGAGGTTCCTTAAAAAACTAAAAATAGAACTACCATATGACCCAGCAATCCCACTAATGGGCATATACCCTGAGAAAACCATAATTCAAAAAGAGTCATGTACCACAATGTTCATTGCAGAACTATTTACAATAGCCAGGAAGTAACCTAAGTGTCCATTGACAGATGAATGGATAAAGAAGATGTGGCACATATCTACAATGGAATATTACTCAGCCATTTAAAAAATGAAATTGAGTTATTTGTTGTGAGATGGATGGACCTAGAGTCTGTCATACAGAGTGAAGTAAGTCAGAAAGAGAAAAACAAGTACTGTATGCTAACACATATATATGGAATCTAAAAAAAAAAAAAAAAAGGTTCTGACAAACCTAAGGGCAGGACAGGAATAAAGACACAGACATAGAGAATGGACTTGAGGACATGGGGAGGGGGAAGTGTAAGCTGGGATGAAGTGAGAGAGTAGCATTGACATATATACATTACCAAATGAAAATAGATAGCTAGTGGGAAGCAGCTGCGTCACACAGGGAGATCAGCTCTGTGCTTTGTGACCACTTAGAGGGGTGGGATAGGGAGGGTGGGAGGGAGACGCAAGAGGGAGGGGATATGGGGATATGTGTATACATATAGCTGATTCACTTTGTTGTATAGCAGAAACTAACACAACGTTGTGAAGCAATTATACTCCAATAAAGTTGTTTAAAAAAAATAGAGGTGAGACCATTTGCTGAGGGGGTCTTTCAAGAGACAGACATAGCATTAAAAATGCAATGAGCATGGATAAGATTTGAATCAAGCCTGTATTAGACAGTTAAAGAGTACATTAATCAGAAAAATGTTGGATACTCACAATCACGTTTACATTTACACGCATGGATACACTCTTCTATCTCACTTATAAATACAAATTTACTCACAAATAAAAGTGAGACCAAATATATACAATAGTTTTTTTTTAATTAATTTATTTATTATTTATGGCTGTGTTGGGTCTTCATTTCTGTGCGAGGGCTTTCTCCAGTTGCGGCGAGCGGGGGCCACTCTTCATAGCGGTGCGCAGGCCTTTCACTGTCGCGGCCTCTCGTTGCGGACGGAGCACAGGTTCCAGATGCGCAGGCTCAGTAGTTGTGGCTCACGGGCCCAGTTGCTCCGCGGCATGTGGGACCTTCCCAGACCAGGGCTCGAACCCGTGTCCCCTGCATTGGCAGGCAGACTCTCAACCACTGTGCCACCAGGGAAGCCCAATACAGTTATTTTTTAAAGGTTATCCCTGAGAAATGAGATAACAGGTAATTTAATTTTAAAAATATCATGTTTATCATTTTTTTTCCTAAAATGAAAATGTATGACTTTTACTAACAGATTTTTAAGGATTGAGGCAGGGTTTTACAGAGTCATGGAACAGTACAAATTTATGATTTAGAGACAATAATTTGGCTAAGCCCAGAAGCACGAATACTCAGGTGAAGAAATTACATGAAAGAGCATCTTCCCAGCTTATCTTCTAAAGATTTTATAAAATGAAAACCAAGAAAAACTAGAGCAGAATTTGCAGATTGCCAGTATCAAGCAGAGCATGATGTCAACAGCATTTCTAAAGGTGAATTATGTGTATCTTGACCTAAATTTAATAGTAGTTTACATTGTTTTGTAAGTTTCCAAACTCATATTGAAATGCACTAGTTAGTTCCATATTTAATCCATACAATTGATGTCAGGATGCCTCTCATTCTTAATAAGAAGGTATTGGAGTCCAAAGGGAATAAGAAATTTTTCTGTGAGTGATATTGCAAGATGACAGCAGAACTGGGATTAAAATTCAACTCCGCCATATGCTGAATTTTGTACTCAACAGAATGGAGTCCATATGACTTTTTCTGTGCTTCTACCTTCCTCCAAAGTCTGCATATGTTTTATATACTGCTCTATTAGGAAAGGTTCCTAAACAGATGAATATTTAAAATGCATGAGAATAAGCAAGATTTGAAGAGACAGTATTATAATCAATCAAGCTAAAATTAGTTTCCTCCTATTTCCAATATTCATCCTGACCAAAAATGTTCCAAGCCCATGGGTTAAGTCAGACAGCACACAGGTGGGATATATCCGTTTCTGTGTTTTAGATACACTTTAAACAACTTGGGTTCAAATAAAGTTTAAAGTTGTGTCAGGAGAGCCAACATTTCCCAAACTCAGGTAGACATTAGTTTTCCATCCAGGTGTCATACAGATGTTATGTTTCAGTGTTAAAGATAATATAAATTAAAACTATTCTCAGCCCCCTCGTTTTCAGTTCCTATCTCTGTCTGGTTAATTGAACTCCCCCAACAAAAATGTATCATAGAGGATATATTCCTAGTATTATTTTCTTCTTTCTCCCCCTCTAATTACACGTAACGTGTGGTGTTTTCATGTCTCTGGGGCAAAAAACAAAAACAAAAAAACACCTAAGATTTTAGCTTCCAGATTTTGTTTCACTGTGACCTTGGAAGAGATGTTCCATATTTTGAGGTACAGTTTAGCTGTTAAACAACTTATATCACTGTGTCCTGCTGGTATTTATCAAAATTCTCTGGCATTATTTCTTAAACTTGACTTCATCTGGAAATACTGGAGAGTTACAGGATTCCACACCTTACTGGATTCCTGTTAGGATAACTGCATAATTTATTGTCCAAATAGCACACTTTTGCAAGTGAAAGGGGCAATATTAAAAATAATGCTGAAACAACAGGCTTAAAGTGTAACTCTCTGAGGCAAACCAGGATATATTGTCTAGAAACAAACTATGTGAAGCCTACAACCTATATCCCTAGATGGCTACAGGGTACCATTTACATATCAAACAATGTTTTTTCCCCAAACCAAATTATTTCCTCAATTTTCCATCTATGTATATTGTACCATAATTCTCCTAGCCCTTATAGTTTACAATAACAAAATCATTTTTTTCACTTCTTCTCTTTCCTTTGCTTGGAAGAGCCATTCATCAGTCCAGCCCTTTTCATTGTTTTCCTTTACAATCTCTCTTGGATTAACATGCTCCCTTTACTCCTAGCATCCAAGCACTACCTGAACACCATCCTAACCTCATTCTGACCTACTTAAAAAATTATTTTCCCAAATATCTATCTAGTTAATAAGTATAGAGTTTTTCTGTTGGTCTTTAGATAAATCTATCTGTTAGCTGAATACTTAATGCTTTCTATCTAGTAAGACCATCACGTGCACACATGCTCATGCTCACACACGCACACACAACACACACACACTGTTCTCTCTATTACCTTAGTATTTTGTTCCTGCTGAATCCCTTTCTTAAGTTGCCCTTCAAGGTGAAGTACAACATGGTGGAAGAGCACAGACTCTAGCATAATCCATCACTAACTTGATCTGTAGGTCTGGGAAAGTTACTTAATTTCTTTTTGCCTTCCTCCCTCATTTATTATCAGGGTTTGTTCTGGAAGGCTTTGTTGCCAGAGGCTGCCCTGTGCATTGCAGCGTGTCTAAGGTGTAAACCAAATACCCCTCTGAGACACAGATTTCTTCCAGAATTCAGCAAGCCAAACAGGAAAAAGGTGGTAAGAAAGGCCGTTAAGGTTGGGTCATGTTCTTTGCCATGGGACTCCAAATATTGAAATCTCAGAGTAGGTAGCAGGAATTTCCTTAAAATTTTTGGAACCGTTCCCAGGGTGTTTTTTTTTCAAGACTGATACATTTTTCCTTTCCAAAGGCCTCTATTGCCATCACTCTCAGCCAGAGGAAAAGAGAAATTTCCTTGGAAGGATGACTACAACATTAACAGCTGACCAGATATAAATGAAATGGAAAACTGAGTGCATAAGAAAAACAATGAAGGGAAAATTTTAATATTACTAGACCAGGGTCCAAAGTAATGAAAAATAGAAAGATAGGAATATTTTCATAGAGCAGCCTGACGTGACTATACCAAAAACAGCCAAGTCCAGAAATCCACTGAGAAGCAATATCTTAATACCATATGCAGTTTATAGTAAGAGTAATTAGAGAAATCTCTCTTACAGGTTTGGATAGTAAAAGCAGTGGTTACAGAAATTCCGTATGAATTTGAATGGGCAGTATAAAAGAGTATTATAGAATATTTAAAACACTATAGGTAGATTTTTTCCATTACCAAGGTGAAGCTACATTTCCTGTGTCTTAAGAGAACAGCACCCAAGAAATTTATAGAATTATGATTCTAAGAGAAATACCAACAAAGATGATGAATACTTTCCTGGCAGTCAGGGAGGGCAATGATAGAGCTGGTCCACGCCTGAGTTGGATGTTGATTTAATGGGAGAGCATCTCCTTCTGGATAGAATTATCTAACTCAGGGGGGTGAAGTTGGACAAGATTTAGGTAAACAATAGATGCCTTTGGTAGACTCAGAACTTTGTATCTCACTGCAAGAGGACTTAGAGTATGCTTTGGTAGCAAAATCTAGAAGAGTTATGTTAGAAAGATGAATATCTGGACCAAAAATCAAAGGAAAAGAAAAAAATATTGCACCAAAATCCATCAAACAGTGCTAGGTTTACATGTGCTGAAAGAACAGAAGAACAGCAAAGAGAAATAAAATATTAGAGGCATATCCTACTGTTGATGGCAAAAAGGTAAAAATGCTGTTCAAAGATTTGACATTCTGTATTTCTAGAACCACAAGTTTTATTAACACCAATAGCAGCTACAATTTAGGCATCTACAAAAAATGATTCTCTAGTTAGAACAAATATGGAGTTCAGGGAGAAAACATTCATAGGAAATAGGTTTCACCCACCATAGCTATTCCAAAGCAAGAAGTGATGGAAGTTGCCAGTGGGTCCTGAAGTAACTATACTCGCTCACCAAAGTAAAGCAGGTGTTCTCTATCCTGGCTATAGGTAGTTACCTGGGAAGCTATTAAAACTCCCATTGCCCAAATTGGGCTGCAAACCCCCTATGCGGAGATGTGCTCCTCAGTAGTTTAAAGCTCCTCAGACAATAAAATGTGTTGCCAAAGTTGCGAACCACAGCGCGAGTGTCATTATTACTGACAAGATTAAGGTCACTTTCAATGCAGCACTGGGATGTCAGAAAGAATGTGCCAAGGTGAATGGTGATTAAGGGGGGTTGTCTATAAAAGATGGGAAAGAAAGAAACTTATAACCTAGAGACTGGAGCAAATTTCTAAGCTTTGCAAGAAAGTGGTGGGATCTTAAATACCACTCCCAGAGAGAGGGAAGGTAGTATGCATACCTCCTCCCCCAATACAGGGTGTCAGTATTCACCTCTCACTGGGAGAGATTTCTCCCAGTTGAGTTTAAAGTCACTCATACAACTATTCCAGACAATCAGCATAAGCTAGTATCTCAAATCTGAAACCAAGATTTTCTCCGTCTAACCTGTTCACTGAGATACCAAGCACTTTTCCCTATGGTTCTTGTCAACACTCAGTCCTGCATTCTAGAAACATGATTTTGCCTGGGATAACTGCTCTTGAGCTGAGATTAGATAGATAGATAGATAGATAGATAGATAGATAGATAGATAGATAGATAGATTCTTTTCAGATAATTTTCCCTTATAGGTTATTGTAAAATATTAAGTATAGTTCTCTGTGCTATACAGTAGGTCCTTGTTGGTTATCTATTTTAGTCAAAATGGAAAGAAAATCATTTTAACTTATCTATGAGATAAGTTAAGATAAGTTTTAATGGGTGTGTAGATTTAGTAAGGAAATAAATTTCAAAATTTCATCCAAGATAGCTCAGCTTTAAAGCAATCATTTAAAATATTTTTCTCACACAAGGCTATAGTACAGAGTTAGAAAACAGTGCAGCATTTCCACCCAAACAAATACCCAGATGATCATGAAGATGATGATGATAGTGATGATGATGATGGTGAAGTGATGAAGATGATGGTGAAGATGATGATGATGATGATGGTGATGTTGATTACCAAGAGCCTCACAGCAGGTCTGGCAAAGGAAGCAGGCTGAGGTCAGACCATGCAGCATATGTGTGGAAGCCTGTGGTTACAAGGATGGTCTCAATGACAACAACGAGGACAAGATCCTTGGCCAAATGTGTCCCAAATGTCCATCTTGTCCCTGGCATAGAATTTGGTTTTTAAATGCCAAAACATATGGAGGATGCATTCCTTCAGTTTGGAATCCATCTGCCACCATTCACCACCTCCAGTTTTTTATTGTAAGGACAGATTTATACTGTAGCATTATCTTTTTTCATTCTAACATCGGGCTAAGCAATCTGGTGTGAAAACAAGGTCACCCCAGACTATTGCAAGAGTGTGCTTTCATTGACAGCAGAAGATTAAAAAAAAAAAGCAGAGGTTCTATGACTGAATATGGGAGACTTCAGTTAAAGACTACAAGTGCTTCAGGAGGGACACATCTTTTGCTGCTTTCTAAAATCAAAATCCATAATAAAGAGAGCAAATAGCCTTGTTTGGCAATTTCCACTTGGGTCCTAGGATATTACAGGATATTTTGTTCATCGTTATCTTTTATTTTTCTCCTAACTTAGTTTGTTTTTCTTCTTTGACTCCTATAAGTGTACTTGGGGATTCTTATCCATTGCGTCAATCAAGATGTAGCTTCAGGAAAAAGAAAACTCTTAATATCCAGTCTCTACAAAGGGAGTGGTTGATTCTTGTCACTAAATGTTACTGATGTTTAATCCTGTAAGAGCTACTTCAAGAGTAATTTTAACCATGCAGCTGGTTCAGTTGGGATAAAAAGACTTTTAAACTCTCAGGTCTAAAGCAACGTTGAGAAATGAATGTGCTTTAATGTGACTTCTTGTAATTGGAGTGGAGGGAAGAATGTTTTATTAACTATTTCAATACATACATATGCTAGTTGAAAGTCATATGAAGTAAAATTGAGAGCTGTCACAGAAAGTGAAAATGTTCAGCTGTAGGTGATTATGCTGACGGCTCTCTCACTTTCGTACTACAGAATTCCAGAGATGGAAGTCTGTGGTGTACTAGGGAACTTCTACAGACCCCCACGACCACAGCTACCCAGTCAGTACCAGCATATATTCTACCATCTCTTCTATAAATTCTCCAGGCTCCTAGGTAAAGACACTCCTTCCAATTATGAGCTAGATTCTATCTCATCCTGCCTATTCAAAGACATTATGCAAACAAATCTCTGTTCTTTGTACTACATTTTTCCTCATCTACTGAGTGACCCCCATCAGCATATAAACCTGCTATTACTTATCTCATATTAAAATAAATAATTTAAAAATCTTCTTTGACCCCATTTCTCAGTCAGATACTAGTCCATTACTAAATGTTCTTTTGCAGCAAAAAATTATGAAAGGATTATTTATAATCCGTCTCTTCAATTTCTCTCTTCCAATTCTCTCCTAAATCTTTGCCAATCAGAAATCTATCTCCAGCCCTGTATTGAAACTGCTCTTTTCAGAGCCACTAATGACCTCCAATGTTCAATTCTCAGTCCTCATCTTACTTGACCTATCAGAAACATTTGACACAGAATAGACGATCATGTTCTCCCTGACACATGTTCTTCATTTGGCTTTCAGTGAAACTCTCTGTTTCCTTCCGATGTCATTGGTCATTCAGCCTTAGTTTCTGAGGTAGATTGTATTAATAGACGCAATCATTCACTTCCCCAATGCATACATCTTTGCAGGAAAACTTTACAATGCCTTCCTCTTGTGGGTGTAGCTTATTTCTCCTTTGTCTGAGTTTGGGTTAAAGCCTGTGACTTGTTTTGGCCAATGGTTTATTAACAAATGTTTTACAAGCAGAGGCCTGAAAAGGCCATCCCCATAAGAAAGACATGCTGGGACTTGTCCAGTGGTCACAGAAGGTCTGACATGTGGACAGAGCTGCTGCAGATACACTGCCTTTGTCCAGCCCTGCCCATAACACAGCTTCTAACCAACCTGCATATACATGGGTGAGCCCAGTCAAGATTGGCTGAGCCCAGCCTAGGGCAGCTAATTCTAAGACTTGTAAGCTAAACAAAATCTTATTGTTAGATACCACTGAGATTTTTGTGATTCTTTCTTACGCAGCACTACTGTGACCCTGGTTACAGAGGTAGTCTCCTTTCTTTGTTTCTCCTGTTCTACATAACTCTTTAACATTGGAGTGACATGGATCTCAATCTTTGAACCTCTTCCTATCCATTAACAATCCAGAACATCATTTTTTCTCCCTTTATTTATGTTAAGTAATACTTATAGTATAGGAAATAGCATACAATGGCATGATAAGTCTTAATTCAGTAATCAAAGTTCTGGATTCTAAGAGTGGTATAAAGTAAAGAGTAAAGAATAGGCTCTGTGAGCCAAGAATACTCAATGCAGAAAGGAAAATCTCCTCAACAAATGGTGTTGCAAAAACTGGATAACCACATGCAGAAGAATGAAGTTTGACCCCTATCTTATACCATGCACAAAATTAACTCAAGATAGATTAAAGATTTAAATGTAAGACCTGATACTATAAAACTCCTAGAAGGAAGCATAGGGAAAAAAATTCCTTGACATTGATCTTGGCAATGCTTTTTTGTATATGATGCCAAAAGTGCAAGCAACAAAAGAAAAAAAAAAAATTATAAGACTACATTAAACAAAAAAGTTTCTGCACAACAAAAGAAACAATCAATGAAGTGAAAAATCACCCTAAGAAATGTGAGAAAATATTTACAAATAATACATCTGTTAATATCCAAAATATACAAATAACTCATACAAGTCAATACCAACAAAATAAACAACCCAGTGAATCAAATTTAAAAATGGACAGTGGAACTGAATAAACATTTCTCTGAAGAAGACATACAAGGGGCCAACAGATAATGAAAATGCTCAGCATCACCAATCACCAGGGAAATGCAAATCAAAACCACAATGAAATACCACCCACACATTTTAGAATGGCTATCATCAAGAAGACAAAAGTGTTGGCAGGATGTGGAGAAAAGGGAACCCTTTGTTCACTGTTGGTGGGGCTGCAAATTGGTTCAGCCACTATGGAAAACACTATGGAGATTCCTTAAAAAATTAAAAATAGAACTATCATCATCTGATTTAGAATTCTAGCTTCTGGGTATATATCCAAAGGAAATGAAAACAGGATTTCAAAGAGATATCTACACTTCCATGCTCATGGCAGCATTATTCACAATAGCCCAGATATGGAAACAACCTTAGTGTCTGTCAATGGATGAATGAATAAACCATATGACCTACACACACACACACACACACACACACACACACTGAGGAATATTATTCAGTTATGAGAAAGAAGGAAACCCTATCATTTGCGACAACACAGATGGATCTCAAGGGCGTTATTCTAGGTGAAATAAGTCAGATGGAAAAAGACAAGTACTGTAGGATATTACTTATATGTGGAAGCCAAACTTATAGAAAGAGAGAGAGAAGAATGATGGTTCTCAGGATCTGGGAGCTGGGGCAAATGGAGAGATGTTGGTCAAGTTGCGCAAACTTTCAGTTATAAAAGAAGTTCTAGGGATCAAATGTAAAGTATTGTTATTATAGTTAATAATACTGTATTATTACCTGAAAGTTGCCGAGAGAGTAAATCTTAAATATTTGCATCATAAAACAGAGATGGTAATGATGTAACATGAGAGAGGTGCTAGCTAATGCTACAGTGATAATCATTTTGCAATATATAGGTGTATCAGAACAACAGGTTGTACACCTTAAACTTATACAATGCTATATGTCAATGATATCTCAATGAAGCTGGGGGAAAATAGGGTCTTTAATTACACAGTTGGGACCTTATCCTAGTTCTATAACCCAGCTCTGGGAACTTGGGGACAAACTTCATAAAAAATCTTTTAGTCTCAGTTTCCTTATCTGTAAAATGGACAAAATGAAGTACCAACAGAGGACCAATGGGAGAATTAAATAAAATAATTCATATAAAGTTCCTAGTATACTGAATGACATATAGTGTCTTAGTCCATTCAGGCTGCTGTAACAAAATAGCATAGATGAGGTGGCTTATAAACAGCAGAAACATATTGCTCCTAGTTCTAGAAACTGGAAGTCTGAGATCAAAGTGCAAGCATGGTTGGTGGAGGGCCCTCTTCCAGGTCACGCTCTCCTCATTGTGTCCTCACATGTGGGTGAGGCGAGGGAGCCCTGTGGACTCTCTTCTATAAAGGCACTGATACTATTCATGAGGGTTCCACTCTCATGGCCTAGTCCCCTTCCAAAGGCCTTACCTACTTATGACATTGCCTTTGGGGTTAGGATTTCAACATATTAATTTGAGGGGTACACAAACATTTAGACCATAGCATACAATGTGGATTCAATAAATTAACTCTTAATATTTATTATTTAAATAGTTCTGTGATTTTTTGATTATCTGTCTCTCTGAGCCCTAGATTCTTTCTCCAAGTTTGGTTTAGTTTTATCTTCCTATGATTCAAAAGTCATAAAATCTCAATACAAAAATCTTATAAGGCACTAAAATGAACCCATATCTGATATATGAATTCCAATTTAAAGTATATGTAATTGAGCTTCCTTCAATACCCTGTTGAGAAATAGTTGTCTTTTGAAAGGGCTCAACATTTTAAGCTAATGGGATAATCTTTAATGGAGTAATTTGAGGCCTAGAATAGGCAAGTGGGAGGTAATCTAGGCTAGATTATTTGAAATTATAGCATTTAGGTACACAGTGGTGTGTTTAGCTTAACAACATGTTCTCTGAAAAAATATGTGCATGCATGTACACACACACACTCATATATGTATTATAAATTCACTGATAAAAAGATATGCAGCATGCTATTTACAAATAATAAATATAAAATCTTCTTTATTATAAATTCATATAGCCAATTGATTCTCACAAAAGACTTTCATTGATTTTGGTGCAATGTTTGTATCCATAAACAGACAGTGATGAACAAGTATAATCCCTACATGAATGCTGATTGGTATTTTTGTTTATGTTAATCAGTTGGATAAAAGTGAAACAATAAAGATGTGAGTTGGAAACTACTATTTTCACTAGTTTTTCAATGACTAGTGATTTCTTTGCTGAACTGTATAATAGTTTCAGATCCCGGAAGACTATTCCTCCAATTTATAATAATTTGTAAATTGTTACAATTTGTAGCAAATTATACCTATAGACCCACACTTTTTTGTTACTTTATTTTTAGAACTGTTTTATGTTCACAAAAATATTGAGAGGAAGATACAGAGATGTCTCAGTTACTCCTTGGTCCACACAGGCACAGCCTCCCCATTATCAACATCCCCCACCTGAGTGGTACATTTATTACATCTGAGGAAACTACAATGACACATCATAATCACCCTAAGTCCAGAGTTGACATTAGAGTTCATCCTCAGTGTTGTACATTCTATGGGTTTGGACAAATGTATAGTGACATATATCCATCATTATAATATCATGCTGCAGAGAATTTTCAATGCCCTAAAAATCCTTTGTGCTCTGCCTATTTATCCTTTTCTCCTCCGACTCCTGGTAACCACTAATTTTTTACTGTGTCCGTAGTTTCACCTTTTCCAGAATGTCATATAGCTGGAATCATACAGTATGTAACCTTTCCAGGTTGGCTTCTTTCACTTAGTAATATGCATTTAATATTCCTCCATGTCTTTTCATGGTCTGATAGCTCATTTTTTAGCACTGAATAATATTTCATTGCCTGAATGTGCCACAGTTTATTTATCCATTCACTTACTGAAGGACACCTGGGTTGTTTCCAAGTTTTGGCAATTATGAATAGAGCTACTATAGACATCTGCGTGTAGGATTTTGCGTGAACGTAAGTTTTCAAATCCTTTGAGTAAATACCAAAGGGTATGATTGCTGGATCATATGGTAAGACTATGTTTAGTTTTGAAAGAAACCACCAAACTCTCTTCCAAACTGTCTGAATCATTTTGCATTCCTACCAGCAATGAATGAGAGTTCCTATTGCTCCACATCCTCACCAACATTTGCTGTTGTCAGTGTTTTGGATTTTGGCCATGCTAATAGGTGTTTAGTCGTATTTAATTGTTGTTTAAATTTACATTTCTTTGATGACATATGATGTGGAGCATTTTTCATATCCTTATTTGCCAGTCTGTATATCTTCTTTGATGACATGTCTGTTAAGGTCTTAGGCCCATGTTTTAACCAACACTACATACTTTTAAGTTTAATCTGAATTATTAATATTCTCCATCACTTTCTTGTGTGTAGACCATCAACAAGACAATAAATCAAGTCTTGGTGTGTAGCATTTGCCAATATCTGATATCTGTAGTACAAATACTACCATCACAACTGTTTTCAAATACTCCCTCCATAGCTGATTTCAAGCTACCAAGAAGTCACCAACACAGTCTTGGGAAGAAATGTGCAGTAGCACACCATTATATGGTGTTTTCATTATACAGGTAAAATAGACAAAAATTGATCTTGAGAGCACAGATAACAATAAAATGTAGTCAACTCGTTAGGAATTGATGAGTTTGAATATTTATTACTTTTGTCATTAATATAGTTTAATTCTATGCTTATACAGTTTATTTCCAAATCATACTTTTGTTGAACAACTGATTTGCAAAATTTGTGAAAATTAATAGTTGCCCCTCCTGTACCTGTGCTGCCAACACTGCCACAATAGGCACGTACAAGCCAGCCTATCCTTAGGGCCTGCTCCGTCTACCTTGAAAGGAGCAGCAGAAGCCCAGAAATGTTTCTTGCCTCTCTTGACCTCCATTCTAAAAGTTTTCTCTTTCAGCATTCTCAATAGGAGCAGGACAAAAATAAGTAAAATATTTGAGATATTTTGAAATTGAGTAAACTAATTAGGATTGACTGGGTTTTTACAAATGTTTTGTTTCAGTTTTTATTTCAAGGATGGTGTTTACTGCTCTAGGTTTTCAAAAAGCTTCTCTGTATCACATCATTTGAGAATCAAAATGGGCCAGAAAGTTCATTTTAGCCTTTCTCTAGTTTCCAAGCAGGACTTCATTTAAGAAATATTAGAGAGGCAGCTCACTAATGTGCTTTTACAACTCAGCATTTCCCAGAGTTTCTGCATGTCTTTTTAAAAACTCAGTTTCTTTTTTTTTGTCAATTTTCTAAAGAAAAACAACATTAAAAATCTGTTGCATGGCTTCCCAAGAGAGTGTCTCTCAGATGTGATAATAGTAGCATAATAAAGGCTCCCTTTTTTTCTCCATTATTTCAGGGTTCAGGTCTCCACTTTCCCTTCCATAACATCAATAGGAATGACATAATAGAAGTGTCTGTTATATCAGACGTTCTCACAGACATTATACTGACCCTGATGGTCCTTCACAGAACATGCACTAAATGGAACCATTATGGTTATTCTCAAAATGATTGTCAATGTAATTGCCATTGTACGAAAAGCGTTATGAGCATTTACTGCTTCTCTGCTTTGACAGCAGATACTTTTCAAACATGAATATCTCAGCAATTAAAATCACAAACATAATCATAGCAACAAAGGCCCTGTCTTCAACTCTCATTTTTAAAAAACTGTGCTAGTTTTTTCCCCAACTTAAATGGAATAAAATGGTTCCACATTTTAGATTTGGTATTGATGTGAATTCAATAATGCAATTAATTGGTATTTTTAGTGGCATAATTATCTTTCATACAAGTAACTCATTTTATGCATCAGTTTACATTCATTGAATTAAATAATTCAAAATAAACAGTTATCATAAGGAACATGCTCATGGCATTTTAATAGCACTTCAATCAGATTTATACAGACTAATTGGGAAAGAAACATATACACATGAAAACACAGATATACACTATACACCCCACCACTCAGCAAGCTCAAGAAAATCCCAGGAATTTTTATTTCCTTTCCTGTTTTGGTAATGTATTGTTCCAAAAGAACAGCCTGACATATTTAAGCCAAATTTTAATTGAGTTAAAATTGTGTGAGTGCCAGGAATTTTCAGCCTGATTTGAGTCAAAATAGCTGAATCATAAATCCTGCCCAGACTGACTTTGAAAAGAGCCCAAAGCCCACTCCCTTCAATAGCATAGGGGCTTCAGTGCCATAATGTATTCTGTACTCAAGCATTAGAGGGATTGCTGGACATTTCATATTCATTTGATGGCAATTGTACATTCACAGCAAGTCAGATACCATTGCAAGAGATAAGCCAAGGAAAGAGCATGACTGAAGGGGTGGGAGGAAGTGGAGAGTAGAAGGTATGACATAGCCACCGTAGGGACATTCGCAACAACCAATTTATAGAAAAAGCCAATCAGACGATCTTTCAGAGGACAGAGGTTACAGACACCTATCTGATCATGTCTACTGAAGCGAGAAAATGTTTAAAACCGACTCTCTCCAAAGGAAAGGGAGATGATATACTTTAAAAGTGTTCTCCTCAAATCTAGAGCTAGAAATCAATAAAGTCGCCAAAGTTGGATGGGTGGGCTTTTCTAGGCATCTGATTGAAGGTCAACTTCTTCCCTGATCTCAAGGTTGGACAGACACAATTGTGACAATTAGAATCAAGCATTAGATATGACCTTGATATTTTATTTTTCTTAAAATGTTTTTAAAGACTTCTAATATACAGGGAAGAAGTTACAGGAAGTCCAGGGCAAGCACATTTTCAAGCTATGAATCTGCACTCAAAGAATATTTAATTGTATAATTTCCAACTCAGGAGCCAAAAGCAAGATTGAAGCCCAGGTAATTGGTTCTCATAGACCCATAATTTTATTTCCATTTTAAAATTAAATAATATTTTCTGCTTAGATTTTGTAGGGAAAAGGTTTGCATAGTGTGGTTTTGCAAATCTTCACACCATCATCTAATTTCAACTCCAGATGGTTCTGGAAAATTATAAACCTAGATAAAGTTTTTAAATTTCCCATTTATTATGATAATATGAATGGAAGAAACTTCTCTAAATTTGCTCCCTAAGCGAAACCTTAGACCAAAGTCAGCTTTCTTACTGCAAAAATATTCTTCAACCATAGCATATTTCCAAGCTTCAGTGGAAATGGTAAGTAGGGCAGGGGGTTGCAGCCGATGATTTTCCCTTACTACTCCCACCCCCAACTCTGCCTCTGAGCCCAAGATCTCTTCAATTCAGGGGTCTCTGTAGAAGTCTTACGTAACATATAGTCCCTTGAATCAATTGCTACTAATTTTACTTCTTTTCTTCTATTCCCTTCTGGAGGGAGTCCTTTGCCAGATGGTGGCAGCACTGCCAGGGTTGGGTGCTTTCCAAGTAGCTTTGAAGTGAGGCAATATACATTCGAGTTGGTATATTGTTATGTCAGAGTCTGGGTTTGAATTCCAGCTCTGACATTTACCAGCTTTGCGACTTTCCATTAATTCTCTGTACACTTTGTGCTTTCATTCCATCATCTGTAAAATGGGTATGATAATTATCTAACTCTCAAGATTGGCATGCTTGTAAAATAACACATTAGAAAATTATAACTGGTATGTAGTGAAGGGTGACAGAATATGCTATCTCAAAATATACCACTTTGGCATAAGGACTGCTTTGACTTAGAGGCACTTGAAAAACAGCAAACCAACCCCCACCCACCCAAAAAAACAAAACAAAAAATCACCAATCTGAATTTCTTTCTTTTTCTTAAAAGCAGGAGATGAAATTCCCCTGTGAAAGATGTCCTCCCTATACCTGAAGGAAAGTGACATTTTTATCATCAAGGGTAAGAAGTTGAAGAGAATTCTACACAAACAGAACTTATTAAAATAATTATTATCTCTTTTTAGCCTCCACACATAGCTTAGTTATTTTTCCACAACTGCCTCTGTTTGTTCAACCTACTATAAAAGCATGTAGGTTCTCCTATTTCTTTGGGTTTTCATTCCTAATGAAGGTTCCCATCTCACCTAAAACTTATAAAAAAATGTGTATGCTTTTCTCCTGGTAATCAGTCTTAAGTCAATTTAAGTTATGAATCACCCAAGAATCACCTTTACTAGTTAGCTTACCAAAAATGCTCAATATGTATAAAAAGCAAAAACAAACAAAAAACATTATTTACATGTACAGCTCATTATAGAAAGAAGAGTTTAAAAAAAAAAACAATTATATGTTAATGACTCTTTTTCAAACTTCTCTGGGGCCTATGCCACACCTACTAAATCAGAATCTTCAGCTCTAAGAGTTAATATTTGGAAAGCATTTAGAACTTGTTAGTTGTTACATCAAGTTATAGGTATGGCTTATCTGACTTCCGGAGGGCAGCCCCACACTTTGTACCTTTGATAGTGGTTCCAGTGTGAACCACCGGAGCATACGTGAATGACCTGGGGAAGAATATGACTGGATATACAGCATTTCTGGTCAAGTAGAACATTTACAGGACAGGAAAGTTATCTCCGTTGTGTTTTGCTAACATGGCACCCCAAGCAGGAGCAGCTCCATCCTAGGCCTAGAATTTTATTCCCATAGTTCTCCTCATTTGATCATCCTCTTGACCATTCAAGAGTTTTAATCAAAAACATCAGCCTTAGGGTGACTCTCAGTCACAGTTGCCTCTTTGGGTTTCAGTGTAGTATTCATAAAAGATCATTGAAATCCTTTCAAATATCTTGTCAGGTTTCAGCCAGGACAAACAGTAAATATTCCTGGAAGTATTGAACGACCTCTTGGACACAAGAGGTGCCATGGAAGAGGGTACAAAAGATACTAGTCTCCCCAAATCTAGAGCCACTCCCAGAGACAGCCACGAGAAAGACAGGCTTAGACGATTCTCTTGAGAGCTGGCAACAGTTTGGAGGACCCCTGCCGCAAACAGAGTGCAACCCACATTTCTGTCTGGCTCTAACTTGGCGAGCCTTAAACTGATAGTTGCCAAGCCAAGTCCTCAGGACACAAAACAAGACAAACAAGTCAGTAGTTGTCCCTGGGAGAAAGAAGATCAATAACCAGTGGGTACCCCAAACCAAATTCACAAGAGTCTGAATTTGCATAAGGAAAGGACAACGTGAAATTGTATTTTCCTCTCTCGACTGGGCACTTCAGAAATCTAAGAAAGCTAACTTTGATAAGAATTCTTACCCTTTGCCAGCATCTGCCAGTTTTCCCCATATCCCATCTTCAGGGTCTGGAGCTGGTAGGTTTTAAAACAAAGGGTGTAGCCCCGGTAGCTACCAGAATTTAGCAAGGTTTTCCATTAATTTTAATTTTAATTTCCCCTTGGTTGTTTAAAGGAATAACTGGTAGCAGTTTACCAGAGAATCCCTCAGAGTCCTGTCAACCCTGAGAGGGGCCCTTATAGGGGTCCTTCTTTGAGGGTAGAAGTGTTGGTATGGAAGAATTTGACAAAACCTTCAAAGACAATTTTTTTTTCTAGGGTTCTAGTTGATTACAAAACAGACACCAATTTCTGGGCCAGTGTTGTGATGATGGACCCCTAAGAGTGTTCAAAGGTGGAGGCCCAGATAGTTTAGGTTTAGGGCTTTGGAACTAAAGCTAGCTCCAAAGTAGTAAGGCGACTACTTTGGCCGACTTTTGTTTATGGTCTTATAGTCTCTTCAGAGTGGAAAGGCAATTTAGATAAAGGATGAGTAGACTGAGCACACAGGTAAAAGAGGATAGAGGGGAGTAGTAGAAATCATATCACGTGATGAGAAAATAGCCACTTTGAGTTCCTGCCTAGCATTTTACAGCATGACAACCCTACTCCCAGCTAGAGTCTGGACATTTACATAAGACATTTAGATAAGAACCGGAGCATAGATTTCCCACCACAGGTTCCAACTTTGTTTTTCCCAGGACTCCTTTTTTATTTTTTAAATTTAAAAAAAAATTAATTAATTTTTATTGGAGTACAGTTGATTTACAATGGTGTGTTAGTTTCTGCTGCACAGCAAGGTGAATCAGTTCCACACATACATATATCCACTCTTTTTTAGATTCTTTTCCAATATAGCCCATTACAGAGTATTGAGTAGAGTTCCCTGTGCTATACAGTAGGTCCTTATTAGTTATCTATTCTATATGTAGTAATGTGTATGTGTCAGTACCAATCTCCCAATTTTTCCCTCCTCCCCTTTCCCCCTTGGTATCCATAAGTTTGTTTTCTACATCTGTGACTCTATTTCTGTCTTGTAAATAGGTTCATTTTTACCCTTTTTTTAGATTCCACATATAAGTGATATCCTATGATATTTGTCTTTCTCTGTCTGACTTACTTTAATCAGTATGATCATCTCTAGGTCCATCCATGTTGCTGCAGATGGCATTATTTCATTCTTTTTTATGGCTGAGTTGTATCGCATTGTATATATGTACCACGTCTTCTTGGGGAATGGATAAAGAAGGACTCCTTTTAAAATAACCACTTAGAGTTGAGCCTGAGAAAAGTTAGAGATTTCCATGCCGACCACCTTCTAAGCCACGGTGCTTGCTACCCTGCTCTCTGTCTCCTGCTCAATCGTGACTTGGTACAGAGGACTTCCCTTCCCCCGGCTTCTGAGATCTGCGCATAATAAATCTTGTGACTTTACTTCCTTTGTATGAGTGTACTGAAACTGCATGTTCAATTGAAATGACCCCAGGGTTTTCATTTCCCCAAAATAGGAGCTTGGATGCTGAGGGAACTCCCTGCCGACCCTGTGCAGTAGCTGTACCTCCTCATTCAACTGGTCACCATCTGCAAAGTTTTAATTCAATACACCAGCTACCACCCCCCAACATATGTCAGTCTTAAAGTCTTTTGTTTTAGGTACCTCTTGTATCCTTAGTTTTTCACTGGCCTTTTGCAATGCATCTTTTAATTAAGCTATTTTGGAATCTTGAAGCCTTTTAGAGGCTTTGGCATACCAATTAAAATAGGTAGCCCATTCTGTTTGTTTTATTTGGGAACCCTTACTTCCAAGTGTACTTAAATGAAGTTCTTGTCCAATTGGAATGTTCCCCATAACGGCCATTGTAATTCTAGGTTGTCTTAGTAAGATCTTTATCATTTTTGTAGATTAGATATCTACAACTTCCGGGACCACAGTCTTTAAACATAAAATAAGCAGTTGTGCAGGACGGTGGCATTCTCAATTACTTGAAGCTGGAGGGTGACATTTCTTTAGCTAAGACATTGGTCTCTCAGAGCCAAATTCAATCTAATTCATTCTGTGATCAACTTAGTCTAGTACTGGCGTTAGGAGGCAAGCACTCTAACAGCTTTTTAAAGTTCAATCCGGGGGCTTCCCTGGTGGCTCAGTGGTTGAGAATCTGCCTGCCAATGCAGGGGACACGGGTTCGAGCCCTGGTCTGGGAAGATCCCACATGCCGCAGAGCAGCTGGGCCCGTGAGCCACAATTACTGAGCCTGCGCGTCTGGAGCCTGTGCTTCCCAACAGGAGAGGCCGCGATAGTGAGAGGCCCGCGCACCGCGATGAAGAGTGGCCCCCGCTTGCCGCAACTGGAGAAAGCCCTCGCACGGAAACGAAGACCCAACACAGCCATAAATAAATAAATAAATAAAAATTAAAAAAAAAAAAAAAAAAGTTCAATCCGCCCACTTTATGGCTTTGGCTTCTGAGAGTCCCATTAGCAATAGGGCTATTAGTCCTTTCATAAGAGATGTCTTTATGGTGGTGGACGTCCTAATGGTTTTTAATGGTCCAAATTAGATTTTTATTTTGATGGTGTAAACAGTCTGAATTTCTTTTCTTGTCTTAATTTATTTTCCCTGATTCTCCAGCAGTTTATCCTAGGGACTTACCTTGAGGCTTTGTGAATTCCCTAGTGGTTACCACCTGTTGTGACTCCCAAAGTCACTACCCTGGAATCTATCCAGGATCCCAGAACATTTCTGAGAACTTTAACAAATGCTGGAACCTTTGCAGGACCTCAGAACTTTTCTGAAAATATATTTTAATACATACATACATATAATTATTTTTATATATACACATACATAATTATTTTGTATATACACATACATAATTTTTTTAAATATACGTATATGTAATTATTTTTAAAATAACGTTTGTTTGGATAAGAGAGCTGCACACAAGGGAGTGGAACGCAAATCCAAGAGTGAATTACCCAGGGATCCTCAGTAAGAACTAGAGGAATGATGGACTCAAAAAGGGTCAGGGGGCTTCCCTGGTGGTGCAGTGGTTAAGAATCTGCCTGCCAATGCAGTGGACATGGGTTCGAGCCCTGGTCTGGGAAGATCCCACATGCTGTGGAGCCCATGTGCCACAGCTACTGAGCCTGCGCTCTTGAGCCTGCGAATCACAACTACTGAGCCCGTGCTCTCAAGCCCACGGATCACAACTACTGAGCCCACGTGCCACAACTACTGAAGCCTGCGTGCCTAATGCCCATGCTCCGCAACAAAAGAAGCCACCGCAATGAGAAGCCCACGCACCACAACGAAAAGTAGCCCCTGCTAGCCGCAACTAGAGAAAGCCCACGCACAGCCAAAAATAATAAATAAATAAATTTTTTTAGAAATTAAAAAAATAAAAGGGTGCCTCGCCTGTGCATCTATTTGTCCCATAGACCATTAGTAATCAGGTCCCATTCTTCGTTGCCAAAAATTGTTAAAAAATGATTAAAGACAACTTAGGGCTATTAACAAACTTTATTTAACATTCATGATGTGGACAGTCTGCTTTCAGAGAACTGCAAAACTGGGTGAAATTAAGAAGCTTTTACAGAATAAAGAATAAAGAACAAGATATATAGAAAATATCTGATTGCGTGTACCACACAGCCGACCTTGTTTGGAGTGAGAAGGAACAAGGAAGTAAGCATAGAGCCCAGATTTGGCTTGGTGTTTGGAGATTGGCTGACTGGATATTCTGCACTTCTGGTCAAGCAGAGCATTTCACAGGGACACAAAATTCATTTAAGTTTTGGTTTGCTGACCTGGCGTCTAAGGCAGGAGTGACTCATTCTTGGGCTTAGAATTTAATTTAACAGAAGGAAAATTATTTTTCCTCCCTTACAATTCTGATTTAGTAATTCAAACGGAAAGGCAGGGATCTCTATTAAAAATAAACAACCTCTAGAGATGATTTTGATTCCTAGATAGATTCGAAAAACAGTGACTTGATCCTCTGATGAGAACCAATGAGCTGGTAGCTTTCATAGACTCATAGGATGTTGAAGGAAAAAAAAAACAAAACTTGGAGATCACTTAGAGATTTGTCTTCCCATGTTTTTACTGGTGGAAACTTTCCTCCAAAATAATTCTCATGTAGAAGCAAAATAGATAATAACAGCTAAACACACAGCCACTCTGGTGGATATCACTGTGCATGGACCCCCAAGCACTTCCATGGAGCAGCCGAGATTCCCAGTAACACAGTTTAGAAATGAGGAGACTAAGGCCCAGAAAGTCAAAGTCACTTCTTAAGGTTAACAGCTAACTCACTCCTGAGACATGAGTCTCAGGACATGATTAGAACCTTTTCTTTACACAAACCAGCCTAACTTTAAAATTCAGGAATGGCTTAAATAGACAGTTAAGAAATAAAAGTCACTTCAATTAAAGAAAAGAAAAGAAATAAAAGTCAACTGAAAAAGTTATTTGTCATGGAGAAGCAAAAAATAAAAATACATTATACTTAACAAGGGTTTCTCTTTTTTCTTTTCTATTATTTCTCCTCTTCTCTCCCTTTGTCTTCTCTCCTTAAAAAAAAAAAAAACTAAAAAATTATATTTTATACTTTTCAATATGTTATATAGTAATATATCATATAAATATATTATAAAATAATATATAACATATAACATTATAATAATACTATGATATATATTATATGTATAATTGGTCCTTGAACAACAGAGGTCTGAAGTGCATAGGTTCAGTTTCTGATGAATTTTTTTTCAGTAAATATACTGTAAGCCCTCAATATCCATGGGTTCTGTCATATTATTGGTACTATGTTTACGATCCACTGTTGGTTGAATCTGCCAATGTGGAATCCATGGATAAAATGTGGGACTTAAGCATCTGAGGATTTTGGTATCCATGGTGGGTCTTGAAACTAATCTCCTGCAGATACTGAGGAACAACCGTAATACAATAATATGTAATGTTATAACATACACAGTAATTCCATCTTTGTAAACCATAGCAAAATTGTGTGAGTTTATTTATATAGACCTGTATTTTCATAAGAAAGGAGTTATATAGGAAAGGGCTTGGTGGCCTTGAGGTAGATTCTTTTAGTTCTTACTCATTATAATTTTTAAAATGTGATTGCTCTAAAAGTGGTTTTTATCTTTTTCTGTATACTTAAGTCCAAGATGTATATAAAAAGCACATGAACTCTTCTGCATAGACTGTGATTGAGAATCTAGGTCAGAGCCAGCCTTGAGTTCAAGGACCAGGTTCTGGATTTATTCCTGTGGAAAATGGCAACTCATTGACTCACTGAATGATTTCAAGGAGGGATTCTTTATGATTTGACTTATTTCCTAGAAAAGAAATCTTCATAGCCAATAAGTATGCCTGACACCACAGATGATTGTTCTCTTTAAGTCCCACTAAGTTTAGATTTTAGCTTAGATTAGAGCTTAGAGTTGGCTCATATATCTATATAATATATATAAAAAACTGAATGCTGTCGGAGACTTCAGAATTGTTTTCTCAAATATGTGTATTACTAACACAGCCCTAGAGCCACTTTTTTAGAGTCCATCAAGGCTTTTTCAGTACTTCCCATCTTTAAACATTGCAAGTACTTTAGACAAGGCCAGTACAGCAAAATTAAAATAAAATACCCTAAAGGATAATGCCTGGTTTGATTTGTTTTTGTGTTTTCTTTCTTTGAGTTGACATATCCTGTTCCAGTGTTTGCTTTTGTTCCCTCTTCCATTTTTAATGGCAGCCATATAGTGGACTCACAGCTTTTAGAATTTTTCTTCAGCCCCCTTAAATCTCATTTTATTCATTATCTTATATGACTCAATATACTATATGTTCTCATTTCTCTTCCCTGCTCCCAGGCTTACTGCTTTCCTGACATTTATGTTTATCCTGGGCATATTTTCTCATCTGTGGACATAAAATCGACTTTCTTGGGCTGCTGATTTTGATATTTTATATTTCCTGTTCTTTTTATTTACTTTTACAATGAGGAAGGGCTGTTTTAAAAGTGACCCTTGGAAAGATGTTCATTCCCCTAGCCAAGATTCAGCCTCATAAAGCCTCTCTCTCTTCTAATACAATCCTACACTTCTCCCCGGTGCATTGCTCCTTTGTACATCTTAATGCTGTGAGCCTTTGTGGATACTTATCTGATCATTGCCCTAATTTGGCAGCACCTACTACAGGTCCCTTGTTGGCTTCAGAGACCAATTTCACTGTGACTGTGGAAGCTTGCAGAGTGCAGGGTGAGGGGAAGAAGACATCTACACCTTACTGCTCACAGAGAGTCCTCAACTCATTGTTCGCTCTTTTATCTTTACTTTCTGAATCAAGTGTGTGTAAAAATAGAAAATGTATATATGTAAGCTATTTACCTTTCTCACTTCACAGTTCCAATGCTATGCTCCTCCTCTCCTCTGACTGAGCAAAGACACCCCCATCTGTGATATCCCTCATTGCACTGCACCCACTACATTCACCCTTGATTGTCAAGTCATATTACAAAATCCAGCTCTGAGACACTTCACAAATAAGTACCCCATGAAGCAATTTTAATATGCTATAACTTACTATGTTTTATTATATACAACATATAATAAAATTTTAGATCCTTTTAAGCAAATTAGGCATTAACGATTGTGCCTTCATATTATCTCCTGAATAACTCCATTATAAACTTCCTATTATATTATATGCTATAGTTCTTTTCTAGTTCTGTTTCCCCATTTTGATTATAAGCTATGTGAGGCTGAAACTTTGCTATTCTTATCTATCTTTCATCAACTCCATTGAACTAGATGGTACTAGAGCTCATTAATTTATTGTTATTAACTAATCAGTAATAGAATGAAAGGACCTGTGTTTCCAACCATGAGACTTATAAGGGCAAGAACAGTGCCAGCAGAGTATACACTCCCAAATATCCTTCAACTGGAGAATGGATAAACCAATGGTGATACATCCATACAATGGAATACTACTCAATAACAAAGGGGAACAAAGTACAGATACAATTACAGGAATGAATACCTTATGCTAAATGAAAGAAGCCAAACTCAAAAGCCTGCACACTTTATGAGTCCATTTATACCTCATTCTGGAAAAGACAAAACAATAGGGACAGAAGAGTCATCCGTGGTTGCCAAAGACTGAGGGTGAGGGCAGGAGTGTTTGACAAATGAGGAGCATGAGGGAAATTCTGTGTGGGTAATGAAACTGTTCTATATTTTGATTGTGGTGGTAGTTACATGATTGCATATGTTTGTTAATACCCTCATAACTTATAGACTATGAAGAGTGAATTTTACTGCATGTAAATTATACCTTAATAAAAACATGTTCAAAATGATGGTTGAGTAAAAGAATAAATGAAGACACCACATCTTTAAGTAGAAACAATACAATTAGAGCAATGAAGTCTTAGGTAAAGAGTTGCAGTGCAAAGAGAAGACAAGGAGATGAGTCCCTGTGGAAGGGCTTAGACTCCTCAAATCCATGTCAGGTTTTGACATTGACAAGCTATGAATCAAAACATCAGAAGAAAGAAAATCTCTAATGGAGACATTATCTTCTAGAAATCATCTTATTTGCACTCCTAGGGCAAAATATTAACCTGTGTGGAAGGGTAATTACTAACTCTCCTTTTGCTAATATCTAAAATGACTAGCTTTGCTATAATAATAGAAACATGAATTTGAAGTAAAACAACAGCAAGAAATTTTTTTTTCAGATTTTATCTCTTTCTAGTGATATGTCTGACTTTGCAAATGTTAAAAGAAAAAAAAAAAACATAAGGTGGTCAACCTGTGTCTATCTATCTATTTATATCACTAGTTATCTATCAAGGAGAAATATTAAGGGCTTATAGAACTTAAGGAGACCCAAACTTAAAAGCAAGAAATCTTTGTTTTTGTAGAACAATGTGAAATAACCCAAAGTGGCAAGGAATGAAATATATCAATAGAGAATTGACCATAACAGTGGAAGGTATTTGAATAGTTTATGGAATGTTGTTCATGCTCAGGAAAGGAATACATATCTAGAACTTGTAAATGGAATTGAAAGATAATAGCACATTCTTAAAACTTTTTAAAAATTAAAGTATATTTAACTTACAATGTTGTGTTAGTTTCAGGTGTACAGCAAAGTGGTTCAGTTATGTATACATATGCATTCTTTTTCATATTCTTTTCCATTATAGGTTATTACAAGACATTAGATATAGTTTCCTGTGCTATATAGTAAGTTCTTGCTGCTTATCTATTTTATGTATAGTAGGGTGTATATGTTAATACAAAAGTCCTAATTTATCTCTCCCCACTCCATCCACTTTGGTAACTATAAGTTTGTTTTCTATGTCTGTGAGTTGATTTCTGCTTTGTAAATAAATTCATTTATATCATTTTTTAGCTTCCACATATAAGTGATATAATTTGTCTTTGTCTGACATACTTCACTTAGTATCATAATCTCTAGGTCTATGTTACTGCAAAGGCATTATTTCACTCTCTTTAATGACTAATATTCCATTGTGTATATATACCACATCTTCTTTATCCATTCATCTGTCAATGGACATGTAGGTTGCTTCTATGTCTTGGCTATTATAAATAGTGTTGCTATGAACATTGGGGTGCATGTATCTTTTTAAATTAGAGTTTTATTTGGCTATATGCCAAAACAATCTTGAGAAAGGAGAATGGAGCTGGAGGAATCACATTCCCTGACTTCAGACTATACTACAAAGTGACAGTAATAAAAGCAGTGTGGTACCGGCACAAAAATGGACATATAGATCAGTGGAATAGGATAGAAAGCCCAGAAATAATCCCACACAACTATGATCAATTAACCTACAATAAAGGAGGCAAGAATATACAATGGAGAAAAGACAGTCTCTTCAATAAGTGGTGCTGGGAAAACTGGAAAGCTACATATAAAAGAATGAAATTAGATCATTCTCTAACACAGTGCACAAAAATAAAATCAAAATAGATTAAAGACCTAAATGTAAGACTGTATACTATAAAACTCCTAGAGGAAAACATAGGCAGAACACTCTTTGACATAAATTGCAGCAATATTTTTTTGGCTCTATCTCCTAGACTAATGGGAATAAAAACAACAATAAACAAATGGGACCTATTTAAATTTTAAAACTTTGGCACAGGAAAGGAAATGGTAAATAAAACAAAATGACAACCCACAGAATGGGAGAAAATAATTGCAAATGATGCTACTGACAAGGGATTAATTTCCAAAATATACAAATATCTCAAACAGCTTAATGTCAAAAAAACAAACAACCTAATCAAAAACTGGGCAGAAGACCTAAATAGACATTTCTCCAGAGGAGACATACAGATGTCCAACTGGCACATGAAACATTGCTCATTATTAGAGAAATGAAAATCAAAACTAAAATGAGGTATCACCTCACCCCAATCAGAATGGCCATCATTAAAAAGTCTACAAATAATGAATGTTGGAGAGGGTGTGGAGAAAAGGGAACCCTCCTGCACTGTTGGTGGGAATGTAAATTGGTACAGCCACTGTGGAGAACAGCATGGAGGTTCCTTAAAAAATAAAAATAGATTTATCATGTGATCCTGCAATCCCACTTCTGGGCATATATCTGAATAATAGCACGTCTGAGGATTTTACTTGATGACAGCATACTTGTGGGAAAGTGAGTGCTGAGGCAAATCTTAATAGATAAAAATCCATAATTCTCCCCACCCACTACCATTCCACAAAGTTCAGATCAAATGATAGAGATGGATGGTAAGGAATACATTGCCATGTCTTATTGTCTAAACAACAACAAAAATATAACAAGGATAAGGAGGTGATAACAGAGGAGGAGCTACACACTGAAGTGGAGGGGAAACCACAGTGGGAGACTGAGCAGGGAGGGAAAAAATAAAGGACAGTGAGGGAGAGGAAGACACTTTCAAAATATTCCTAGAGATTAATATTTTCTTTCCATGGGATTCAAGAAGAGCAAATAAAATATATGAATTATTTTTAAAAGTTGTTTGCACACTACTATATATAAAATAGATAACTAATAAGGACCTACTGTGTAGCACAGGGAACTCTACTCAATACTCTGTAATCGCCTATATGGGAAAAGAATCTAAAAAAGAGTGGATATATGTATATGCATAAGTGATTCCTTTGCTGTACACCTGAAACTAACACGACATTGCAAATCAACTGTACACCAATAAAAATTTAAAATCCAAAAAAAGAAAAAGATGTTTGATGCATGGAGAATTCTTTTGAATGCAAACATTACAGAAGTGACACAAGTATGCTGCTATTGACATTTTTCAATTTAAATTTTAGTTTTTCGTTTTAATTTTTACTTTTTAATAAGAATTAGACTACATAAGGGACTTTTCTGGTGGTGCAGTGGTTAAGAATCCGCCTGCCAATGCAGGGGACACAGGTTCAAGCCCTGCTCCAGGAAGATCCCTCATGCCATGGAGCAGCTAAGCCCGTGTGCCACAACTACTGAGCCTGCGCTCTAGAGCTTGCAAGACATAACTACTGAGCCCGTTTGCCACAGCTATCGAAGCCCGGTACCTAGAGCCCATGCTCCACAACAAGAGAAGCCACCACAATGAGAAACCCGTGCACTGCAATGAAGAGTAGCCCCTGCTCACTGCAACTAGAGAAAAACCATGCTCAGCAATGAAGACCCAATGCAGCCAAAAATAAATAAAATTTTTAAAAAAACTTATCCTTTAAAAAAAAAGAATTAAACTACATAAAAACCTTAACAAATAAAATTATATATATATACACACATGCATTTAAATATTTATATATGAATATAATTATATTTATATAAGCTATATTTATACATGCACTTGTAAAATTGTACATGTGTACATGTTTATATATGTATATAATGCTATAATGTATATAATGCTGTGTATATATATACATATATATACATATATAACTTTATATGATAAAATTGTATATTTAATAAATATTTTATAAAACTAAAGCTAATTGGTAGCATATTGCATTGTTTGTAACAGTCACAAAAATATGCCCCACTCCACATGCTTTTCTACAATGAGACTTTGCCATTCTCCCATCAAGGAGTAGAGTCTAATTCCCCTTGAACCTGGGCTGACCTTATGACACGCTTGTAACCAGTGGACTTAATGGAATTGATGTTGTGTTACTTACAAGTCTAGGTAAGAGAGGGCCATGCAGCTTCCAGCTGGTTCCCTTGGAATGCTCTGCCTTGAAACCCATCTACCTTATGGCATATGTGGAAATCATATGTGGGTATTCCAGCTGATGGCCCCAGCTGAGCTCTGTTCTCAAATCTTTCTAGCCAAGGCATTAAATATTTGAATTATGAAGCCACCAGATGACTCACTCCCCTGGCCCTTTTAGTCATCCCCAGCATTCAAGTCTTCCCTGATGAGGGTCCAGACATCACAGAGTAGAGACAAGTTATGCCCCTATGCCCCATCAAAATTCTTGACTCAAACAATTTTGAAAATTTTAATTATGCTTATACTTTCATTATAAGCATAATGAAATATTTGTCATTTTAGTCCGCTAAATTTGAAGTGGTTTGTTACACAGCAGTAATAAAAGTGTGGGTATGTGTATATGTGCGTATGTGTGTATACATACAATATATGTTATTATATAATAATAATATGTATGTGTGCATATATATATAAGCACAATTGTTTCTATTTCTAAGCTGGGTGGTGTAATCATATATATATATATATATATATATATATATATATTTATGCACTATACCATTCAGTTTAGGCATAAAAATATTACTTGTAACTTTCAAGCCTTTGTCCCAATTTAATTCTTTTCACACTTGATATTGCCTTTCTATGAAGAGTAACCACTATTCCAAGTTGTGTTTTCATTATTTGTTTTTTGTTACGATAAATCTATATTAAATGTGTACATGCACATATATACATACATACATATGTGTGGATTTCTAAATAGAATAATAATAATTTTCCAAGTTTTTGAAATTTGTATGCGACGTTATATTTTTCCCATCCAACATTTTTTAAGATTTATTAATATATATATATTTATAGCTAAAGTTCACTCATTTTCACACTCTATGATATTCTACTATATAATTATATACTAAATCATTTAATCATCCTGGCAGTGAATATTGGGTTATTCCTATGTTTTCACAATTGAAAATATTGCTCTGCATACTTTTGTATGTGTCGCACATGCAAAGGTTTTACTAGAAATGAAGTGTTTGATCAAAAGATACTATCTTCATGTTGAACAAATAGCGCCAAATTGCTTTACCAAGGAATTGCAGTAATTTACATTCCCAGCAGTGGTATAAAAGGGTTCTCTTATCATTTTTTTAGTAGTCTCTTATTCTTTACTCACTTTTTTAAAAAAAAATTCAATTTTTTATTTCTTTATTCACTTCAAAGAGATATTTTATTTTCTCTATGTGATAATTCCAATATATGAAGTCCTTGACTATCTAAATCAGAGGTAGGTCAATTTTCTGTTAAGGGAAGTATAATAAATATTTTAGGCTGTGGGCTATAGAATCTCTTTCACAATTACTCAGCTCTGCCATTATAGAGTACAAGTAGCCATAGACAATGCATAAAGAAATGAGCATGGCTGAGTTCCAATAAAGCTTTATTTGTAAGAACAGGCAGCAGAATGAATTTGCCAACCACTAGTCTAGATCATGTGAGGTTTTTGTTTTCTGTTTGTCTGTTTTAATATAATTCATGGCGACTTTTCTCTGTGTGTATGTTAATTTTTTATAGTGAATTCATTGTTTGGCTGAATTTAACCCATTTAACTTATGTTAGCAACCAGAAGTTTTCCTCCAGACAGTTATTTGTTCCCACTGGGCGTGAGGGGGAGCCAGCAACCTGGAAGAACTTCATTTTTTTGTAAATTTTCTGTTAACTTCTACTTATCTCTTTTGGAAGCTCTTTAATTTAACGTCTGCTCTGATTTCCCAGACTCTTTAGAAAATAGTATAAATTAAGAGTCAAGACCAGCTCAGGAACAAATCATCGCTAAACATTCTATAGAAGGATATTTTGTTATTAGTTGTTTTTCCATTCAGAACTGTGGCAGGGCCTGATAGATTTCGTTATGGACTTTGCTGTCAGACAATTTTTTTTTTCCAACCTATATTTCACAGAAGCTCTTGGCTCTTCAAAACTTCCAGTTAAACATGTGGATCTCAGATTCCAGTCCCCAGCTCTGCATGTTCCCAAGACCTACTCTTCCAAATCCCTCATGATTAATGATTCCAAAACTTTACATTCCTAAAATCCCAGAGTATTCATACTCACTTCCTGACTTGGCCTCATTGTTCTCTTTGATATACGCCTTGAGGCATCTTTTAAAAATCTTTGGCACTTTTTCGTCTTCTATCATTTACTCTCCCATTTTTCTTATTGTTGGTTTATAGCTTTTAAAATATTTTATTTAATTTTAATTATAGTTAAACTATAATTATAATTACAGATAAACTTGGGGAATGTTTTCAGTTAACCATGATTATTTAATCTGCCACACTTACCTGAAAATCATGATTATAAATATTTAATTAAACCTACTTCTGATAATAACTTCCATTTTTTGACCCTCTACTACTGTCAAGATGCTTCATACATTATTAAACAATAACCCTATGGAGAAGGCACTAATTTTTCTGTAGTAGTCATTGGTGTTGCTCAAAAATATTTAAATTCTCCGCTCTTTCTGGGCACAGGATGGGAACGCACCCAGCTACCCGCTTTGAAGTTTGTCATGGCAACGTGACTTGTTTGACCAATGTAATGTGACTGACAGTGACATGTGTCATTTCCAAGTGAAAGCTGTGAGGTCTAGTGCAGAATACACATGGAATTTTCCTTTTTCCATTGATTTCATGGAAGCATCTCTCCATAAGCCTGGGTCCTCAAGTCACTTCAGCATGCAGAGCCCCATCAACCCAGGTTGAACAGGTATTATAAACAAGAAATAAACATTTTTGTGTAAAGCCATTGAGGTCTGGGGATTGTTTGTTGTAACAATATAATCTGGTCTATCAAGAATAATATAATGTCCACTAACATGGGGAAAAAAAATTATTGCTTATATAACAAGGCTAGTAATTGATGAGGCTATAATTCAAATCCAAGTTTATTTTGTCAAAGCTCCATGTTGTTTTTGCTTTACCATGCTGCCTTGCAAGCTGAGGAAGTTCTCAGCCTTCTGAATGTCTGAAGTCAATGGATAGATTTGGAGCCAGTAGACAAATAGTGATACCACCCAGAATTCTGGAGCCATCTCTTACAAATGAGCATTTGTACCACATGATATATTTTTTAAAGCAGTTAGATAGAGAACATATGCTAATTACTGTCATCTATTTCTCTTCTGAATTCTCATGACAGAGCAGAATTTCTCCGGTAAGAAATTCTTCATCAGATACCATGATACCTAACCAAAGAAAAGGTTTCAGTAACCTTGTTTTTCACTGTCAGCATTACTGCAATGCTGACAGGGGATTACCCTTCCCTTGCTAGGTTTTGTATATTTCCCCATGTTGTGCAAGTTAAACAACTCCTCATCGTGTCAGATTACTAAATCTACTAAGCATGACACAAAAATGCTTCTCCCTCACATCCCTTTGTTGTCCTGGAGCAAGACAGACTGCCATTGGATTTTTCTTGGCTCAAGAAGCAAGACCAGCTCTATAATTTGTGGAACCAATGCAAGATAAAAATGTGGTCTTTTGTTAAAAGAAATTAAGAAATTCAAGACAATGGACAGCAGAACATTACATTAAGTCTGGGGGCTTTGTGACTGCCCAGACTATATGCCCATGAACCCTATTGAGGACAATAGCACTTTGACAAGGTGTCCTTCTCAAGAATAGTGTTTCAGGTATTAGTTACCTTGCTGTGGATATTTCTGACCCCAATGATGATTCTTACTTAGAACTTCCTTAAAACTTCAAATGGGTAAGCCCAGTAGAGTTCTTATTGCAAATAGGACCCTTGGTAGCCCACCATTACCGAATCCCCAAGGACATATGGAAATCTGGACCCATTTTTGGAGCTTGAACACCATCCATACAAATGTTTCCCATAGTAGAGCAAGACTCAGGTTCAATTCTATATTGAATTCTAAAGGATTATGTCTGCTGGACGCTAAGGTGTTAACACGAAAAATGATGCCCCAAATCAAGGGGTCTCTGAACACCATCAAAATACCTTTTTTAAACAAAATTTTCTTTTATTGATTGATTTATTGATTGACTGATTGATTCATTCATTCATTCTGGCTGTGTTGGGTCTTCGTTGCCGCTCATGGGCTTCCTCTAGTTGCGGCGAGCGGGGGCTACCCTTCGTTGCGGTGTGCAGGCTTCTCATTGCAGTGGCTTCTCTTGTTCCGGGGCATGGACTCTAGGCACATGGGCTTCAGTAGCTCTGGCAGGTGGGCTTAGTAGTTGTGGCTTGTGGGCTCTAGAGCGCAGGCTCAGTAGTTGTGGCACACGGGCTTAGTTGCTCCACGGCATAAATGCCTTTTGACATCATTTTGTGGAATCATAAATCCTGACAGTGGGACGATTACATCTTCTCAAGGTATGTCTTAAAGTTATTTCAAATAAAGGCAATGGTGCTTGAGGGAATATTTTATTTGTGTATAACATGTTTTCCAACATGACTGAGAAAACCATTTGGTCACAGTAATTCATGTCCTATTCGCATTTTTATAGAAGTACAAACTTCGTGTCTAAATCTACTCTGTAGGTAAGCAGAATGAAAAATGGCAGAAGTAAGACCCCTTTTAGGAAAATTATCAGAATAAAAAAGTCCGGTGTAAAGCTGAGTGCTGACATGAGTAGTCCAGCTTTCCACTCCTTCAGTCTCGTTATTTTATATAAAGGATGGTCTCTCATTTCATAACTGCAGTAGAGCTTATACTGTGTCTAAGTGATTCTGTGCTGATGGGTGATATGTTTCTAAGCAACATTTTTTCCAGATAAATTTCAGCTCCTAGAGCTCTTCAGGTGGGAGACAGCAGGTAAATCACCTTCTGTAGGCAGTCTTGAAAATACCTATTAAGGTGTTTTTTAGCAAATATGAGTTTGTGCATGTAAGATACTCCAATAGCAGCCCCTGGCACTGATAAGAATAGAATGCCTTCATTTTCCCACATCTTCATATGTGAAAAATATCCTAGGACAAACTAACTTACACTCCCTTCCTTGTGGTTTATTTGTTCTTGGATTTTAAAATCATAAGCATAAAGGAAAGAAATCTAATACTTCCTTGACCCTTAGGCTAATTGTCCTCTAATTATGGGTCTCCCCCCTGTTTCTCTGCACACCATGTTCTCAATGGGAATAATAGACAGACATTAACAGATAATAACAGATAAACAACCGATATGAATTGGTGTAAATCAGAAATAAGTTTTACAAAAAAATTGCTGGTGGAATCAGGAAAAAAATCTGTCAAATTGCCAATATCAGGATTTTGTAACTGGTGCTAACTTTTTAGAGATACTTTTCGTACTATCATTTATTTATTTTTTTGGCTCTACCATAAGTACTTTCAAACATTGAGTTAGGATCATGATATCAGGGTTAGACTTGTGCTTCCATTGGTAAATACACATGAAATAATATATTTCAAAATTATTTATTATGAAATATTTTCAAATATTTACTCATTCATATTTGAACATCTATCAGATATAAAGATGAACTTGACAGCATTCCAGCCATCAAGGACTTTAAGTCTAGTGAGAAGAGAGACAAAAAAAATCAATGGCTTATATATGAAACGTCAAGTATTATGATTAAGGTAGGAATTTAAAAATCTATTCTTTGGCTCTAGTCTCAAACTGTAATAAGTAATCACAGAATCAGTATTAATCTCAGCCCATCAGTAGGAGCCTCCTTTCAAAACCCATGCCTCGGAAATTCAGCCATTCCCTAAACCCCATTCCTTCTTTTTTTAATTTAATTTTTATTTTATATTGGGGTATAGTTGATTTACAATGTTGTGTTAGTTTCAGGTGTACAACAAAGTGATTCAGTTATTCATATTAATATATCCATTATTTTTCAGATTCTTTTCCCATATAGGTTATTATAGAATATTGAGTAGAGTTCCCTGTGCTAAATAGTACAGCCTTGTTGGTTACCTATTATCTGTACAGTAGTGGGTATATGTTAATCCCAAACTCCTATTTTATCCCTCCCCCCACCTTTCCCCTTTGGTAACCATAAGTGTGTTTTCTAAGTCTGTGAGTCTGTTTCTGTTTTGTAAATAAGTTCATTTGTATCACCTTTTTAGATTCCACCTATGAGCGATATCATATGATATTTGTTTTTCTCTGTCTGATTTATTTCACTTAGATGATAATCTCTAGGTCCATCCACCTTGCTGCAAATGGCATTATTTCATTCTAAAAGTCAGCCAGCCAGTAAGCAGCACACTTCAAACCTGACCTAAGGTTGGCTCTTGCTTTGTTCAGAGAGTGTGTTCTAGGGGAGCAGTTACCCCTTGCTTATCAGGTAGTAAATTCAGCTTCTTTGTTTCACGTAAGTGTAAGTGTTTGGAGAGGGAGCAGGGTTTGTGTGGTTTTGTTTCTTAATAAAGATATGCAAAGTTATGTGAATACTATGGAACATGGACCACTAAGAAGGGACTTCTAACTCCACACAGGGGTGGGGAGGAGGGTAGTTAAGCAGAAGGGAAGCAAATGGTCAAATCATTCTTCAAAGACAGGAAAACTTCGAGCTGAAGCTTGAATCTAACTCAGTAAATTGTGAATGAGTTTCTCAGGCAGAAGGAGCAGATGAGCCATGTTATGGAGACAGTTGACTTTTTGGTGCATCTGTAACACACCTAATGCTCAATGGTTCAAACAACTGCAGGCGGATGTGTAATTGGAGATAACCCACCTGACACCTGCAGGTGCAAGCCTCTGCATGGTGCATTGGGATGACGGGAAGTCAAAGATTTAACCCCAGGAGGAGTAAAATTAGTTTGACATTTTAGAAAAAATAATTCTAATGTGTTAAAGAGACTAAAGTGCAGAGACGCTAGGTGAGAGGAGACATTATTTCTGTAATGAATTTTGGATATTCTCCAGGAAAACCTTTTTATTTTGAAGATAATAAAAATAAGGCCCAGTGGATTATTTTTAAATGATAATTTAAATGTATTTTAAAATAATCAAAGTCACAGATCTAGAACTGGAATTCCAAACAGCTATCTCTGATTTCTGTTTAAAAATCAAAACAAGCTTCATAGTCACAGTTTTTTCCTATGACCAGATCCCCCCCTCAGGAAAGAATCTCAAGGCACAAGGTAGGAAGTACTCAACTCTGCACTTGGGGACACAATGTTACTTCTGTTTCTTCACAGATCCAGCACTGGGCTAAAACAACAAATGTCTGGATGACAAGTGCTATGCAGTAGTAAGATACTTGGAAACTTGGCTGAGTGCCATATGACTGAAGGAGACTGAACTTGCAACATATGCCTAATACGCATTTCACTACATTTGGAAGAAACAGCATTTAATCCAATTTCTTCATTTTACAGGTTAAGGTCAAGAAAGGTTAAGATATTGGCCCAAGGTCACACAGCCAAAAAGCAGAAGAGAATTTGAAATTCAACCTGCCTGCAGTTCAGTCCAATTCTTCCGAGCTGCCTGAAAGTTTGAACTGCAAACCAATTGAAAGATCACTGTCTTTAGCTGAGGCTCTGTTGATTGTTTTCTCCTCCTAATTCTACTTTTAAAACATGTCTCTTGTTTCTTTTTGGTTTGCTTTTAATTAAGATTCTTTTTTTTTAATCTTTTTTATTTTTTAATTTTTGTTGGCGTATAGTTGCTTTACAACGTTGTGTTAGTTTCTGCTGTATAGCAGAGTGAATCAGGTATATGTACGCATATATCCCCTCTTTTTTGGATTTCCTTCTCTTTTAGGTCACCACAGAACACTGAGTAGAGTTCCCTGTGCTATACAGTCGGTTCTCATTAGTTATCTATTTTATACATAGTAATGTATGTCTGTCAATCCCAACCTCCCAATTCATTCCAGCCCCCTATCCCCCTTGGTATTAATTTAAGGATACTTTACAAACAATAAAACATACATGATGTGTTTGGACAATTGCACATACCTATATAACCACACTTAAGACATAGAACATTTTTATCACCCCAGGAAATTACCTTGTGCTTTTTTCTAGTCAGTCCCATCCTCTAGGCAACTATGTTCTGATTTCTATGATTATAAATTAATTTTGCCTGCTGTTGAACTTTTATAAATAGAATAATGATATGTGTTTTTTTGTGTGTGTCTGCCTTCTTTTGCTTAATATTTTTTAAAATTCATCCATGTCGTTGCGTGTATAAGTAGTTAATTTTTTTATTGGTAAGTAATATCCATTTGTATGACTACTCCACAATTTGTTAATGTGTTCAGCTATTAATAGACATTTGGGTTATTCCAGCTTTTTATTTTGGTGACTAAAGTTGCTACGAACATTCTTTTTGTGGATATCTTTCTTTTAATATCCTTGAGTAAATACCTAGGAGAGGAATTTCTGATTATAGAGCAGATGAGTCTTTAACTACATGAGAAATTGCCAAAACAGTTTTCCTAAATGGCCTTACAATTTTACACTCACACCAGCAATGTATGAGAGTTTTAGTCTCACCACACTTGCCAATATTGATGTTTTCAGTCTTCTTAATTAGCCATTCCAGTATATGTGTAGCAGTACATCATTGTAGGTGTATTTTTGCATTTCACTAGTGACTAGTGATATCATGTGCTCGTTGACCACTTATATGTCTTCTGTTAAATGTCTCTAGCAATCTTTTGCTCATTTTCATATGGAGTTGTTTTTTCTTTTTAATTTATAGGTAGAAGTGCTTTATATATTCTGGAGATAAGTGCTTTGTCAAAAATATTTATTGCGAAAAATCTCTCCCAGGTTGTGGCTTGTCTTTTTGTAATAGTGGCTTAAGGTGAACAGGTGTTTTTAATTCAATGAAGTCAAATTTATTATGTCTCTTTAGTCAGTGCTTTCTGTGTCTTCTCTAAGAAATCTTTGCCTACCCCAAGACTGTAAAGGTATTTTTCAATATTTTCTTTTAGAGGTTTTATAGCTTTGGTTTTTATGTTTCAACTTTATGAGGAAATGCCAAATATTTTCCAAAGTGGCTGTGCTGTGTTACTCTCCCACCAGCAATGTATATAACCAATGTATATAATTAAGTTTTGTAGGTGGTACAAGGAAGAAATGAAAGTTCATTTTCTCCCCATATGTATATATTTGGTCTAGCGTGATTTTTTTTTTTTTTTTTGACAACACTTTTCTTACCCCATTAAATTAGCTGGCACTTTTGTCAAATAACTATTTACCATATACATGCAGGTCTGTTTGGGGACCCTCTCTTCTATCGCATTGACATATTTGTCAGTCTTTATGCCAATATCTTTGTGTGTTGATTACTGTAGGTTTGTACAAAGTTTTGGAATCAGGTAATATCAATCCTTCCATCTTTGTTTTTTTTACAATGTTGAACAGTGTTATCACTTTTCTAGATCTTTTGCTCTTCCAAATACATTTTAGAATCAGTTTGTCAATTTCTATGCAAAAGTCTTAAAATTTTTAATGGGTTCACATGGGATATATTCACCAATCTGGAAAGAGTTGACATTTTAACAATATTGAGTTTTTTAATCCATGTGCAATTCATTTCCATTTATGTAGGACTTTAATTTCTTTCAGCAATGTGTTTAGTTATCAGTTTACATTTGTATATATTTCATTAAATTGGTTCTTAATTATCTTATGCTTTTGATGTAATTATAAATGGAATTGTTTGGATGTTATTTTCCAATTGTTTGCTGCTCATATATATTATAATTATATTGATCTTGTAACATGCAACCATGATAAATTCATGTACTAGTTCTAGTATTTGTGCGGAAGATGCCTTAGAATGTTCAAAATAAAAAATTATATCACCTGCAAAATTTTTTTAAAGTTTTACTTTTTTTCCTCAATTCTTATGGTTTTTCTTTCTTTTTCTTTTCTTATTGCACTAGATGGGACTTCCAGTACAAGGTTGAATAAAAGCGGTGAGATTCAACATTCTTGCCTTGTTTGCCACCAGGGGAAAGTGTTTACTATTTCACCATTATGGAAAATTTTAGATGTAGTTTTTAGTAGATACCCTTTCCCAAATTGAAAAAGTTCCCTTACATTTGTAGTTTCCTGAAAATTTTTATTTCTCATAAATGAGTGCTGAATAAAGTCAACTGTGTTTTCATCATTTTAAAATTCTTATGTATATGATTTTCCTCTATTATGTAAAGTACATAAGTTACTTTGTTCTTTCTTACTGTTAAACCAAACTTGACTTCCTCCAATAAATCTTATTTGCTCATTTCTATATATTTCTACATTTCATATGCCAATATTTTTGCAAAGGTCTTTTGTACCTATATCCATAGGTGATACTATTGTATAATTTTTTTCTTAAAATACCTTTGTCATGATTTCTTATCAGGATTATTCTGGATTTATAAAAGAAGTGAGATTCTTTTCCTTCTATTTTCTAAAAGAGCTTTTATAAAATTTGTGCTATTTTTTCCTTAAAACTTTGATAAGTTTATAATAATCCAGTCTGATATTTTCTTTGTAAGAATTTCAATTATGAGTTAATTCGCTTTTAAAAATATATAGCTATTCATATTTTCTACTTCTTCAATTTTGGTAATTTTATCCTCTTAGTGTCCATAAGGTCTATGGTAATACCTATTCCCTCCTATATTTCCTATATATATATTTTTTTTTTTTTCTTTCTCTTTATTTCTTTTTTGCTGAGTCTTATTAACACATTATTTAATTTTGTAAAACTTCTCAAAGTACCACATTTTTCTGTTATTCCACATTCTTTCCAACACTTGGTATGGTCAGTCTTTTAAATTTTAGCCTTACTAGTTAATGATTACTAATTATATTTAACACCTTTTTATATGTTTATTTGCAATACATATATCTTCTTTAGTAAAATTTTCAAATCCTTTGTCTTTTTAAAACTGGTTTATTGTTAAGTTGTAAGTGTTCTTATATATTTTAGATATGGGGGCTCTCATCGGTTCTAAGATCAAAAGGTTTAAGAATCACATACACAGTAGCTGTTGGAGCCATCTTTCCCAACAAAGAATAAAACAAACATAGAAAAAAACAGAGTTGGAAGATGAAAAGTTCTTTATAAATATGTATAAGAACCCTGTTCCAGACATCCATGAAACTACATACCTCAGAATTGTTCAGTGAAGTTATATCTGTCCTCTTTTGCTCAAACGAATATGAGTTGTATTTCTATCTTGCAACGGAAAGTCCTAATATAACAGCTTTATTTACTGCCCTTTGCACATGGCAGGAAAGATCTATAACAGCCTAAATAGCATGCCAATCCAAGGGTTCCACAGGAAGTAATGAGAGTCTCTGAATCTCAATTACAAAACCCTAGAAGAGAGAATCTGACTTCTAGGATCAAGTGAATGTGGGCAGGTAGGTGGTTCATATGGCCCAGTATTCAAGCAGCACAGCTGTGGAAGAAGATATTGAGAAGAGCATGTGGGAAGTTTCCACAACATGGGTTGAGGAGAAAAGAAAAATAATTATCACCTCTTTACATGAGGCAATGACTAGTATGATTTTATAGCAAGCACCCTCAATTGTATGAAAGGAACAGTGTAGGAAATATTAAGGCAATGAAGAATAAAAACTTGAGTAAATAAATGGAAGATAGATTGACTTTTGGAAGAAGATGCTTTAAGAAAAGAATCATGAAAATAGAGGCATGATTAAACAAGTTCATGTAAGCACCCTGTCTTTAAGGATGGATTTAGCTACAATGATTGAACTTAATCCTTGACTAAATGTTTTAGCACAGTGTATCTTTTCCTTTAGGGATCCTTCATTAGCTTTGGGCACTTAATATAGTTGTTAGTTGCCTGGTGAGAAGAAGCTTCCCTGTAGGTACTGGCATCTGAAAAACACTCCCTCACCCAGGGAAGCAACTTGCACCTGCCATTTCTTATCTGCATGTACCAGGAGGCTGCTTTAAGCCAGGGGAGAAGGCCAGTGAGCATTGCTAAGCTTGAAGAGTCAAACCACGTCTGTGTTCCAGCCTGTTGTGGCCCTATTCCTAGATGCTCAGCCCAAATGTCATCCAGTTGTTCTGTATCTCATTCCTAAACCTGAGCTCTCCTTGTTATCTCTTATTAGATATTCTAACCATGCTTCAACTCACAGCTTTCTGTTTCACCTTTTGGATTCCCCATACTTGGTCCACATCCATCTTGACTTTTAGGATTCACATGCCAGTGCATTTGCTCATTCTAAACTTTGATGATACCCTAGTATATGACATCATGCCTTAACTCTGATTCTTGCACTATCTTCAGATTCATGACAACCACATGTTCTTTTTCATGGAAAAGGAATTCCTGGCATAATCTCTCACTACCCTTAAAACTGCACTGCTCATTTTAAATTAGTATTTCAAAGTTTTCAAACCATAAGCCATCATATGGTGCTGACCAATCAGAGAAGCCCATTGCTTTATTATTATTATTATTTTTTGTCTCACCAAAGATGCATCGAAAGTGCTGATGTGTATTAGGAGAAAATCAGGGTTGCTCAGTCACAAGCAAACATTATTGGGAACTTATCATGTGCAGTAAGGGTGAAATCTGGAAGTCCTCAAAGAAAATAATAAAAATAGCAATAGCTGACATTTGTTGAATACTGACTACCTACCAGGTATTTTGGAAGTATTTTAATTGTATTAGTTTACAGTATCTGGCCAATATATCATGTGTGGTGTTTTTATTATTATTATTATTATTATTATATCCTCATTATACTTGAAGATACTGAGGCACAGAAAGCTTTGCAAGTGATTTGTCTTAGATTATCCAGCTAAGAAGTAGCCAAATCGGGATTTTAATTCCAATCTCAATGCCAGAGATTATTTTTTAGACGCATGGGGAAGAGAGCCATGCATAAGTAAAACACAATAATAAAGACAATATTATCCAAGCATTAACAGATTATTAAAGGAATTCCAAAAAGCACAATTAATTGCTTGAGGAGAGAAAGGATTGGAGTTGGCTTCATAGGAGAAAAGAGATGATTGAGTTAGGCTTTGAAGGATAAGGAGAATTTGAACAAGGGGAGGGAGGCAATGTCATTCCAGGGAGAGAGAATGGATTGAAGAAGATTAGGAATGGCTGTGTGGAGGTATGATAAGGGAGCAACGTTTTCTCATTCTCCAGAAAAATCTGCATTGAATCTTAGATCTCTGGACAGGGCTTTCCAATATCAGCCAGAAAACAAATGGATGTAGATAAAACATCTTGTATCTTCTCTCTTCCTCAGGCTCATCACAGGGTTGTGGGGAAGTAAGGAAACAAAGAAACATCAGACCTCGGGATACAAGAATGGGGTGACCTTATACCTGGGATCCTGGTACTAGAATAATTTGACCATCTCAAATCTAAATAACTTTCTATAAGGTAAAATGATATCAGATAACGAATTCCATTTTATTTATTTTTTTCTTCAGAATCCTTTGCCAGTAAGACAGGAGATATCACGTGCTATAGGCTACAAGCCTTAGAATTGCTCCATCTAATGCCCCCTGATGCCTCTGTTAAATCTGAGATTCTCAAATTTTTCCCCCATCATGTCTTTCAATTTCTATGACCTTATGGCTTTGTCAGGCTTTCCCTCCATCCTCCTCTAAATTTTCAGGTTATTCATGTGCAAAACCACACAGAGAACGGCCATGCTATCCATTTCTGGGAAATGGCCTATCCTGGCTCCATTTCTCTAAATGGCCTATTTTAGTAAATTACTATCTGGGTTCTCTGAGATGATGACTCTGACAGCCATCCTGCACCACTGGCCCAGTTCTGGGTCTTGACCTTGTGAGGCCATAAGCTACTGATAGCCTAGTGCTGGACTATCTGTGAAACTGGTAATTCTTTTGTCTCTCACCAGAGCTGAAGCACACTGGAACAACTTTGTGAGTCTTTGGCTCACAAAACCATCTCCTTTCCTTGCTCTGAAATTGCTCATTGCTCCAAATATTTAGAGCTCACCATTTATCTTTCTTTAAGGTGTGGTTTAGTATTTTGCCACTTCTGGGTTTGAAAGAACAATTCACTTGATTGTTATCTTTTGCTAATACAATAAGATCAACGTGCTTATAAACATGGTAGCTTCTTACCCACAGCAACTAAAACCTCCTCACAGGAGAATTATCAGCACAAAGAGTTCAAAATCAAGAAAAACAAAGAGCTGCAAGAAAAATGAATTGTTGATGTCCAATTTACAGCAAATCTATACATAAGGACCAATTTACATATAGAACATATAATGCATTGATTTCATATTCTATTCTTGGTCATCTTTTTGTTTTTTTAACCATGTATCAAGGCAATGTTTTAAGTTTTATTGTATTTCAATTTTCTTTTCAGTGATAAGTTCTTTACATATATTTTATCTTATCAATACTCATAAAACTTTCATGAAAAGGTGATATTACAGGCTATGAGATCCTTTTTTCATATCTTCCTTACATGAGAAACAAGTAGAATTTCACTCCACAAACAGACTTATCTTTGGGACCGTGGTGATCTCTTATTGAAGTCCTTAACAGTATTCTGTGGCTTAATCTGAACATTTTAGTTGTTTTCTCTTTTCTGTACTGTCAATCTTGTCAATTTACTAGAAGCTGAGAGGCTATGACTAATAGTGCCCTACTTTTTTGCAGCATTACAAAATGCTTTCATGTTCATTTCTCCTTCCTCTAAAACAAAACTGATGAAGAAACAGGCTAATAATCATGCAGCTAAGATATGACAGAGTTGAAAATCTGTGCTCCATCATTTCACCTCTAGTCTAGGTCTTAATAATAATGGATTCAAGAGGCAGATGTTGAAATAAGAAATAGAGTAAAGCTTATAGGAGTTTAAAATAGGACTTTTACTACCAGCTATGTCTTTAAAATCTATTTCACTTGGATTCTTAAGTTTTTCTTAGGTTTTTCATGTATTGCACTAAGGCACTTGACTTTTATTATATATTGATACAGAATCCAAATATTTTGGTACAAGCAACAAAAAATGAAATAATTAAAATATATTTAAAAATAAAATGGCCACATGGATGTGTAAATTTTGGCTTCACAGAGAATAAAAGGTAATATTGAAAGATTTTGAATATTTTTTCAAAGAGTCATCCTAGTATTAATTTTTGCTGGTCCCCTGAATTTTCTTTTTCTTCCTTTCTCCACCAATCCCCATTCCCTTCCCTTTCCAGTGAATTAGTCATGACGATAAAGATTCTCAAATATCATGTTTCAAATGGCTTTTGGCAGAATTTCTCATTCTGTTGTGAAATTTTAAATCTAGACTTGTGGAATTGCCTGGAACAGTTCACCTTTTTCTAGATGTAGTCAAAAACAAATCAAAATTTATCTTTGGAACAAAAATATAAAAACATGGTCAAAAAACCGAGGCAAGCATGTGCTTGATATCATGGAGAATATTGCTATTTAATATAAAACTAACAATTTAGTCTAAAATACTTTAATATTTAATCAAAAATAACCACATGGCTTCTGTAGCACATTTTTTTTTTTTAAAAAAAGATAAACTTTCGGGATCTTCAATATGGCAGAGGAGTAAGATGTGGAAATCACCTTCCTCCCACAAATACATAAAAAATACATCTACATGTGGAACAACTCCTACAGAACACCTACTGAACGCTGGCAGAAGACCTCAGACTTCCCAAAAGGCAAGAAAAACCCCACATATCTGGGTAGAGCAAAAGAAAAAACAGAGACAAAAGAATAGGGATGGGACCTGCACCTCTGGGAGGGAGCTGTGAAGGAGAAAAAGTTTCCACACACTAGGAAGACCCTTCACTATGGAGATGGGGTGGGGGTGCAGGACGAAGCTTTGGAGCCACGGAGGAGAGCACAGCAACAGTGGTGCAGAGGGCAAAGCGGCGAGATTCCCGCACAGAGGATCAGTGCCGACCAGCACTCACCAGCCTAAGAGGCTTGTCTGCTCACCCACCAGGGTGGGTGGGGGCTGGGAGCTGAGGCTTGGGCTTCAGAGGTCAGATCCCAGGGAGAGGACTGGGGTTGGCTGCATGAAGACAGCCTGAAGGGGCTAGTGCACCACAGCTAGCTGGGAGGGAGTCCGGGAAAAAGTCTGGACCTGCCTAAGAGGCAAGAGACCATTGTTTCAAGGTGCATGAGGAGAGGGGATTCAGAACACCACCTAAACTAGCTTCAGAGATGGGTGCAAGCCATGGCTATCAGCTTGGACCCCAGAGATGGGCATGAAACCTTAATGCTGCTGCTGCAGTCACCAAGAATCCTGCATGGAAGCACAGGTCACTATCCACACCACCCCCTGGGAGCCTGTGCAGCCCACCACTGCCAGGGTCCCATGATCCAAGGACAACTTCCCTGGGAGAAATCACAGTGTGCCCCAGGCTGTTGCAATGTCACGCTGGCCTCTACTGCCACAGGCTTGCTCTGCATTCCAATGATGACTACCGTACCCCTCCCTCCCCCTGGCCTGAGTGAGCAAGAGATCCCTGATCAGCGACTGCTTTAACCCCTTCCTCTCTGGGTGGGAAACAGATGCCTGAGGGTGACCTACATGCAGAGATGGGGCCAAAACCAAAGCTGAACTCCAGGAGCTGTGCGAACAAAGAAGAGAAAGGGAAATTTCTCTGTGCAGCCTCAGGAGCAACAGATTAAATCCCCACAATCAACTTGATGTACGCTGCATCTGTGGAATACCTGAATAGACAACAAATCATCTCAAAATTGTGGTGCAGGACTTTAGGAACAACTGTAGACTTGGGGTTTGCTGTCTGCGACTGATTTATCTCTGATTTTTACGTTTATCTTAGTTTAGATTTAGCGCTTGTTATCACTGGTGGATTTGTTTATTGGTTTAGTTCCTCTCTTCTTTTTATTATTTTTTTTTTTTTCTATTTTAATATTTTTTTCTTTTAAAAAATTTATTATTATCTTTTCTTTCTTTCTTTCTTTCTCCCTTTTCTTCTGAGCAGTGTGGCGGACAGGGTCTTGGTGCTCTGGCCTGGTGTCATGCCTGAGCCTCTGACATGGGAAAGCCAAGTTCAGGACAACTGGACCACCAGAGACCTCCCAGGCCCATGTAATATGAGTCAGCAAGAGCTCTCCCAGAGGTCTCCATCTCAACACAAAGACCCAGTTTCACCCAATGGCCAGCAAACTCCAGTGCTGGAAGCCCCATGCCAAACAACTAGCAAAACAGGAACACAACCTGACCCATTAGCAGAGAGGCTGCCTAAAATCACACTAAGTTCACAGACACACGAAAACACACCACCAGATGTGGCTCTGCCCACCAGAAAAACAAGATCCAGCCCCTCCCACCAGAACACAGGCACCAGTCCCCTCCACCAGGAAGCCTACACGAGCCCCTGAACCAACCTCACCCACCGGGGGCCAACACCAAAAACAAAAGGAACTACAAATATGCAGCCTGCGAAAAGGAGACCCCAAACACAGGAAGTTAAGCAAAATGGGAAACAGAGAATTATGCAGCAATTGAAGGAGCAGGGTAAAAACCCAACAGACCAAACAAATGAAGAGTAAATAGACACTCTACCTGAAAAAGAATTCAGAGTAATGATAGTAAAGATGATGCAAAATCTTGGAAATAGAATGGAGAAAATACAAGAAACATTTAACAAGGACCTAGAAGAACTAAAGAGCAAACAAACAATGATGAACAACACAATAAATGAAATTAAAAATTCTCTAGAAGGAATCAGGAGCAGAATAACTGAGGCAGAAGAACAGATAAGTGAACTGGAAGATAAAATAGTGGAAATAATTACTGGAGAGCAGAATAAAGAAAAAAGAATGAAAAGAATTGAGGACAGTCTCAGAGACCTCTGGGACAACATTAAACACAAGAACATTCGAATTATAGGGGTCGCAGAAGAAGAAGAGAAAAAGAAAGGGTATGAGAAAATATTTGAAGAGACTATAGTTGAACACATCCCTAAAATGGGAAAGGAAATAGTCAATCAAGTCCAGGAAGCACAGAGAGTCCCATACAGGATAAATCCAAGGAGAAGCATGCAAAGACACATATTAATCAAACTATCAAAAATTAAATACAAAGAAAAAATATTAAAAGCAGCAAGGGAAAAGCAACAAATAACATACAAGGGAATCCCCATAAGGTTAACAGCTGATCTTTCATCAGAAACTCTGCAAGCCAGAAGGGAGTGGCAGGACATATTTAGAGTGATGAAAGGGAAAAAGCTACAACCAGGATTACTCTACTCAGCAAGGATCTCATTCAGATTCAACAGAGAAATTAAAACCTTTACAGACAAGCAAAAGCTAAGAGAATTCAGCACCACCAAACCAGCTTTACAACAAATTTGAAGGAACATCTCTAGGCAGGAAACACAATAGAAGGAAAAGACCTACGAAAAGAAACGCAAACAATCAACAAAATGGTAATAGGAATATACACGTCAATAATTACCTTAAATGTAAATGGATTAAATGCTCCAACCAAAAGATATAGACTGGTTGAATGGATAAAAAAACAATACCCATATATATGTGATTAACAGGACACCCACTTCAGACCTAGGGATACATACAGACTGAAAGTGAGGGGATGGAAAAAGATATTCCATGCAAATGGAAATCAAAGAAGGCTGGAGTAGCAATTCTCATATCAGACAAAATAGACTTTAAAATAAAGACTATTGCAAGAGACAAAGAAGGACACTACATAATGATCAAGGGCTCAATCCAAGAGGAAGATATAACAATTGTAAATATATATCCACCCAATATAGGAGCACCACAATACATAAGGCAAATGCTAACAGCCATAAAAGGGGAAATTGACTGCAACACAATCATAGTAGGGGACTGAAACACCTCACTTTCACAAATGGACAGATCATATAAAATGAAAATAAATAAGGAAACACAAGCTTTAAATGACACATTAAACAAGATGGACTTAATTGATATTTTAGGACATTCCATCCAAAAACAACAGAATACAATTTCCTCTCAAGTTCTCATGGAACATTCTCCAGAAGAGACCATATCTTGAGTCACAAATCAAGCCTTGGTAAATTTAAGAAAATTGAAATAGTATCAAGTATCTTTTCTGAACACAACACTATGAGACTAGATATCAATTACAAGAAAAAGCTGCAAAAATTACAAACACATGGAGGCTAAACAGTACGCTCCTAAATAACCAAGAATTCACTGAAGACATCAAAGGGGAAATAAAAAATACCAAGAAACAAATGACAATGAAAACACAATGACCCAAAACCTATGGGATGCAGCAAAAGCAGTTCTAGGAGGGAAGTTTATAGCAATACAATCCTACCTCAGGAAACAAGAAACATCTCAAATAAAAAACCTAACCTTACACCTAAAGCAATTAGAGAAAGAACAACAAAAAACCCCCAAAGTTAGCAGAAGGAAAGAAATCATAAAGATCAGATTAGAAATAAATGAAAAAGAAATGAAGGAAACAGTAGCAAAGATCAATAAAACTAAAAGCTGGTTCTTTGAGAAGATAAACAAAATTGATAAACCATTAGTCAGACTCATTAAGAAAAAAAGGGAGACGACTCAGATCACAAGAATTAGAAATGAAAAAGGAGAAGTAACAGCTGACACTGCAGAAATACAAAGGATCATGAGAGATTACTACTAGCAACTATATGCCAATAAAATGTACAACCTGGAGGAAATGGAAAAATTCTTAGAAAAGCACAACCTTCTGAGACTGAAGCAGGAAGAAATAGAAAATATGAACAGACCAACCACAAGCCCTGAAATTGAAACTGTGATTAAAAATCTTCCAGCAAACAAAAGCCCAAGACCAGATGGCTTCACAGGAGGATTCTATCAACATTTAGAGAAGAGCTAACACCTATCCTTCTCAAACTCTTCCAATATATAGCAGAGGGAGGAACACACCCAAACTCATTCTACAAGACCACCATCACCCTGATACCAAAACCAAAGATGTCACAAGAAAGAAAACTACAGGCCAATATCAATGATGAACATTGATGCAAAAATCCTCAACAAATTTCTAGCAAACAGAATCCAACAGCACATTAAAAGGGTCATACACCATGATCAAATGGGGTTTATCCCAGGAATGCAAGCATTCTTCAACATATGCAAATCAATCAATGTGATACACCATATTAACAAATTGAAGGATAAAAACCATATGATCATCTCAATAGATGCAGAAAAAGCTTTCGACAAAATTCAACACCAATTTATGATAAAAACTCTCCAGAAACTAGGCATAAATGGAACCTACCTCAACATAATAAAGGCCATATATGACAAACCCACAGCCAACATTGTTCTCAATGGTGATAAAATGAAACCATTTCCACTAAGATCAGGAACAAGACAAGGTTGCCCACTCTCACCACTATTATTCTACATAGTTTTGGAAGTGTTAGCCACAGCAATCAGAGAAGACAAAGAAATAAAAGGAATCCAAATTGGAAAAGAAGAAGTAAAGCTGTCACTGTTTGCAGATGACATGATACTATACATAGAGAATCCTAAAGACTCTACCAGAAAACTACCAGATCTAATCAATGGATTTGGTAGAGCAGCAGGATAAGAAATTATTGCACAGAAATCTCATGAATTCCTATACATTAATGGTGAAAAATCTGAAAGAGAAATAAAGGAAACACTCCCCTTTACCATTGCAACAAAAAGAGTAAAATACCTAGGAATAAACCTACCTCAGGAGACAAAACCTGTATGCAGAAAATTACAAAACACTGATGAAAGAAATTAAAGATGATACAAACAGATGGAGAGATATACCATGTTCTTGGATTGGAAGAAGTAACATTGTGAAAATGACTCTACTACCCAAAGCAATCTACAGATTCAATGCAATCCCTATCAAACTACCACTGGCATTTTTCACAGAACTAGAACAAAAAAATTCACGATTTGGAAACACAAAAGACCCCGAGTAGCCAAAGTAAAGTTGAGAAAGGAAAATGGAGCTGGAGGAATCAGGCTCCCTGACTTCAGGATAAACTACAAACTACAGTAATCAAGATAGTATGGTACTGGCACAAAAACAGAAATATAGATCAATGGACAGGATAGAAAGCCCAGAGATAAACCCATGCACATATGGTCACCTTATCTTTGATAAAGGAGGCAAGAATATAAAATGGAGAAACGACAGCCTCTTCGATAAGTGGTGCTGGGAAACCTGGACAGCTACATGGAAAAGAATGAAATTAGAACAATCCCTAACACCATACACAAAAATAAACTCAAAATGGATTAAAGGCCTAAATGTAAGGCCAGACACAATAAAACTCTTAGAGGAAAATGTAGGCAGAACTCTTTATGACATAAATCACAGTGAGATCTTTTTTGACCCACCTTCTTGATAAATGGAAATAAAAACAAAAATAAACAAATGGGACCTAATGAAACTTAAAAGCTTTTGCACCACAAAGGAAACCATAAACAAGACCAAAAGACAACCCTCAGAATGGGAGAAAATATTTGCAAACGAAGCAACTTACAAAGGATTAATCTCCAAAATTTACAAGCAGCTCATGCAGCTCAATATCAGAAAACAAACAACCCAATCCAAAAATGGGCAGAAGAACTAAATAGACATTTCTCTAAAGAAGATATACAGATTGCCAACAAACACATGAAAGGATGCTCAACATCACTAATCATTAGAGAAATGCAAATCAAAACTACAATGAGGTACTACCTCACACCAGTCAGAATGACCATCATCAAAAAATCTACAAACCATAAATGCTGGAGAGGGTGTGGATAAAAGGGAACCCTCTTGCACTGTGGTGGGAATGTAAGTTGATACAGCCACTATGGAGAAGATTATGAAGGTTCCTTTAAAAACTAAAAATAGAACTACCATACGATCCAGCAATCCCACTACTGGTCATATAAGCTGAGAAAACCAAAATTCAAAAAGAGTCATGTACCACAATGTTCACTGCAGCACTATTTACAATAGCCAGGACATGGAAGCAACCTAAGTGTCCTGCAACAGATGAATGGATAAAGAAGATGTGGCACATATATATACAATGGAATATTATTCAGCCATAAAAAGAAACGAAATTGAGTTATTTATAGTGAGGTGGATAGACCTAGAGTGTGTCAAACAGAGTGAAGTAAGTCAGAAAGAGAAAAACAAAATACCGTATGCTAACACATATATATGGAATTTTTAAAAAATGGTTATGAAGAACCTAGGGGCAGGGCAGGAATAATGATCCAGACATAGAGAATGGACTTGAGGACATCGGGAGGGGGAAGGGTAAGCTGGGACGAAGTGAGAGAGTGGCATGGACATATATACACTACCAGTTGTAAAATAGATAGCTAGTGGGAAGCAGACGCATAGCACAGGGAGATCAGCTCTGTGCTTTGTGACCACCCAGATGGGTGGGATAGGGAGGGTGGGAGGGAGGGAGACGCAAGTGGGAAGAGATATGGGGACATATGTATATGTATAACTGATTCACTTTGTTATAAAGCAGAAACTAATACGCGATTGTAAAACAATTATACTCCAATAAAAATGTTTTAAAAATGTAGTTTAACTAAAATCACATAGTTAATGGAAAGACCAGATATGAAATACAAGCCTGATTTTACACTACAATATGGCCCAACTTGTTGAATACAAAAGCTTTTGAAAACAGTTGCTTAGTATTATACATATTGCTGTGGGAGCATATTTACAAAATGTCATGATTTTATTTCAATGTAATTGATAATATGCTAAAATTTTTTGATAGTTAAAAAATGGAAATGAAAATGAGTAAGAGTTAGCAATAATGTTGGTATTCTGCAAAGAATTTCTTTAGTGTAAGTCTCTGGTCATATCCTCAGCCTGAGATGCTAAGATTTACAAGCAAGTACATGCATGATTCATTTTGAGTTAATTTCTATATAAGGGATAAGGTATAGGTGGAGAGTCATGTTTTGCCAGTGAATATCCACTTGCTCCAACATAGTGTTTATTAATTGTGCTCCTGTGTCAAAAATTCAGTGGCCACATTTGTTTGCGTCTTTGTCCACACTCTATTCTGTTCCATTTATCTGTATGTCTCCCCTCCTCCAATGAAACACTGCTGTGATTACTGCAGCTATATTATAAGCTTTAACATTGGGAAAGTAATCATTCTGAGACAAGCTGGGACCTGGGACCCCTTGCTGCAGCGCTTGCACCTGGACAAACGTCTCCTCAAGCAACAAAATACAAAGAAATTATAAGGGACTAAAAATAACTGCACGCATGTGAAGTTGGGACAAATTATGGACAAGATACAAAAAGACCAGAAAAACCCAACTGCCACTTCTGAAGAGTGGGGAGGAAAAACAGGGTGTTGGAGCACCCTACACACACCACCACCAAATGGGTGGGCAGACCACTTAAGCCACCCCTCCAGCCTGACCCCTGGACACACCCCTACCCTCACCCCATATAAGGAACCAGCTCACCCCTGCCTTGGGTGGCAAGTGAGCAAGGGAACCCGTTGTTTGTTCTCGCTCCTTCCCGTGGCTGCCAAAGCCCCAGTAAAGCCTTGCCTGAATTTCTTGCCTGGCCTCTAATCAATTTCTATTGATTGGGGAAGGCCAAGATCCCTGGTCAGTATCAATTCCTTCTTCTTTTCTACTGTTTTTCTTCCTTTTCAAAGTTATTTTGGCTATTCTAGGGACTTTATCTTTCCATATAAATTTTAGAATAAATTTGTCTATCTGTGTCTACAAAGAAACTTTCTGAGGTTTTGATAGGAATTATATCAAGCCTATAGATACATTTAGGGAGTATTAACATATTGTTGCTATATTGAGTCTTCTAAATCCAAAATATGGTGTGTTGCTCAAAGATTTAAGGTCCTTTTTGATTTCTTTTATCAGCATTTTACAATTTTCAGCATAGAAATCCTGACATGAGTTGTTAGATTTATAACAAGTATTTTATTCTTTGGAGAAATCATAAGTGGTATTATTGCATTTTAAAATTTGATTTCCACTTGTTAATTATCAGTATATATAGATGCAATTTATTTTTATGTGTTGCTCTTATAACCTGTGTTTTTATGACAGCTGCTTTAGGTCTTGTTAGATAATTCTAACATCTGATTCAGTTCCGTATTGATTGTTTTCCTCATTCAGATTATGGCTTTCCTGGTCTTTGGTATGACATATGATTTTCTATTTCATCCTGGACATTTTGATTTTATATTAAGAGACTCTTAGTCTTACTTGAATCTTCTATTTTAGCTGACATTTGCCCTTTAAGGTTTAGCGGGTGGATTCAGGCTTACTTTGCGAGATTTAGTTTCACTGACAGTTTAGTTTTTAGAGCCCTGCAATACTGTTTTGGTCTGGCTCATTCATCTGGTGCTGCTGGGGCTCTTGATCAATCCCAGCTGGTGTCATTTATCAGGACCGAGAGTGCTTATCTTGTCTGCCTGGTGTTGCCGGGCTACTTCTGTGTGGGACGGGTCGGGGGCGGAATCTGCTGGGCGTGTCTTTTTATTCCATTGGGTGGAGGGCAGGTAAATGCAGGTCTCTGGGGTGCTGTCCCTGCAGGAAGATCAGTCTGGCTGCTGGTGCCTCAGTTGTGAAGTGAAGACTGATATTGTCCAAAGTGTTGCTAAGTTCAGTGGGTCAAACTGCTGCGAGGACCAGGTGAGACTGGGATGGCTACCGCAACCTTTTCTAAACATAAAAAAGGCTCGAGGACAGCAGAGACCACTGGTCCTAAAAGTGTGGTCCCTGAACCACTGGCATCAGCATCAACCAGAAACTAGTAAGAAATGCAGAAGAAAATTCTGATTCAGACCTGCTCAATTAGAAACTCTAGGGTGGGGACCAGAAAAATGTGTTTTTAAGGTTCTCCAGGTGCTTCTGAGGACATAAAGTTTGAGAACCAATGGCATAGACAACCGGTGGGTGCCCCCCTCTTCTTTTCCTCACAGGGATGTCCCCAGGATGGTCTTAAAATTAGAACAATAATCTGCCAAGCGCTAGAATCCCACAACAAAGTGGTTCGTGCATTTTTACGCCTTACATAGCCTTCTCCTTCCAAGCCAGAAGGAGCACATTAGCAATTTGAAACAACCAATGAGACATACTACCATGTAAGATAGTAATTGCCCCATCCAAAAAGCCACACAGGAACATCCTTGCATTAGTTTTTATTCTTCTCCTATGTTCCTTCATCCTAAATAATCTTCTATAATATATTGTCTTTTATGATTTTTGAGAGGCAACATAGTATATCGGTTAGGCATATACAGTCTAGAGCCAGACTGCCTGGGTTCAAATCCAACCTCCATTATGTATCACTTTTAACATCGACTAACTAACTTCATAGAGTTAGATGAGGGCTATATACAAATTAAATGAGCAAATACGTGTAAAAACCATACAACAGCACTCCATAAACAATAGCTATTACCTCACCAACTAACATCATCATCCGTTATATTCCAGCTATGTGATAATTTGCTTTAAATTGCTTTTCTAGTAATTGAGACAGGTCCATGTGATTTTAGCTCCTCTCATATCACACATTCCATCTTTGTAAGGATATCAGTTTGGATGATAGGAGTGCCTTCTGGTCATGAGACACAGTTAAACTGATTTACGTAATGATGAAATACATGGCTACAGCTAACTAGTATACTGCACTAATTCAACTAGTCAATTCCATGGAGTTTGGCTATATTTTTTTCTCTATGTATCTTATCACTGAGAATATTTTAGTGGAACTGTTTATAGATTGGATAACCAGAGTAGAATGTAAGTTTCTTAGGAAGAAGTACAATACCTTACTCAAATTTATATCTCTGGCACCACAGTTGGCAGTTTCTAACATGTATTAGGCACTCAGAAAAATGTCTGTTGAGCTGAACCTTTGAAGAAGGTTTTATGGCATTTATCTGTTTAGAACCAATGAATCCTTGTTGGGTTTTTTTCCTTTGAGACTCTTTTTGGCCCCTCTGATTTATAAAAAAACCTAAGGATGTTATGAATTGCTGTTTGAGAAGTCTTTTTAAATTCTTAAATCCCACTAAATCTGTCATTGCAGATTTGTTGTCACTTCTTTATGTAATCCCTACGTTCAAGTTTTGAAAGTTTTCTTAATCTTACATTATTTGCCCTCTGGAACATCTTCTCTCATCCAAAATCCCCCGGAGTTTCACAACTTATTCCAGTCACATATCACAATACACATATTTCCCTGTATCTTCTCTTTTTTACGTGCAAATCTGTCATCTCTTGAAAGTTGCTCAAATTCTACACTCTTTCTCCGTCTCCATAGCATAGCGTTCGTGCACATCTTATTGCTTCGTGTAGAGGTTTTTAATGGGTGATGGTCATCTTGTTACATAACTTATATTCTTCAGTTCATACAGCATGCCACCCCCAGAGGATCTTTCTCCCCATTTCTCTCCACGCTGTCAAGTGCACCTCATCAGCATTCTTAGTGTAACACACAAGGGTCTTTGAGTTCTCCCTCTGTTAAACTTACTCATCTCACCTGCTGATACCCTGCTCGCTCTAACACCTCGCATCAAGTATTAAGTGTGATTTCTTATTCAGAGAGAGTTTTTCCACTTTGGATGCCTGCGGATATTCTTCCGGTCCTCTGCCCATAGATTACACACTTCGGATATTTTTTCCTGAACTTACAGGTAAAATGAATCGCTATTATCCTTGCCCTTCCAGGTAACTTCTCTGATCTTCTATTGCCTCATTTGCCACACTGTCAATTATTTGTTTACTTGTCTTTTTCCCCCTGGTAGGAGACAGCCCCCCTGTGTCTTATTCATTTCTGGATCCCCAGAACTCAACACAGTTCAAAGCAAATTTTTAAAAATTTAATTGAATAATCTCTTCAAGTATTGTCTTTATAAATAATATATTTCAGAATCCTCTTGAAAAGATTTTTCAAATTGTGTATTTCTATTTACCGTTCCCCTGTGCATCCTGCTTTGTATGTAGATGGTGAATTTAAAAAAAAAATTAATAAATCAAAATTAAAGTTGTTAAAATAGACAAAAGGAGAAAGTTTTTGCTATATTCACAAATGCACCTATTTTCTTAGAATTAGGTGCAAACAGAAAGCATCAGGACACCTGACTCAGTAACACCATTAGTGCTGGTGGTACCACCGTACCTGGAAGGCCTTGGGGTCTCATTCACATTAGAAAATTTTATTCAAGGTGATTTCACCATCCACATTTCAGGTGTGGATTTATTCTCACTTTCAGATTGACTTCATAAAGACTAGTAAGCTCTATGTGGTTAACTTTTATTTCTCTTCCAAAAAAGTTTCCAATATTGTTTTTCTTATTACAAAAGTAATTTGGACTTATTTCAGAAAAATAAAAAATACAATCACAAAAATATAGAAATCAAGCAAGCATATCCCACTGATCAAGAGATAGCTGTTACCAACACCTTGGTAATATAGACCTTTTATGGGGGATGGGTATATTCTGCCACAGTAAATGCTGCCATTTACTAAACACTTACTCCATGCTAAGCTGTACATATTTAGACCGGAGTCAGCTAAGCTCTTTCTGGCTCTTACAGGCTTTGTTGGATTGAACTGAATTCCCACTCTAGAGCCTGGGACAATCCTACACCCTCTTCTTGATTTTTATGAATTTGAGAGAAATTGGTCCTGTGCCTTTCCAAGCTGTTCTAGTATTCAACTTATATCAGTCCAATTCTACATATTAAAAATGATCCATTTGCAATTCCCTCTTACATGTTTGTCTCAAGTCCTGCTCAGCTGTAGACTTCTGAGCCTTCCTCCTTCTGGCCCTTCTCCAATCCATGACCTCATCTTCTATCCACTTATTTTTATTTTGGCCCTCCTCACTCTCCTTCCAAAGTCCTTTTTAGAGATACTCACATTTTTCTCCTCTTCTTAAGCCCACAACTCAAAGATGATCTTTTGTCAAGTAAACCCGACTTCTGGGTTTTACCATCTACCACAAATATTGATGTATTGATATTTCTTCGAAATAAGTAGAAAATTAACTAAATAATTCTAGGGGAGAATCATTTTTTCACATCCTTATAGAAGAATAGTATTGTTTAATTCTCACAACAACGGATGATGAAGTACAATTAGCCTTATTTTATAAGCAAATAAATGGAGCATAAAGAGGGTAAGCAAGTTATAATCGTGTTTTATAAAAGCTTCTAATTGCCTGCATCCCCACTGATATGTAAGTTTACGAAAGAGTCTTTCCTTTTCTTTTCTTTTATATAGCAGGTTCTTATTACTTATCTATTTTACACATATTAGTGTATATATGTCAATCCCAATCTCCCAGTTCATCCCACCACCACCAGATTCTTAAAGGTAGAAATTATGCCTGGCTCTCATTTTTATCTGCAGAATCTAATCAGTGGCTATCGTACAGTAGGTAGGCCGTAAGTATTTTTTAAATTATTTATTTATTATTTTTAATTAATTAATTAATTTATTTATTTTTGGATGTGTTGGGTCTTCGTTGCTGTGCGTGGGCTTTCTCTAGTTGTAGCAAGTAGGGGCTACTCTTTGTTGTGGTGTGCAGGCTTCTCATTGCAGTGGCTTCTCTTGTTGCAGAGCACGGGCTCTAGGCATGCAGGCTTCAGTAGTTGTGGCTCATGGGCTCAGTAGTTGTGGCATACAGGCTCAGTAGTTGTGTCTCAAGGGCTCTAGAGCGCAGGCTCAGTAGTTGTGGCGCACAGGCTTAGTTGCTCCGTGGCATGTGGGATCTTCCTGGACCAGGGCTCGAACCTGTGTCCCCTGCATTGGCAGGCAGGTTCTTAACCACTGCACCCCCAGGGACGCCCAGTATTTTTTAAATAAACAAAATGCCATGAATTAATAAGCAATCTTATTCTATACTGCAGTTCTCATTTCAACTGATATAACAATGTCTTTGGACACTGGTGTTGGCTGCCTCCTCCACAAGGCACCTGCTCCACTTGATTCCCAGAATACATACTTCATTGGTTGCTCTTGGTATCCCTTGCTGGTTTTCCCTCTTATTCAAAACTTTGGAATGTCTGAGGGCTGTCTCCTTGGTCATCTTCTGCCTTCAGTCTACACTGGTGATTTCATCCAGTCTCATATCTCTATTCATCAACAATATGCTGGTGACTCAAATTTTTATGGACAGTCTTGAACTGCCCAGTTGCTATTATCTTAACCCCTCATGTTCAGACATAACTCTTTATCTCCCACAAACCCTTTAATCTTGTTTGTCTCCTTAATCCAAAACCCCAGTAGTCACCCTTGATTTCTCTCTCTCACACACTCCATGTCCAATACCTTTGGAAAACCTATGGGCTCTCATTTTAAAATATATTCAGAAATCAAAAACGTATCACCATCTTCACAGCTACCATCTTGGTTCAAGCCACCATTACTTGTCCTCTAAAGGACTACTAAAGCTTCCAACCGTTCTTCCTGCTTCTTTCCTTGCCACCCTACAGGCTGTTCTTACTACATCAGCCACACCATTTCCATTACCCCTTTGCTCAAAACAATCTAAAATGTCTAATTCACACAAATAATAACAATAAAAAAGTCTCTAAAATAATTGGGGAAAATGTGAACACTGATTGGACATTTGGTAACATCAAGGTCTTTATTTTTAGGTGTAATAATGGTTTTGTGGTTGTGTTTAAGACAATGAAACTCCTATCACTTGAAGATATTACTAAAAGGTTTACAGGTCAAATAATATGTCTTGAATATGCTTGAAAATAATCAGGGATTGAGGAACTGAGCAAGGATATAGATGGAATAAGACTGGCCTTATATCAATAGTCATTTTTGCTAGATGATGGGGCTCAATTGTACTAGTCTCTCTACTTTTATATGTCTTTGAAATTTTCTGTAGTAAAGAGAAAAGAAAAATAATCCTCTAATGACTTTCCTTTTAACTCAGGATAAAAGCTAAACTCCTGGTTGGCCCTCCAGTTTTCTCTTTGACTTCATTTCCTACTACTCTACAAATTGCTCATTCCACTCCAGCCTCTCCTCTGTTCAAACAAATGTGTTAGGCACATTTCCACCTTAGGCTTTGTGCTCTAGGTCTTTTATATGCTTTTTTAAAAAAATTATTTATTTATTTATTTATTTATTTTTGGCTGTGTTGGGTACCCGTTTCTGTGCGAGGGCTTTCTCTAGTTGCGGCAAACGGGGACCACTCTTCATCGCGGTGCGCGGGCCTCTTACTATCGCGGCCTTTCTTGTTGTGGAGCACAGGCTCCAGACGCACAGGCTCAGTAGTTGTGGCTCACGGGCCCAGTTGCTCTGCGGCATGTGGGATCCTCCCAGACCAGGGTTCGAACCCGTGTCCCCTGCATTGGCAGGCAGACTCTCAACCACTGCGCCACCAGGGAAGCCCTATATGCTTTTTTATTTCTGTCTAACTCTCTCAACTCCTTTGACTTTTCATTCAAATATCATCATCTCAATGAGATCTATCTTGACTACCATATTTAATAATGCAATCTGTCCCCCACTCCCCCAAACTCCCAGTCCTCCTTACATGCCTCTCCTTTTTTTCTCCATACCATTCATAGCATTTTAATATTCTTTGCAATGTATTCATTATTATGTTGATTATTTGTTGAATATCTCCCTCCACTAAAATGTAAACTCCAGAAAGCAGTGCTCTTCGTATGTTTTTGTTCTCATATAGAGAACATGACAGAAATTCAACAATTATTTGTTAAATGAATGAATCTGTAGGCTGTAACTGGCAGAGCCTAGATTCAAACCAGAGTGGGCTGCTTCCAAAGCCAGTGTTCTCAACTGCGATGTTCTTATACCAAGTCTGTAGGTCATAAATTATCACTTGTTAAAATGTGTCAAGTGACTGGCCAGTAAAGTAACCCTCTACAAAATTCTTTATCATGGAGTTACTTGTAACAGGTGTAGAACATTGAATTTTCATATTTAAATATAAAACTGAAGTTTGTCTTTTTTGTGATGAAGCATATGAGTTCTATGTCTTTTCTATCAGTCCCACACTTACAATGTCCCCCAAAGGCAACCCGCACAGCCAAATAAGTTTTCTTCTCTCAGTCTTGAAGAGATTGCTGATGTTCCTGGCTATAGAATTTCAATAAAAACAAAATCTTCAACCTAGTAGTCTTGGCTTCAGGGAAGAGCCCATTGGTTTTGCTTCTTAAAACTTCTCTCTGGAGCTTGAAGTATAATATATGTGTAATTCTATCCACATTGGCATGAAAGACTCTCTCCACTTAAAGACATTTGACAACCAGGTAAGTGGAGTCGGGGGTCTTATATTTTATGCCAGTTCCTTAAATCTCTGTCTACACTTCAAACTCAACATGTCAAAAATAAAATTCATTATCTCTCCACCATTCAAATCATCTACTTATCCTCTTCTGATTTCTTCATTTCTGAGAATGACACCACTAGTCTTACAGCCAACTGCCTCAGGGGCTCAAGTATTTTTGACATTTCCTATCTTCATCATCCCTTCAGCTGTCACATCCAATAGAAACTCAGCAAAGTTTCTTGCATGCATTTTCTTTCTGTCATTTTTTTTTTTACTTCCACTGAAGTTAACCATTTTCTATCACTTAGACATTGGCAATACACTCCTGCCTGAACTCCTAACACTGCGTCTGCCCTACACACTCAACCAAATGATTCTTAACTAAAGTCAAGCTTTAGCTATGTTACTCTCTTGTTCAAAACACCTCGGGATAATGGTCCTTATCACTTGGGGATGGCTCAGGTAAATGTATATGTCTACATTCAAATTAACATTTTGTTCCATTTATGGGGCCTGGAGCCCATCCATTGGCTTAACTGTCAGTGAACTGCTTGTAAAGACTCTGGTTATGAAGGCCCTTTTATGATCACTAAACTGGGAAGCAGCACATCTTAGAATTCAGGATTTTATACAGTGTACCCCCACTAGACATTATCCTCTAGATTAGTCAACTGTGATTGCATTACATATCTCTCCAAAGTGCAATGACTTAGAAAAATAAGCATTTATTTTCCTCACTTACAGGTCTATGAGTCAGTTGGGATAGTTTTCTTCTTCAGGTGGGAGTTTGGCTGGCTTTGAATTCAGGCTTTGCGTTAAGTCCAGATCTGTTCAAAATGTCCGTCATCCTTAGAACAGAAGCTCCCCTCAGGGCTTTCTCTCTTTTGCCAGTTTTATGGCAAGAGGCAAGCCAAACCATGTAAGTATATTCAAACCCACAGTTTCAGTCACATCTGATCATGTTCTATTTGCCAAAGAAAACCCCATGGCTGAATCGTAAGTTGGAGGTCTGGGTAGAGAAGTATACTCTGATACAAGAGAGAAGGGGAGGTATTCAAACACTGCAATGGATCACAGCACCTTATTTACTTACTACCCCCTTTAATTTTTGATGACTATTAATAATAAAAATGATTTTGAGTATGATGATAACTGTGAATCAATAATTATTGTAACTACTTATAATAATAATAAACTGTATAATATTTGAGGAGCTTTTGGTATGTATCTAGCTGGCACTATGCTATTTGCATATATCCAGTTATTCAGGGTGAAATGTTACTTTTCCTCAGATGTGTTCCATAATTTCTCTTATGTTTCGTTCATTCTGTTTCATTTGCTTAATATCTTTCCCTTTTTATTACTTTCAAAACTTATCAATTTTCTATGACCCATGGGGAATGTCATCTTTTCTATGAAGTCTATTCTGATGTAATTAATGAGATCTACCCACACTGAAACTTCAGAACAAATTTAAAAAATAATTCATGACATTTCGATTCTGTTCCATCTTAGCCATTTTATGTTCCTATTCTCCCTCCAAGACTGAAGCTTATTGAGGACAGTATACCTGTCATGTTCTTTGTAACTCCCACTGGTCCTTAGTAATGATACATGCTAGGCATTGTCTACTGAGGTCGGTTACAGGCAGGATGCTGCCAGGGCTCTCAGCCCCTTTCCACAGCAGCCTCATGGATGTCTGTGTGACTTTGAAAAAGTCACAACCTCTCAGTGTCTCATTCGCTCCAGCTATAAAAATCAAGAGAACAATGCTTATCATCAGGTTGTCCAATGATTCAGAGGCATTGCTAAGGATTAATGAGAGAGAATAAAGCTCTCTGAGTCCTCTAAGGAAAGGTGTGATAGAGGAACAAATGAGTTATTATTATCTATTAGCAGCACCTTGCATAAATTTCTCCCCAACCCTGAAAATAAATTAGATAATTTTGGAAGAACAATTAACTCTTTCCGTCCACTAGGCAATAAATTAGTACATTAAATTTGTAATAAGGTGTTATATATTCCATTTAAAAATGCTTTCATAAATACATTATCGAATTTCACCTTCACAGAAAAACTTATGGAATGAGCAGAGCAAGCATTGTTATCTAAAACCTACATAGGAGGAAACTGAGGTTCAGGAAGATTAAGTGGTTGTGCAAGCTTGAACAATTAGTAAATGATAAAACCAAAACCTGAACTCACTGTTTTGACTAGAAGGTCAGGTTCCATCTCACTTTACTATGCAAGAGTAAATATAAGCACTAATACAATGTGTAAAAATGTTCTGCATGGTCAATAATCCCCAAAAGCAAATAAAAATAACCATCCATAAATATTAGCCTTTTTTCAATGTTGAACTTTGAAAAGGTAGAATGATGGATTCATACAATGTTGGTGGTAAGTTAAAATAATATAATAAATTTCAAAATCCATTAATTCATTCAGCAGATATTTATGGCCTTACTATGATGTGCTCAGCATGCTGAGGATATTGTGATTCCTGCCTCTTGGAGATTACATTCTAGTGGAAGGAAAGAGATAGTAAACAGGCAATAAGTAAGTGATTTCAGCGAGTGAAAGATTATTTGAGCTAATGAAAATCAAAGGGTGTTGGGATAGAGAATTATGGAGGTGAGTATTTTAGATACGCTTGTTAAGTAAAACCTTGAGGGGGTCAGATTTGAACTGAGAGCTAAACAATGAGGTGTTTGTCATGGGAAGATGTAGGGAAAGGGCATTACAAATTAAGAGGATGCAATGGCCCAGGGACAGGAAAGAAAATGGCCCACTAAAGAGTCAGTGTGAGAGTTCAGGCTGGAAAAAATTAAAAATCAGTCATTTCTTAAGGAAAAAAATATTGTAATTCTATTGATCTGAACCTACACTGACAAAGAATAAAGAATAACAGATCCCAAAGACTCTCTTGTATCTCCCTTGCTTACACAATGTTCAATGTGGAAAAATATGAAAATTAGTAGTTCCCATATCAATAAAATTATTATTAAAATTTTCAAATGAACTATTAAAATGTTAAAAAAAATTTTTTTAGAGTATAGTTGATTTAAAATGTTGTGTCAGTTTCTGCTGTACAGCAAAGTATATCAGTTATATGTATACATATATCCCCTCTTTTTAAGATTCTTTTCCCATATAGGTCATTACAAAGTATTGAGTAGAGTACCTGTACATTAGGTCCTTATTAGTTGTCTATTTTACTTGTAAAAATAAACAGAATATGGTTTAGATTCTCCCAACAAGGAACATTAGTAGCAAGAATTCTAAGATCTTTGACAAGAGAGATAAATTTCTGTTTCCTATTGCAATGGCTATGATATTATGAAAAAAAAAATCTCACTAGAAGGACAAAAAGAGACAAAGTATGTATTTTTTCTTGTTTAAAAATATTAAAGCATATATAAAGTATTATTTCATTTTTCTATAACTACCTCCTTACTTTAATTATATAATTAATCTTACATTTATGCATGAAGAAGAACTGAAAAATATTTACTCAATATTCACTCTAAATTTTTTTTAACAACTTTATTGGAGTATAATTGCTTTACAATGGTCTGTTAGTTTCTGCTTCATAGCAAAGTGAATCAGCTATACATATACATACATCCCCATATCTCCTCCCTCTTGCATCTCCCTCCCACCCTCCCTATCTCACCCCTCTAGGTGGTCACAAAGCACTGAGCTGATCTCCCTGTGCTATGCGGCTGCTTCCCACTAGCTATCTATTTTACATTTGGTAGTATATATTAGTCCATGCCACTCTCTCACTTCATCCCAACTTCCCCTTCCCCTTCCCCATGTCCTCAAGTCCATTCTCCACGTCTGTGTCTTTATTCCTGTCCTGCCCCTAGGTTCTTCAGAACTTTTTTTTTTTTTTTTAAGATTCCATATATATGTGTTAGCATACAGTATTTGTTTTTCTCTTTCTGACTTACTGCATTCTGTATGACAGACTCTAGGTCCATTAACCTCACTACAAATAACTCAATTTTGTTCCTTTTTATGGCTGAGTAATATTCCATTGTATAAATGTGCCACAACTTCTTTATCCATTCATCTGTTGGTGGACACTTAAGTTGCTTCCATGTCCTCGCTATTGTAAATAGTGCTGCAATGAACATTGTGGTACATGACTCTTTTTGAATTATGGTTTTCTCAGGGGATATGTCCAGTAGTGGGATTACTGGGTCATATGGTAGTTCTATTTTTAGTTTTATAAGGAACCTCCATACTGTTCTCCATAGTGGCTGTATCAATTTACATTCCCACCAACAGTGCAAGAGGGTTCCTTTTTCTCCACACCCTCTCGAGCATTTATTGTTTGTAGATTTTTTGATGATGACTTTCCTGACCAGCGTGAGGTGATACCTCAGTGTAGTTTTGACTTGCATTTCTCTAATGATTAGTGATGTTGAGCATCCTTTCATGTGTTTGTTGGCAATCTGTATATCTTCTTTGGAGAAATGTCTATTTAGTTCTTCTGCCCATTTTTGGATTGGGTTGTTTTTTTTTTTGATATTGACCTGCATGAGCTGTTTGTAAATTCTGGAGATTAATCCTTTGTCAGTTGCTTCATTTGTAAATATTTTCTCCCATTCTGAGGGTTGTCTTTTCGTCTTATTTATGTTTTCCTTTGCTGTGCAAAAGCTTTTAAGTTTCATTAGGTCCCATTTGTTTATTTTTGTTTTCATTTCCATTTCTCTAGGAGCTGGGTCAAAAAGGATCTTGCTGTGATTTATGTCAAAGAGTGTTCTGCCTATGTTTTCCTCTAAGAGTTTTATAGTGTCTGGCCTTACATTTAGGTCTTTAATCCATTTTGAGTTTATTTTTGTATATGGTGTTAAGGGCTGTTCTAATTTCATTCTTTTCCATGTAGCTGTCCAGTTTTCCCAGCACCACTTATTGAAGAGGCTGTCTTTTCTCCATTGTATATTCTTGCCTCCTTTCTCAAAAACAAGCTGACCATATGTGCGTGGGTTTCTCTCTGGGCTTTCTATCCTGTTCCGTTCCGATCAATATAAACTATTTCAGAGGAGGATTCTGATTGGCCCAGTTTAGATGATGTGTGAGTGTCTGGACTAGCCACTTTGACTGCAGGTGGGGTTCTATGATTAGTGTGGACAAGTAACCCAGTTTATACCTGCTGTCTCAGCATAATGACCAATAGAGCACATTCCACTCTCCAAACTATCCCAATTTTCATAACATTATTTATGCAGTATTCTTGCCAAAATGTTTTATCTGTAGCTGATTATAAGGAAACATTAGAAATATCTAGACTATGGGACATTCTATTATAATCATAATGGAGGCTTTGAAAATGTCAGTGTTGTAAAAGATTTTTTAAAAGAAGATTGAAACTAGAAAACCCAATGAAATGTATGATCATAGAGAGCAGGGGAACACCTATAAAGAACATTTGGGGGAACAACTGCATATGATGGCAATACTGTGCTTATGTAGAAGAATAATATCCTTTGCTCTGTGACATACACACCAAAGGATTTAATGGGAAAATGTCATAATGGCTACATCTTGCTTTCAAATGATTCAGAAAAAAAAAAAAAAGCTTACATCAAAAGAGAGATACAGAGCAAATGTCACAGAATGTTAACAAATTACTGAATCTAGATTGTGACTCTCCTTCATTTGCAGAAGAGACAGACTCATGGTGCTCAGAATAAAATCCCCTTCCCACAGAAGGCTATGTGAGCACTTGGACTTTGAATATTCTCCAGTACCCCCTTTTGCTGCTCTTTTTTGCTCTCTGGAACTTCAGCTTAATTTGTCTCCCTTCAGTCCTTGAAAAAGCAGGAAAATCGAGGAGACCTTCAAGATGGTGGAGGAGTAAGACTTGAAGATCACCTTCCTCCCCACAAATACATCAGAAATACATGTGGAATAACTCCTACAGAGCACTAACTGAATGTTGGCAGAAGATCACAGACTTCCCAAAAGATATATATATATATTTTTTCCTTTTTCTCTTTTTGTGAGTGTGTATGTATATGCTTCTCTGTGTGATGTTGTCTGTATAGCTTTGCTTTTTACCATGTGTCCTAGGGTTCCATCTGTCCTTTTATTTTTTTTTTTTTTAAGTATAGTTTTTAGCACGTGTTATCATTGATGGATTTGTTTTTTGGTTTGGTTGCTCTCTTCTTTTTTTATTCTTTTTTTTCTTTTAAACATTTTTTATTTTTGATAATATTTTTTATTTTAATAACTTTATTTTATTTTATTTTTTATTTTTCTTCCTTCCTTTCTTTTTTTTCTCTCTTTTCTTCTGAGCCATGTGGCTGACAGGATATTGGTGCTCTGGTCGGGGGTCAGGCCTGAGCCTCTGAGGTGGGACAGCCGAATTCAGGACATTGGTCCACCAGAGACTTCCTGGCTCCACATATTATCAAATGGAGAAAGCTCTCCAAGAGCTCTCCATCTCAACGCTAAGACCCACCTCCACTCAACGACCACCAAGCTACAGTGCTGGACAACCTATACCAAACAACTAACAAGACAGGAACACAACCCCACCCATTAGCAGAGAGGCTGCCTAAAATCACAATAAGGTCACAGACACCCCAAAACACACCCCTGGAAGCAGTCTTGCCCACCAGAAAGACAAGATCCAGCCTCATCCACCAGAACACAGGTACTAGTCCCTCCACCAGGAAGCCTACACAACAAGTTGAACCAACCTTGGCTACTGGGGGCAGACCCCAAAAACAATGAAAACTATGAACCTGCAGCCTGTGAAAAGGAGACCCAAAACACAGTAAGTTAACCAAATGAGAACAAAGAGAAACACAGAGCAGATGAAGGAACAAGGCAAAACCCCACCAGACCAAACAAATGAAGAGGAAATATGCAGTCTACCTGAAAAAGAATTCATAGCAATGATAGTAAAGATGATGCAAAATCTTGGAAATAGAATGGAGAAAATAAAAGAAACATTTAACAAGGAACTAGAAGAACTAAAGAGCAAACAAACAATGATGAACAGCACAATAAATGAAATTAAAATTCTCTAGAAAGGATCAATAGCAGAATAACTGAGGCAGAAGAATGGATAAGTGACCTGGAAGATAATATAGTGGAAATAACAACTGCAGAGCAGAATAAAGAAAAAAGACTGAAAAGATTTGAGGACAGTCTCAGAGACCTCTGGGACAACATTAAATGAACCAACATTTGAATTATACGGTTCCCAGAAGAAGAAAAGAAAAAGAAAGGGACTGAGAAAATATTTGAAAAGATTATACTTGAAAACTTCCCTAATATGTGAAAGGAAATAGTCAATGAAGTCCAGGAAGCGCAGAGAGTCCCATACAGGATAAATACTAGGAGAAGCACGCCAAGACACATATTAATCAAACTATCAACAATTAAGTAAAAAGAAAAAATATTAAAAGAAGCAAGGAAAAAACAACAAATAACATACAAGGGAATCCTCATAAGGTTAACAGCTGAACTTTCAGCAGAAACTCTGCAAGCCAGAAGGGAGTGGCAGGATATATTTAAAGTGATGAAAGAGCAAAACCTACAACCAAGATTATTCTACCCAGCAAGGATCTCATTCAGATTCGACAGAGAAATTAAAACCTTTACAGACAAGCAAAAGCTAAGAGAATTCAGCACCAACAAACCAGCTTTACAACAAATGCTAAAGGAACTTCTCTAGGCAGGAAACACAAGAGAAGGAAAAGACCTACAATAACAAACCCAAAACAACTCAGAGAATGGTAATAGGAACATACATATTGATAACTACCTTAAATGTAAATGGATTAAATGCTCCAACTAAAAGACATAGACTGGCTGAACGGATACAAAAACAAGACCCGTATATATGCTGTCTACAGGAAACACACTTGACACCTAGGGACACATACAGACAGAAAGTGAGAGTATGGAAAATGTTATTCCCTGCAAATGGAAATCAGAAGAAAGCTGGAGTACCAATTCTCATATCAGACAAAATGGACTTTAAAATAAAGACTATTACAACAGAGAAAGAAGGACACTACATAATGATCAAGAGGTCAATCTAAGAAGAAGATATAGCAATTGTACATATTTATGCACCCAACACAGGAGCACTTCAATACATAAGGCAATTGCTAACAGCTATAAAAGGGAAAATCGACAGTAACACAATCATAGTAGGGGACTTTAACACCACACTTTCACCAATGGACAGATCATCCAAAATGAAATAAACAAGGAAACATAAGCATTAAATGACACATTAAACACAATGGACTTTATTGATATTTATAGGACATTCCAAACAAAAACAAAAGAATTCACTTTCTTCCCAAGTTTTCATAGAATTATCTCCAGGATAGATCATATCTTGGGTCACAAATCAAGACTTGGTAAATTGTAAAAAATTGAAATTTTATCAAGTATCTTTTCTGACCACAATGCTATGAGAAGAGATATCAATTACAGGAAAAAAAGCTGTAAAAACTACAAACACATGGAAGATAAATAACACACTACTAAATAACCAAGAGATCACTGAGGAAATCAAAAAATACCTAGAGAAAAACGACAATGAAAACACAATGACCCAAAACCTATGAAATGAGGCAAAAGCAATTTTATGAGGGAAGTTTATACCAAATACAATCCTACCTCAAGAAACAAGAAACATCTCAAATAAACAACCTAACCTTACCCCTAAAGCAATGAGAGAAAGAAGAAACAAAACACCAAAGTTAGCAGAAGGAAAGAAATCATAAAGATCAGATCAGAAATAAATGAAAAAGAAATGAAGGCAACAATAGCGAAGATCAATAAAACTAAAAGCTGGTTCTTTGAGAAGATAAACAAAACTGATAAACCATTAGCCAGACTCATTAAGAAAAAAAGGGAGACAATTCAGATCAAAAGAATTAGAAATGAAAAAGGAGAAGTAACAACTGACACTGCGGAAATAAAAATGATCATGAGAGATTACTACAAGCAACTATATGCCCATAAAATGGACAACCTGGAAGAAATGGACAAATTCTTAGAAAAGCACAACCTTCTGAGACTGAAGCAGGAAGAAATAGAAAATATATCAGAACAATCACAAGCACTGAAATTGAAACCGTGATTAAAAAACTTCCAGCAAACAAAAGCCCAGGACCAGATGGCTTCACAGGTGAGTTCTTCAGACATTTAGAGAAGAGCTAAAACCTGTCCTTCTCAAACTCTTCCAAAATATAGCAGAGGGGGGAACACTCCCAAACTCATTCTCTGAGGCCCCAATCACCCTGATACAAAACCAAACAAAGATGTCACAAACAAAGAAAACTACAGGCCAATAACACTGATGAACATATATGCAAAAATCCTCAACAAAATTCGCACAGACAGAATCCAACAGCACATTAAAAGGATCATACACCATGATAAAGTGCAGTTTATCCCAGGAATGCAAGGATTCTTCAGTATAGGCAAATCAATCAATGTGATAGCGCATATTAATTAATTGAAGGATAAAAACCATATGATCATTTCAACAGATACAGAAAAAGCTTTCGACAAAATTCAGCACCCATTCATAATAAAAACCCTTCAGAAAGTAGCCATAGAGGGAACTTACCTCAACATAATAAGGCCATATATGACAAACCCACAGCCACATCATTCTCAAGCGTGAAAAACTGAAACCATTTCCACTAAGATCAGGAACAAGACAAGGTTGCCCACTCTCACCACTATTATTCAACATAGTTTTGGAAGTTTTAGCCACAGCAATCAGAGAAGAAATAGAAATAAAAGGAATCCAAAATGGAAAAGAAGAAATAAATTGTCACTGTTTGCAGATGACATGATACTCTACATAGAGAATCTAAAGATGCTACCAGAAAACTACTACAACTAATCAATGAATTTGGTAAAGTAGCAGGATACAAAATTAATGCACAGAAATCTCTTGCATTCCTATACACTAATGATGGAAAATATGAAAGAGAAATGAAAGAAACACTCTCATTTACAACTGCAACAAAAAGAATAAAATACCTAGGAATAAACCTACCTAAGGAGACAAAAGACCTGTATGCAGAAAACTATAGGACACTGATGAAAGAAATTAAAGATGATACAAACAGATGGAGAGATATACCATGTTCTTGGACTGCAAGAAGTAACATTGTGAAAATGACTCTACTACCCAAAGCAATCTACAGATTCAATGCAATCCCTATCAAACTACCAGTGGCATTTTTCACAAAAGTAGAACAAAAAAATTTCACAATATATATGGAAACACAAAAGACCCCAAATAGCCAAAGCAATGTTGAGAAAGGAAAATGGAACTGGAGGAATCAGGATCCTGGACATCAGACTATACTACAAAGCTACAGTAATCAAGACAGTATGGTACTGGCACAAAAACAGGAATATAGATCAATGGAACAGGATAGAAAGCCCAGAGAGAAACCCACACACATATGGTCACCTTATCTTTGATAAAGGAGGCAAGAATCTACAGTGGAGAAAAGACAGCCTCTTCAAAAAGTGGTGCTGGGAAAACTGGACAGCTACATGGAAAAGAATGAAATTAGAACACTCCATAACACCATACACAAAAATAATCTCAAAATGGGTTAAAGACCTAAATGTAAGGCCAGACACTTTAAAACTCTTAGAGGAAAACATAGGCAGAACACTCTATGACATAAATCACAGCAAGCTCCTCTTTGACCCACCTCCTAGAGAAATGGAAATGAAAACAAAAATAAAGAAATAGAACCTAATGAAACTTAAAAGCTTTTGCACAAAAAAGGAAACCATAAACAAGATGAAAAGACAACCCCCAGAATGGGAGAAAATATTTGCAAATGAAGCAACTGACAAAGGATTAATCTCCAAAATATACAAGCAGCTCATGCAGTTCAATATCAAATAAACAAACAACCCAATCAAAAAATGGGCAGATCTAAATAGACATTCCTCCAAAGAAGATATAAAGATTTCCAACAAACACATGAAAGGATGCCCAACATCACTAATCATTAGAGAAAAGCAAATCAAAACTACAATGTGGTATCACCTCACACTGGTTAGAATGGCCATCATCAAAAAATCTACAAACATAAATGCTGGAGAGGGTGTGGAGAAAAGGGAACCCTCTTGCACTGTTGGTGGGAATGCAAATTGATACAGCCACTATGGAGAACAGTATGGAGGTTCCTTTAAAAACTAAAAATAGAACCACCATACGACCCCACAACACCACTGCTGGCATATTCCCTGAGAAAACCATAATTCAAAAAGAGTCATGTACCACAATGTTCATTGCAGCTCTATTTACAATAGCCAGGACATGGAAGCAACCTAAGTGTCCATCAGCAGATGAATGGATAAAGAAGATGTGGCACATATATGCAATGGAATATTACTCAGCCATAAAAAGAAACGAAATGCAGTTATTCATAGTGAGGTGGATGGACCTAGAGTCTGTCATACAGAGTGAAGTAAGTCAGAAAGAGAAAAACAAATACCGTATGCTAACACATATATATGGAATCAAAAAATTAAAAAATGGTCTTTAAGAACCTAGGGGCAGGATGGGAATAAAGACACAGACCTACTTGAGAATGGACTTGAGAACATGGGGAGGGGGAAGCGTTAGCTGGGACAAAGTGAGAGAATGGCATGGACATATATACACTACCAAATGTAAAATAGATAGCTAGTAAGAAGTAGCCGCATAGCACAGGGAGATCAGCTCTGTGCTTTGTGACCACCTAGAGGGGTGGGACGGGGAGGGTGGTAGGGAGGGAGACGCAAGAGGGAAGAGATATGGGATATATGTATACATATAACTGATTCACTTTGTTATAAAGCAGAAAGTAACACAAGGTTGTGAAACAATTATACTCCAATGAAGATGAGAAAAAAAATAATAATGATAGTAACATACTCAGGTGATGAGGAAGCACACTGTCCATTTTGCTTTCTATGTAGTTATCTTTCTTTCCCTGTTTGGTATTTAAACATCCATCAATGGAAAAGTATATTCTGGTAAGTTCTGCATATTCTAGCACCATACCAAGTGCTTTGAATTGTGGATAACTATAACATTTGTTCTTTGACAGCAAGTAGAAAGGACACCTGCATGAAGTCCCCCGGCACAGTATAAGACTAAACTTTGTGGTACTTTAGATTCAGTACCATGTAGTGTCCTTTAATTTAAACCATACTATGTGTTAAGCAAGGGCAATGAGTCCTGGTGGAGGGGAGTGGGGATCGACATATAAGTAAATCATAATGCAGCACAATACATATAAAAATGCAAGTATATAAAAGAAAAAGAAGTAAGACCAAGAAGAGAGTGATTAACTGTGCACATGGATGTGGAGTTCAGTGAAAGCTTTACCAACAAACTGATGATTCTAGAAAGCTTTATAAGTCAAACCTTTGTCTAGAAATGGACCAAGGATTGACATTTCAAATAGAGAAAGGAGTGTGCACTAAGGTACGAAGAAATAAACCAGTGTATAATCAGAGAGCTATAGGAAATTGCCATGGTTGGAGGTTAAAACTCCAGAGAAGCACACAGGTAGATGAGCATCAGAACACAGAAGATCATTAAGCAATGAGCGGTAGTCACTACTGGCTGCCTACTCATCAGCCATTTACCTCTGACAGATTCCCAGTGTATCCAGCTGGGGGATTGAGTAATGGTGGGACTAAGCCAGTCTGGGAAATTCCGTTCCCCTTGCCAGATATTGACCTGTGGTTTTGCATATGACACAGTTTTGGCCAATAGATCATAAGAGAGTGTTGCAGACATGTTGCAACTAAGAGGAGAGGCCAAAACGATGACAAAGACCTTGACCTACAGACTTGATTGTGTTGATCCAATATGAATGTGGCTACTGCCATATTCTGCTTAAGTGATATAACAAAACACTGTAGTGTTAAGTCACTTTTAAAAGGTTATCTGTTATTTGCAGCCACAAGCATCCTCATGGACATAACACATTACAGTGTTAATTGTCTAGTGGGGACAAACTATAGAACACTAGAGGAGAGTGATTTGGAATAATCAGGAATGGCTTTGCAGAGAAGGTGTGGCTTCAGCCAGGGTATTCACAACTAATGACTTGTTTTACTTTATAGTTTACAAGTGAGCAAAGTATTACATTATCTGGAAAGCAAAATGACCATAAATGGGAGAAAGAAGAGTCATTTCAAATAAAGAAACGAGCAGATTGGAGGAGCTATGTAGAGGTATGCTGGGAAAGTGGATTTGTAGAGGGTTTGTTTTTTTTTTTTACATCATTATTGGAGTATAATTGCTTTACAATGTTGTGTTAGTTTCTATGGTACAGCAAAGTGAATCAGCTATACATATACATATATCCTCTCTTTTTTGGATTTCCTTCCCATTTACGTCACCAGAGAGCATTGAGTAGTGTTCCCTGTGTTACACAGTAGGTTCTTATTAGTTATCTATTTTATACATAGTATCAATAGTGTATATATGTCAATCCCAATCTCCCAATTCATCCTACCTCCCCCTTTCCCCCTTGGTATCCATACATTTGTTCTCTACATCTGTGTCTCTATTTCTGCTTTGCAAATAAGATCATCTATACCATTTTTCTAGATTCCACATATATGCATTAATATACAATATTTGTTTCTCTCTTTCTGACTTACTTTACTCTGTATGACAGTCTCTAGATCCATCCACGTATCTACAAATGAAACAATATCATTCCTGTTTATGGCTGAGTAATATTCCATTGTATATATGTACCACATCTTCTTTATCCATTCATATGTTGATGGACATTTAGGTTGCTTCCATGTCCTGGCTATTGTAAATAGTGCTGCAATGAACATTGGGGTGCATGTGTCTTTTCGAATTATGGTTTTCTCTGAGTATATGTCCAGGCGTGGGAACTTCTACCTTCTATTGCCCAAAGTCACAAGACCAGCACAGGTTCAGAGAGTAGGTGAATAGACTTCACCTCTCAAGACAGGTTGTGAAGTGTGTGGCTACAGGAAGAGGTAGAAAATTGAGACCTTCCCCACCCCTCTAGCTTCCACGAAGGCAAATTCTCAGTGCTTCCCAAATAGAAGTCATTCTGTAAAATTTTTTTGAATGAATGAGTAAATAATGAATGAATGATTTTCTCTACAATGGGAGAAGAAACATCCCAGCCCTGCCAGGCCTGAGACGCAGCTTTCTCAAGCAGTCTTTGACAACCATTAAAGCCACTGGCAGACCAAGGTGGGGTAGGCAAGAAGCATCACAGAGATTTTCCTCAACTTTGAGGAGACAGGAGGTAATCCAGTGAAAAAGTTCAGAAGGAGCCTCCCCGAAATGTGCCACTTTGGCATGAGGCATTAGCTGAGCTAAAGGCAACTGAGACACTTTGGGCTCAAGAGAAACATCTGCCCCTCTCTTAACTACCTAGAAGAATTTAAATTGAGGGTCTTTCCCAGAGCTCAAATTATCCAGAGGCAAATTTTTTCTGAGGGACCCACCTGTATGGCAAGGCTAATGACCCAACTTCTGCTCTTCTTTTCACCCTGTGAATTGCCCTCCTCCCTTTTAGAGCTCCAGGCCCCCTTTCCCATCCCTCAGCTTAGGAATGGCATATATAACTCATTTTACCCTCTGTCTTTGAACCTCTCCTGTAGAGTTCCTATGCATATGAAATTAAGTTTGGTTTTTCTCCCATTAACCTGTCTCGCATTGATTTGATTGTTAGACGAGCCAAAAGAACCTTTGAAAGGTAGGGAAAAATTATTTCTCCCAACACTAGGTTTTCCTAGGACTCTCTTAAGAAGCAAAACATGTACTTCTACTAAAAAAGCGAAACAAAACAGAAATGAACAACAGCTTTTACCAAGCCCAGTGGCCCCTGCTCAGAATGGTCCTTAATAAATGTACTGGTTATACTCATTTTACTGATAAAATGATCAGTAAAATAAAATTTGATTGTTGGTCAACCACAAGTAATACAATTATTTGATTCACTGATATTTCCAATTTAGCTTTAAAGTAATTTGGAAACCTGTTGAATTGTATTGCCAATTTGGTTCAATGAATGAGAACAGCAAGGGGGAATAATCATAATACGAAGAATATCTTTGTTAAAAAAACCCTGTATTTTTCCTACCTTCCTTTAAAACGTTTGACTTTTTGATTAACAGATAAGCTTTTTGTTTGAAGCTGTGGAATTATAATAGTTTCTCATAGAGGATAAAGAACCAGGATTTTTTTAGAAATTAGTATTAAGTTTTAGCTATTTTTTAAAATAGTGACCTTTCTACCCTTGTAAGAACCTTTTATGATTTTTATCATTCATCAATTATAGGTTGTGGAAAATTTGAAACGTACAGCTGAACAACATTTATGACCTCTAGCTCCAGCCAAGCTTTCTTTGTCATAGTTTTTCATTTCCCAGAGTAGGGCACATTTTTTTAAAGCTCAAAACTCTACTCAATGAAAACTGTTAAATAGAAATAATGCTGCGATTAAACTAGCTTTAAAAAGTTGAAAGCACCTGAAAGACATGCAAAGGTCTTTTCAGTGCTGTGATAGAAAGGTCCTTCTGACATGTATTTTTTGTTTCCATTTTTTAAAAACCATGTCTTTTGTGGGTTAGGAATTTATATTCTGTTTTAAAGCTTATCTTTTCAGCGTTCAACTCTTCATCGTGCTATATTACAATATGCAATCATGTCCTAGATGGAAATTAAAGTCATTTTTAGAAAACACAGCCAATTTACCTGCCCTTCAGCTGCTTAATACCATTAGGCAGTCACTTGCTTTGCATCAAAGACTTGTAAAAGTGATTGTGTTAAAAGTCCTTTGTGGAATCCAAAGTAGGATGCCAATAGCCAAAAGAACAGCCTGTTCTACATTTTAAGAAATGGAATTCATTTGCAGGATGAGCTTCAAAACTAAATTAAAAAATAAAAAAAGCTTCCAATAACATAAGCAAGAAATAGTTCAGATCTAGAGTGTTCCTTAGAATGAAATAAGGACTGTTGGAGGAGAGTGTTAGAACTGATGAAGCATTAAACTATCCGTGAGACACTGGAAAACAACACTGGTCTCAGAGTTAGAAGTCTCTCCAGTTCTCTCCTAGGAACTGCCACCAATTTTGCTGGTAGGATACAATTTCCGTGCTGGGGGGTGGCATCCAAAAACATGGGCTCAAATCCTAACTCTAGGACTTCCAGTTATGCAACTTAAATGTAAGCAAATTACTTTACATCTAGAAATCTCAAATTCCTCATATCTAATTTAGTGATAATTATAGATTCTACTTTGTTGACTGAAAAAAAATGCACAACGTGAGAGTTGTGAGTTACGTTTTATTTGGGGAAAAATGAGGACTATAGCCCAGGAGACAGCATTTTAGATAGCTCTGAGAAACTGCTCTGTAGAAGCAGTGGGGAGGTCAGTATATATGTGACTGGTGAAGGGAAGTACATCCAATCAAGCACATATTTTTTGTAGACGATTACTTCTACTCACGAGGAGCGGGCATCACCATGAAGGATTTTAGTGCTTTACTAGATATGAGGAGATACAAGAACTGGGTTCATAAAATCTTCTCCTGAAAATATCTAATTATCTGAAGACCTGTTCTGCCGGTTTTTCCCAGAGCACAGAGTGCCTCTTTCCTGATCTCCACCCTGAACTCCCTTCAGCGGGTGTTGAATGTCAGCAGCTGCAGCTGCTCATGATGTAATCCTTGTAGAGGTAGGTGGCAAGTGCCAATTTTTAGTTGGCAACTTGGTAAGATTATTGAAACAATGAAGTAGTTTGTTGCTTGGCATGGTAATTGACAGAGAGTAAGGACTCAATACATGATAGTTGGCTAATTACTAGTGTAAACTTTGACAATGAGAATACATTGTGTCTTTCAACCATCAAACACTATGTTTGAGTATCTGATTTTAGGCGTCCCTCAACCCTGTAAACTAGATATTGTCTCCAGTAAAGAAATAAAAACTGTGGCACCCAAAGAGATGTAAAGCAATTTTCCAAAGGATACAGAAAGCCACGGTTCAAACCCACATATGTGCAATTCACAAATACATGCTTGTATCATTTTGCCATGTTGCTTGCAAAGTCACATTATATAGTTCTTGTGTCTCAGAATTTATTTCAAAACTGCATGATTCTGGTTCTGGGTAAGATGGAGTAAACATAGGCCAATCTAAAAGGTTATTGAAAAAAAAGATCCCAGTCTTGACAAATACCATATCACCTCCCCCCAAGACTACATAGGTCAATTTTTCCTTTTTTTGAATCTGGTCAACGCAAAAGTGTTGATCTTACTACCTGTCACTTGTTGATATAGAAATAATCTATATGGCAAGCAAACATGGGTTCCAAATTGTGATCTCTTCTATCAAGGTCTCAAGAGGTACCCACCATTCTTGCCAATTCTGCAGTCATCAGTACTCTAGCCCCCAGCTTCTAGAAAGTAGCCAACAACAAAACTTAGGTTGGCTCTTATCCTGGGGTTCATATAATCCTTGCATAGTATTCATTGAATGGAAAAAAACACATCTTACTTTTTGCTAAATCTGCTATATATTTGATATATAGCATTTGATAATTTTAGATCTATTTGATATATAACAAGTCCTTCAATTATAATTATGTTGGAAAAATAATAATAACAATAACAACATTGGTGTCAAATAGTATCTGTGTCTTTGTCACCAAAGTCTCAAATACTTCATATCACTTTACAATCATTGTAGATACATCTCAAAATGTTACACTTTGACTACTTCAAAATTATATTAGTTATTAGATCCACTGGTAAATCTTTTCATTTAATGCTCTAATAAAAAAGAATATATATTAGACTAGGACAAAATTTTGAAATATTTATGTAATTATATTTGAATATGATTGGTTTCCTTTATAATGCTATGCATTTTATTGTATACATTTAAAAGTATTATTTTTAAAAAATTTTTATTGGAGTATAGTTGATTTAAAATATTATGTTAGTTTCAGGTGTACAGCAAAGTGAATCAGTTATACATATACATATATCCACTCTTTTTTTAGATTCTTTTCCCATATAGGCCATTACAGAGAATTGAGTAGAGTTCCCTGTGCTATACAGTAGGTTCTTATTAGTTATTTATTTTATATCTAGTAGTGTGTATATGTCAATCCCAATCTCCCAGTTTATCCCTCCCACTGACCCCTTATCCCCTGGTAGCCATAAGTTTGTTTTCTACATCTGTGACTCTACTTCTGTTTTGTAAATTAGTCCATTTGTACCATTTTTTTAGATTCCACATATAAATGATATCATATATTTGTCTTTCTCTGTCTGAATTACTTCCTTAGTATTATAATCCCTAAGTCCATCCATATTGCTGCAGATGGCATTATTTCATTCTTTTTTAGAGCTGAGTAATAGTCCATTGTATATATGTACCATATCTTCTTTATCCATTCCTCTGTTGATAGACACTTAGGTTGCTTCCTTGTCTTGGCTATTGTAAATAGTGCTGCAGTGAACATAACGGTGCATGTATCTTTTCAAATTATGGTTTTCTCTGGGAATATGCCTAGGAGTGGGATTGCTGGATCATATTGTAGTTATATTTTTAGTTTTTAAAGGAACCTCCATGCTGTTCTCCACAGTGGCTGTATCAATTTACATTCCCACCAACAGTGTAGGAGGGTTAAGAATATTATTCTTGAAAAGAAACTTCAGGCTGCCAAACATAATAAGAACAATGGAAAAACAAAACAAAACAAAACAAAACCAAGAATCCCTAAATCGAAGGTCAGAGCACTGACAATGAGGTAACAATAATCCTTAGCATCTGACCCTGGTAACTCCAAACAATGGAAAGTTAGTGATTAAAAAAAGCACTGATTATTTATTGATTGATTATACTGTGTTGATTTATCGATATATATTTATTTTCCAAACATGGTAGAATTGTTTCTGTAATCCTTAGCAATCAGGATAGGTTGGAGTTGCCAGCAACAGGCTGGACTCGAGGCAGCAAATAAAGTCTAGTGTTCCTTCAGCCATTACATCATTAATGGCACTTCCAGAATTCCAGAAATTAGAGGTGAGATTATGAAGTAGTTCTAGGTCGTAAAGCAGTCATATCACTATCTTTTGCTAAAGCATATTATGCATGACTCTTTGGCCTCAAGTTCCTGACAAAACTTTGAACTTTGACTAGTCTCATTGTTCTCTTGTCTTGCCATGGCATTGAACAGGGTAAAAGTGCATGCTAGGAGTTTTAAACATGATGGGAAAAAAATGCATTAAACTGTAAATATTTAAAACCCTTTCACTTTTCCATTTCCTTAAAGAGAAAGGGTCCTTAGTTTGTGGTACTGAGTGTTTTTTGCTACTCAGTAATTCCGAAGATCTGAAGAAATGTTTATAAGGGGCATAGGGTTGGGGAGAGAGGAGAAAAGGAAAGACCCTGGAACTGGAGGAGTTGGCATGAGAAGAGCTTTTTTAAGAGTAAAAGAGAAGAAACTGGAACTACTGCTGGGTTGTTTGGGACTCTGGGAAAAGATGGATGAAAAGAAGTTTTGAGGAAATTTTGTTGTGTATAGAAAATGTAATCCCCTTTGACCATCCGCTCAAGAAAATTTCAAGTCAATATTGCTTTTCTTTTGGGAGGATTTTCACAAGGTTGAGGTAGGTCTAAGGCAGGAGCAAGAAGATCTAGTTTTATTCATCGCTTTAAGGCTTCTACCAGCCTTTTCGATGTGAGTGTGTTTGTGCGTGTGCATAAGTGTGTGTGTGTGTGTGCGTGTGTGTGTGTATGCCAAGCGTTTGAAAAAGACTTTGTGGGTGACGTCTAGCATCTCACAAAATGTCCTTCACAGAATTCATTCCCAAGCTTCTGTTTTGCACCTGCAGCTACTTCCTTGACAGGTTTACACTGACATCTTATTCATATGTAAAATACAACATGATTCAAATTAAACCTTTCTTTCCCCAGAGTTAGTCTCTCTTTCAGAATTACTGGCTATGTGTACGGATTATCAGTTGTATGAGTATTTTCTGAATTTCTCAAGAAGAACATCTCAGGACCGCCTTTTGTCCTCCTCATATGCTCTTTTCCATCCATATTTACTATTAAACACATAATCACTGAGTGGAGATGTGTTGAGTATTGATCTAGGCACAGGGGATACAGTGGTGAAGGAGACACATAGAGTCCTACATCAAAGTTGACCAGAAACACAAAATGACTTTCCTTTGGAATCGCTTCCATATATTTTTTCCCATCCTTACTACACAATCATAATTTGAATCATCATTTATCTGTATCTGGGCAATTGCTATTAGCTGTCATCTGGACTCTCATCCACCTTCTATACTTCCACACTGTTTCTTTACTAAAAAAATTTGTTTTTATTGGAGTATAGTTGATTTACAATGTTGTGTTAGTTTCTAGTGTACAGCAAAGTGATCCATATATATATGCTTTTTCAGATTCCTTCCCATTATAGTTTATTAAGACACGTTGAATATAGTTCCCTGTGCTATACAGCAGGATCTTGTTGTTTATCTATTTTATATGTAATAGTTTGTATCTGCTAACCCCAAACTCCTAATTTATCCATCCCCACCCCCACCTTTCTCCTTTGGTAGCCATAAGTTTGTTTTCTATGTCTGTGAGCCTGTTTCTGTCCTATAAGTAAGTTCGTTTGTATCATCTTTTTAGATTCCACATGTAAGTGATATCATATCAAATGTCTTCCTCTGTCTGACTTACTTCATTTAATATGATAATCTCTAGGCCCATCCATGTTGCTGCAAATGGCATTATTTCATTCTTTTTATGGCTGAGTAATATTCCATTATTTTTATCCATTCAACTGTCTGCACTGTTTCTATATGAAGTTTTTATCTTCTTATTAATCTTTGTTTGAAAGCATCATATGACACCCCATCATCTACAGCATAGAATCCAGTCTCTTTTTCTAGCATTCAGACACCTCTTAGTCCAGCCCAGAGAATACTGGTTCATCTCTTCCATGGGTACATCGATGTACACTCTTCCATTCATCATACTTTCAACATGTCTTATGATATTGTTTTGGCTGTGCATTTGCTCCAGGAGAATGGAAGTTTTTTTTCTACTGTCCACATTTATCTGAATACAAAACTTACTTTCTTGTTAGAAAAAAATTACAAGCCATATTTATAGAATACCTCCAAATTCTTAAAACACATTCAATGAATTCATTATTGTTTTTTAACTTCATAGGGCCAGAGTAGAAAGGACTGGTTTTAGTTTGTTCAATTTACAGGTAAGGAAAGTGAGTCAAAATAAGTTTATGAATGAGATGGTGAGTGAAAAAACATGTAACTAGAAATTTTGAGTCATTACTTTCTTCCAGCTCTTCCCACTATGCCATGTATTTCACCAGCTAAAACTTACACTGAGGAGGTAAGAATTCCAGCAACTTAGCCAATGGCAAATGTATCCTCCTAATGGAAACTTGCAATGCTCTTCCCCTAGGGTGAATAACTTGGTCACTTAGGATTCTATGTGACACAAATGCTCTGTTGTGGGGTTGACTGCATCTCCTTGAAAAGCACAGGAAGCTTTACCTTTCATTCCATCTTCATCTCCTTGCCAAAGTGAAAACTACTGCTGATTTAACACCTTCAGCCTCCTTTTAATTCTTAGATTGAGCTGGACAATGTGAAACGAGACTTGCCAAACTCAGGTTATGTATTGGGACTCAAAGTAAACCCCTGGGACTCCTCAGAAGAGTTGACATTCATCAATTGGAATGTGATGAAATCCTATAAGAACTGAATGGGCTATAAAAATATTGCAGCTCAGCCACACAGCAGGGAAAACAAGAATAAAATTTTAAAGGTGAGGGAGAAAAAGAAAAGAAATTGCTATGAAGATACAACCCAAAATTGGCATTTGCCTTATGTAACTCTTCTGATTGAAAGATACGTCCACATAGTCCTCTTTAAAATTGCTCTAGCTCAGCATTTTTAAGGTGAGTTTTGCTTTTCTTACACTAACATGCATATTTTCACATATTTAATGTGAGTATTTTTTGTCAAAATTGTACAATGAATATTTGCCATTTGTAATTCCATAGAAAAACCCATTTGTTTTGAAAATACAGCTTTCGTGTCTGAATGAAAATCATCATTTATTTTTCACATGTTAATATTAGAAACTTTTGTGTTTTGTGACTATAAATACCCTAATAGCACAAGGCATGGAAGTGAGGAGAAAAACAAATGGCATTTACCGAGCTCCCATGATGTGCTCAGATCTTTACCCATATCTCGTTTTATTTGGAGGAAAACTTAAAAGTAGATCTTTTAGTCTGCATTTTAGAAATAAATAATTGGAGAGTTAGAGAGATTAAGCAGTGAGGCCAAGAGCCCTCAACTAGTAAGAGTCAGATCTAGAGGTCAACTGGGTGTGTTTTACTCAAAACTGCTGCCTTATCCACTTAGCATAGCATTTGACACACATTTGGTGATCACATAGTAATCAAATTGAAATTTCTTTCAAATTTTTTTCTTATCTATAAAGAAATAGTGAAAATAAAAAAATCTAGAAAGAGGTATGTATCTTCGTAGAAAAGTAGGAAAAAAGGGTCATCTCTTCAATGTACAAAAATTGTATTCTTGCTGCTTTCATTAGAAAATACTTAGCAATGAAAAAAGTCATGTTAAACCTCAAAGATTATATGTTTAGTTCTTCACCCAACAGAGACATAAAAATTAAGAGGTAAGACATGGAAGTAAATGGAAACTTTCTATCATCTTTCAAAGGAAAATAAGTTGCCTTCCACTGATTAGAGAAGAATGACATCAGTAAAAGCCCAAGTGATTTTCCTCAGTTTCTTTTAAATGCTGGTGTCAAGGAGTCAACCATTATTCCAGCAAAACTAGCACCATGGACAAACTGGCTTGTTTCTTTGAATGAAACCTGTGTCAACTTAGCCAGTTGTAACTTTACAGCTTTGGTTTTTTTACATGTATTTCTTAACCTTAATGATGTCATTGGAAGATGCAATTGTTGTTTCTATCTGAAATAGCCCCTGGTTATATTTCATCTTTAAACTTTTTTCTCTGAATGGTATTGGAATTCCAGGGAGAAAGGGTCTGTAGTGTTGTATATAGTCTAAATATTTTCTTGGCACTGGCATTAAGCAAATGCTGTCTGTTGTTCTTTCATACAGTGATTAAAATGTCAAGCTCTGGAGTCAGATTCAAGAGGGTCGAATTCTAGTTCTGTCATATACTAATTGTGCATTAAGGCAAATTACTTAACCATTTTTTGCCTCAGTCTCCTCATCTTTAAAATGGGACTAGTCATAATAGTATGAATATGTCCCACACATAGTATTATTTTAAGGATTAAATGATGTATGGTTTATAAAGTATTTAGCACAGTGTTTGTCAAATGATAATCATCAATGTACATTAACATCGTTATAATTAGTTTTCATCCAATTATCCATTAAAATACTTGAAAGAGCTCAAGAAAAGAGAAATATATGAATCTACTTTGAAATTGATTAGCATCTCTGTGGGGAGGCCAGACTCTTGTCCCTTCTATGTCTTACCTCAGTAAGTCTGATATGTGTGTGTTTCTCAACTTAACACATCCCCCCTGAAATTGGATCCCAAGAGTACAGAAAGATATTCACCAATTTCATTTCAGATGAAATTAGATTGAGTAGCACAAGTGGTGACACTCTATAACGGGTTAAGGATTCTGCATATTAATATAGCGTCTCCAACTTCTGCATCAGAGAAGGAGCAATGAACTTACTCAAGGCCAATTAATCTCCACATGAGTATTAGTTTTTTTATATATTTAATATAATATATCCCACAACAACATGATTCGTGTGAGATAAATATTGTAAGGTTAAAGTAAAAGGCAATATTATTCAGAAAATACAGTAAAAGGGCTGTAATAGTTCTAGAAGCCAATATCTAGAAGTCCAATATCAAGGTGAGAGCTGACTCCTAGTAAGGTCTCTCTTCTTGGCTTGCAGATGATCACCTTCTTGTTGTATCTTCACATTATAGGGAGAGAACTTTGGTGTGTCTCTCTCTCTCTACTTATAAGGGCACCAGTCTTATGAAATTAGGATCTCACCCTTATCACCATTTTTAATGTTAATTATCTCCTAAAAGCCGTATGAGCAGATACTAAGTCATGGGAGTCGGGCTTCGACATATGAATTTTGAGGCAAACACAATTCGGTCCACAGCAAGGACATAGCTCTGAAAAATTTTAATTGTGAAAATAAGAAAAAGAATAATATTTTAGAAGTAAGATATATATGTTCCATAAGGGAATAGAAAGACACAGACTTTATGAAACTGGAGTGGGTAACCAGAAGCAGCAAACTAGCAGAGATAAGCAAAGGGTAACAAGAGATGGAAAATGCAGTATTAATACTAAAATTTGTAACCCAGAGACTTCTAATTACCTTACTAAGTCACTCAGGTAGACTTTATTCCTAAAACCTTCACTCTAACAGTAAAGTTACTGTGATGAATGTATTTTCCTTAACACCTAGTGGTTGTTTTAACTGCAGATTTTCATGAAGAGAATTTCAGCAATAATTTTAAGATAATTTTATAATTTTAGTATTTGGTGGGAGGAAGGGAGTGGAAATGAAGAAAGATAAGGAGAGAAGAGTAGATAAGTGGAAAAGAATAGAGAAGGGAGTTAATAAGGTATGGACAAGTCAGCAAGAACTCAAGAGGGAAAAAAGGAAGTCATATAGGAAAATGAGTTAAGGAAAAAGTAGAAATAAAGCAAATGCTAGGAAAAAGAGAAAAGCAGAATGCTACCTCAGGAACAGCACTTATGTCATTGCCAAATATTAAGAGGTGATCTATATAATGACAGAGACAGGAGAATAATAAAAATGCTAAAACCATAAAAAAGTTCAAATTATGGTTCCATAGTAGTTTTTAAAAAATCTTGTTTTGTTTTATTCTGTAAGTTACTTTAGGGGATGGTTCCTGTCATTCAATGCCTGTTATTCCCTTATCTACCAATCAGATACTGTGCTAGTCACTGAGGATATAAAGATAAACGTGTCTTGGTTTCTGACCTAGGAGTGTTATCAACTCACTTAAAGAGAAATATATTATAGATACTCAACATTTATTCCTCAAATAGAAGCACATGTCATCTAAAAACATGAAGTGTTGAAGAAGGACTAAAAGTTATGATTATAGAGAAAAGATAATTTTTTAAAGTAAAAATGGAAATTTTAATGCCCATTTGAATTTGTTAATGTGAGACATTCTTCTCCATATTGATGTCAAATAATCCTAAACTTATACCAATGTTCATGATCTTCAATGGCTATTCTTTACATCTTCAGATTTCATGCAAAGCAAAACTGAATTTTTCTTTTAATTATTCTATGAGTTAGATTCTTTCCTCATTTTATGAATTTCATACATTGCATAATTTGACAATAAGGAGTATGAAGAAGTGTTGACTTTCCCCAAATGGCAGAGCTGCTGTGAGGCAGAGACAGTTTCATAACTAGCACTGTCGGTCCTTTAATCTGGAAATTTGGAGAGAATAGCATTGTAGCTCATTCTTTATAGTTTGCTTTAATGGAGTACTATGTCCTCTCTTCTATTTTGAGATGAAACTCAGAGGACGCTGTATTACAGAATTCTGTAACATTATTCGTTTGTGTAAATCCAGCCCACTCCTTTAAATTTCACCCCTGAAAGGACTAATCAAATATCTACAAGTCTTTTTAGGGCTATGATAGGAACTGGAAACAAAAAGCAGGAAATAAGATCATCTAGTTTAAGCAATTATAAAGCCACTTTTAAAATCAATCCAATTTCTAGCAAGTCGCATCATAAAATTTCTGCCCAAAAGAGTCCAGCAAAAAATGAAGTCACTGCCAGGGTCCTCTGACACAGTTCAGCTTTATAGCTCTTCTTCAGAATTTCAGCAACCTTGGCTAAATCACCAGATGGGTTTGAAAGAATGTCATTACAAAGTCCTTACGTGAGTTGGTGAGTAGATGTCAACAAAAGCTTTGTGCTTTATCCAGACCAGTCCATGTTGAGGAGTCCAAAATCTAAATCTCAGCACTGAAATATTTTCATCTAAAAAATATTTCCCCACTGAGCTCTGTACCTTTGCTCTCTCTTTGCACTCTCTCTCTCTCTTTCCTTTCTCTGTCTCTGTCTCGTTCCTCATCTTTCTTTTTAAGGAAGGTGCACAAGATATTTAAACTTAGACTTTATAAGAATAAAATGTTTTAAATGAGTACCTTACAAAACAGAGGCTAAATCAAAGGCATTGAAGAATAGCAGCACTTCGGGGGAGATTGAAACCTCTGGGTACTTAAAGCTATGCACTTATGTGTGTGTGTGTGTGTGTGTGTGTATGTGTGTGTATGTGTGTGTGTGTGTGTACCTACACATATTTTCCCTTTTGTGTATTATCTCTTTTGTCTTATATTTGTTACATGAAACAGATAGTGGGTCCTTCCTCTAAGATGAATTAATGTGACCAGTTACCAGCTCTGTTGGAAGTTCTGTCTTCTGGATAATAGCAGTATCCTCCCGGCCCCAAAATTGAGTTTTGTAGAAAGCAGCGTTCGAGCATTTCCGGGAGGAAAGCTTTTAAGTTATATCTGTGCAGGGCAGGCCACCTGGGTTGTAGAATGGCCCATCTGTTCATGTTGGCAGTCTCTGTAGAGGCAGGAGCAGGTATTGCTAAATTGAATGTTCTGCACAGCTCCCATGATCACCCAGAAAAGAAGCACCAAATGGCTCACCCATGCTGTGGCCCATCCATGTGAGAACATTGACGCCATGGAGAAGAGCATGCACAGCAGATGTCCTCAACAGGAAAGAACAAGCAGCGTATTTGCTAAGGATGCTTCTGGTCATACTTGACGAGTGAGGGGTTGGGGTAAACAAATAGAGTGTTGAGCTGGGAAGGAGCAGGCAGAGAAGCATGTTACTCTGGAACAGTATTAATCTTGTCATTATATTGTAATATGTGAGGAATAAAATATTGCCTGCCATTTCAGTAAACAAAGGATGTCACGGTCATCAGCGATTGCAGCCACAGCCTATGGTGAGCTGGTGAGCCCGGAGGGAACTCAGGAAGGAAAGAATACCTGCCATCTAGTAGTCATCAGACTGCAGCCACTCCCCACGGTGAGCCCTGAAGAAGCCCAGGGTGTGAAAACACAGGATACTGGCCCCAGAGAGCTGAGGTGCATATCAAAGAAATAATTTCAGTGAGCCCAGAAGCTTGCATCTTCCCATATAGAGAAAAGCACTAAACTCCTTAACTTGGGATATCTGGTTTTCTTTTAATAACAGTAATCTTTTGTTCCTACTTTCTGCTCTTTGTTGCAAAACTCCTTTACATCCCAGCTCCCCCCATCACTTCCTCGGAGCAGTTCTCTCAGGGTCAGCTGAGATGCTGCATCCCTGGCTTGAAGTCCTAAAAATTCCCACCAAATAAAACATAACTCTCAAATTTTAGGTTGTGTATACATATATTTTTAGTTGACATATATATTGATCAACTTAGTTATAATGTTTGTAATGTGTCCCTCACTGCCTCAGTTCAGAGAGAAAGTCCAAATTCCACCTTGATCCGGAGATCAGTGTTTTCCTTTCATGTCCCTGTTTCTCAAGAAAACTTCCAGTCTGCCAAGAGGGTTTACAGGTGTCCAGGACAGGTGGACACAAAGATGTCCACAGAAAGTCGGGGGAGGGGATCCCACCTTGGGGATAGCTTAGGGGCTCTGATTTCCTTCCACTATTTCACTTAACCTCCTGACAAATGTCCTTCCTGCCTTTCCCTCATCAAGGACTCAGATCCCTCAGCTCCAATTTTGGACCTCATCTGCAGCTCCTAACTCTTTTCTCAGTTTCAGTATTATCTAGCCTTTGAGAGAGAAAAACTTACTTTGTAACCTTATGTTCATTTCAAGCCTTTCTTTTTAGTCCTTAGGGCAAATGTTTCTTTAAGCATTTCTTCCAGCCTCTAGGTGGGCTTAAAAAGAAAAATGGCTCACAAGCAACCACTGGCAGAATAGTGTTGAGGACTTTCCTGGTGGCGCAGTGGTTAAGAATCTGCCTGCCAATGCAGGGGACACAGGTTCAAGCCCTGGTCCAGGAAGATCCCACATGCCATGGAGCAACTAAGCCTGTGCGCCACAACTACTGAGCCTGCGCTCTAGAGCCCACGAGCCATAACTACTGAGCTTGCACACCACAATTACTGAAGCCCACATGCCTAGATCCCATGCTCTGCAGCAAAGAGAAGCCACCGCAATGAGAAGCCCGCACACTGCAATGAAGAGTAGCCCCCACTCGCCATAACTAGAGAAAGCCCACACGCAGCAATGAAGAACCAAAGCAGCCAAAAATAAATTAAAAAAAAAAAAAAAAAAAAAAGAATAGTGTTGAAATAAATTTCTAGGCCCAAGATGGAGCTGTTCCTGCCCAGGTGCCATATCTGCAAACCAAAACTTTGATAACTTTTGTGTCCAATCCCCAAATGCCACATCAACTGCAGGCTCTGTACTCACTTCTTTGTTCCTTATGTATTTTCTATTTTTCTCGTTCTTGTTCCTTATCTATAAAAGTGTCCTGCCTTCCCCACATTTTGCTGTTCTCTGGACCCTTGGGAACAAAGACTGCCTGCTTCATGAAATGTTAAACTTTGTTTGTATCAACTAAACTATCTTCTTTAATCTTTTTTTTAAAAAATATTTTTTATAACCATATTTGAAAGCATTTTTCAAATGTTCATTGTGGAAAGACTGCTGGTTTGTTACCTACGCTGGAATCCTTTTTTTTTTTTTTTTTAATTTTATATATTTATTTATTTATTTTTGGCTGTGTTGGGTCTTTGTTTCTGTGCGAGGGCTTTCTCTAGTTGCGGTGAGCGGGGGCCACTCTTCATCGTGCTGCGCGGGCCTCTCACTGTCACGGCCTCTCTTGTTGCGGAGCACAAGCTCAAGACGTGCAGGCTCAGTAGTTGTGGCTCACGGGCCTAGTTGCTCCACGGCATGTGGGATCTTCCCAGACCAGGGCTCGAATCTGTGTCCCCTGCATTGGCAGGCAGATTCTCAACCACTGTGCCACCAGGGAAGCCCCTTTATCATTTTTAACAGCAGAAGGGAAGGAAATACACTGAACGTACACATATTTATACTTCAAGGAATGATCCTAAATTTTCAAATACATTATCACATGTTTTTTCTCAGAATAACATTCCTGGGAGAATACTATTAGCCGTTCCATACAGATAAGTAAACTGAGGCTCGGAAGGGTTTCAATTGACCTGCCCAAGTTTGTTTTAGCTGAAACATGGGAGATGTGGCCTATCTCACATGTGAAGCTGTAAGATGAGATGAGTGTGAAGGGGAGCAGAATATGCCACCCCGAAACATGCTCTTTGACATTAGGATTATTTTGGGCTGCTATTTTTTGAGAAACTGCAGATGCAAGAGAGGCTCTGAAAACAGAGTGGCGGTTACTCATTTGTAAGGGAAATTGACATTTATAAAGGAAACCTCCATTTGTAAGGGTGTCTCCCTTGCTGTTTCCAGAAGAGAGGCTTACTCTAAGTCACAAGAAACTTATCAATGGAGAAGGCACCCACTTCAATTGCATAACAGAACTTACCCTTACCCTGTGATTTTCCTGGTAACCTCTCCATTATTGGCTTCCCCCACCCAACCAACATGTTTTGTCTTCAGTTGAAGATGACATTATTTAAGGTGGTGGCTTGGGTCACCTCAAGGAGTTTGCTCATTTTTCCTGGGTGTCTCCCATGTATCCCATGAGGCATACCTGTTAATCATCTCTTTGTTTTTCTCTTGTCAACTGTCTCTTATGACAGGGTCTTAGCCAAGATCTCAGAAGGGTAGAGGGTACATTATTATTCCTCTCGTACAAATACATATTTTAACTATGAAATATTTCCATTTTCTCTTGATCCATTAGTACTCTAATAAGGTTATAATCCTTTACAGCAAGATAGTATTACCATTGTTTATAAGCTTCCTGAACACAGACACCAGATTTCTTCCGCTGGTCACTGTAATTGCCAGCACTTAGCACACTGCGTGGCACATAAATGTTCAATCAAGTATTTTTTGTTTTTGTTTTTATTGGAATGGGTAAGGGATGAAGATAGAACTATAATTCATGCATTTCCTAATATTTCTTTTTTTTTTTTTAATAAATTTATTTATTTATTTATTTTTGGCTGTGTTGGGTCTTCGTTTCTGTGTGAGGGCTTTCTCCAGTTGCGGCGAGCGGGGGCCACTCTTCATCGCGGTGCGTGGGCCTATCACTGTCGTGGCCTCTCCCGTTGCGGAGCACAGGCTCCAGACACGCAGGCTCAGTAGTTGTGGCTCACGGGCTTAAGTTGCTCCACGGCATGTGGGATCTTCCCAGACCAGGGCTTGAACCCGTGTCCCCTGCATTGGCAGGTGGATTCTTAACCACTGCACCACCAGGGAAGCCCATATTTCTTTTCTGATGTGGACAAAAGCCAGTGTTGCTTCTTAGCCTTAGGATAGAGTTGGACAGATTAACATATTCCCTCACACATGCATATGGATTTCAGTGTTTCCTGAGTAATGTAGTGCATTAGCTACTTGTGGTCTTACTTCTGTAAATAACCCACTGATAAATAATGAGTGTCTGTAATGAAGGAATATGTCATTATTTAGCTGTCTGTATGAAAGCAGAACCCACTTTACTTTGCACAGTGTACAGAGAAAAGGAGTCCAAGGCTTTCTTTTACTCTTTCTATGTTGTCAAAAGGTATATTTCTTATCTTTGTGTCTTTTGTTTTTATAACAATATTTTTATGAAAACTTTTACTGATGCAGAGTCAGAGGAAGGCTCTATAAAAATGTTGGCTCCTATTATTGTAGAAGGGGCAGTTTTTGTCAGAACAAATTTTCAATGAGCCTGGAAAAAGATTAGAAAAAATCAATTTTTAGAAAAAAACAATTTTTAGAAAAAATTGTCAATCAGGATCTGTCCAGAGAAGAAAGAAAAAAACTATCCCTCAAATCACAGCATCTTACAAGACTCTAACTCTTCTGTTGAGGAGGAATTGCAGTGGGCTCAAAACCCAGTTATCTTTCAAGGACCTTCTCATAAGTTTTATTGTTATATGTATTTGATCTGCCAGGAATACAGTACTTTCCATGTGCATTACTCATTGACCTTCAAAGTGTGTAGTCATTTCAGTGGAGTTACAGAGGCAGAGATGGAATGTATTATTAAAAGAAAGATGGTAATGTTTATTGACAACATTCTAGGTAGATGTCATTTTATTTATATTACAGAGTATGAACTTTGTAGACATAATTATATATCAGGTTCACATATATATTTCTGACATATGTGTGTTTTGAGTCAGGTAGAAAATTCATGTACACAACAACTGCACAACTTAAGGGTCGACAATGTATAAGTGTGTATATCTAATTCCATAATGTCTCAATTATATCCATATCATACTTAGAACCTAGCAATGGCAGATTTGTCAAATTTGTGTGGGATAAAGAGCCATGTATTATTAAGGGCAGGGTAAAAATCATTGAGTTAAAACAAAGGCATCCATCTGTTATCAAATTGGTCAACCAGACCCATGCCGGGGTCCTAGCCCAGGCTGAGATCCCCTGTCTCTGCCAGGGAGGTTCTTTTTCTGATCCAATTCATGCAGCCAATAACAAAACCGATGCTGAGACTGGAACAGCACAAAGTTTATTCAATGGTCAAAGAATGGAAAAGTGGGAACCTAGTTCACAAATCAACTTCTCAACCCAATGAGGATGAAGGCACCAAATCTATAGGAGAGTCGAAGTAAAAGGGAAGGATTTGGAAAGAGTGGGAGGAATATTCATGAGTTTTCTGAGAACAGGGGTGTGGTTTGGACTCGGAAGTGATGCAACTCTCCTTTTCCGTCCTTGTATGGGCTTTTTTGGTTGTTGTTATGGCAACTGTCAACTGTCATAACACTGGTAGGTGGGTCGTTTAGCTAATGAATTATAATGAGTGTATAATGAGGCTCATGGTCCAGTCAAATCCTCTGTCATCTTGGGCCTAGTAGGTTCTAACCAGTTCTTTTTTTTTTGTTTGTTTTGTTTTTGCAGCTTCCTCCTGAAACTTAGATAAGAGTAATTGGTTTCTATGTGAGGGAGGGGCAGGGGTATGATTCTGGGGCAGCAGCCTTGGTAACACAATCTTTGTCCATATATGCGGAAACAGACTGCATCTCTATAATAAGTTCCTTGTCTGAGTAACTTTGAAGACAACAGCCTCGATTTCATTCACTCTTCAACTGATTATGAAGTGTTCCAATGTATGGGATGAAGATTTATGTTAAGAACAGACCCCTGTAAATAGCCATCTCTTCTCAGATAAGGAGGATAAGCATACAGAATCAAAATAATGACACTGACATACACTCACAGCCAGCCATAAACGTATCCTAAACCAATGAAAATGGCAACCTGTCTCTTAAGAGACCATGGAGCTAGAATTTAATAATGCGTGTAGTGGATGCTGGGGTGTGTCACCCAGATTCCCCTCTTCAGAATCAAGACTTTTGATACCTGTCAGGAATTTTGACTGTGACTACTCAGATATATGTCCCCCTCTGCAGGAGGGACTTGCCTCAACCAAGGCCACATCCTGTCCCTGTGAATGGGGCAACCAAGACTGGCAGAGGTGGGACACAAAGGCTTTTCCTCTTGCTTCAATTCGGGTCCTTTCTAAAAGTCACCCCAGCTCCAGAGCACCCATATGATTGGTTGTAGCCTGTTGCTAATGCTTTTCAGTTCAGTTTCTCCCTGTGCCACCTTTATACTCCTATAAGTTTTGTTCCTGAAAGTACTCCCAAATAAACCTCAGGCATACATGCCTTAATCTAAGAGTCTATTTCTAGGGAGCTCAACTGATGACAGAGTGATTTTTTTTAAAAACAGTATTTACTGGAATTATCTTCTGTGCTTATATCTAATATACACAGACTGATCCAGAACTCACACCACCACCAATTTCTACTCTCCAACCCTACTTTCTTGGGGGAAAATGTTTTGAATTTATTATGTTCTTCATTCTATCTTGCTGGCTCAGCCCAATAGGGGAAAGACAAAAGGTCATATTTATCTTTATAAATAATTCTTTCTAGTTTCTGTGTCTGGTCTGGGCTGGATGTAAAAAGAGGTCAATGCTCTGCCAAAAGTGGAAATCAACTTTTACTCTTTCTTTGTGGTAATTAGGGTATATAGTAGCATATCAACCAGTTTGAAAAAATGCCGACTCCTTGCTTATTTTCTGCCTCAGTAATCCTTATTAAACAGCAATCCTGCTCGACATGAATAATATTTGTTTTATTTGGGGGACCCTATAATTCTTTATCTAAAATTCTTTGTGTACTTGGTCTCATCTATACTTCCTGGTAGCTATTTATGAGAATAAGCTTGCTGAAGAGATTATGGGCTACAAAGGAACATTGAACATAATATTAATATTTCTGTGTTGCAAATAAATACTCCAGGGCCCATTTCTCCAAAGAGTCTCTACCTAGATGACAGAATCCTAGCAAATATCAGCTTGTGAAATGATTGCCTCAAATTCCTTTCCAAATTGAGCAAGACTGTGCTTATAGAAAGCTTAAGAGGGAAGTATTGGCTGTTCTCATTGTCATATCATGAGCAGGCTTTCAGGATAGATCTGCTAAAACAACAAAGACATATGTACCCATCTCATTTCAGTCTATAAACTGCTATTATATAGGCTAAATATTTATTAATAAAAATGCCCAGTGTTAGAAACCAAGTATTGAAAAAGAGACACAAATATACTTTTCTTACCAAGTCTCACTGAATTCTCTGTATCTGGGTCTCTAATAATGTAAAGACAAGCAGAACGGCAAACTTACAAAGAATCATTCAGTTATAATTGTCACTCTTTGCAAGCTACATTAGGTCAATTCCAAAGCTCTGTAAGAAGGATGTAGTAACCAAAGCAGAAAATCCAAATGCAAATGGCACTGGTTTAACAAGAAATGTTTAGTTGTTGTTGTTGTTGGCAGAGATTCCAGAAGCAAAATAGAATCCAGTTTTCCTCAGAAGGACCTTTGGTATGGAAGAACACGACTTCTCTAAAGGCAAAGATTCTGTCAGAGACATACTATGGCTGCAAAAAAACGAAGAAACAGAACAGAAAGCATCTTTTGCAGCACTCTCTGTCCTTAAGAACCAAAGATCTTACCAACAGTGTGACCTTACCATAAAGCCCACCAAAGACCTCACTGATAGAAGTTACAAGAAAATTTGCAACCCCAAGAATATGCAATTTTAAAATATTGTTCAACCACTTTATTCTAAACATTTGGAAATGCCATGCTGCTATTATTTTTCCTTTTTGCAAGAAAAATATTATAGAATATGAACAATACACACTACTCTGAAGAGTATCAGTGAATGCCAAGAAAAGTGCCAAAAGAAATATGGAATCATAGAATTCTGTATTCCCAGAAGCCTCTTTACCAACAAAAGTAAACAGTGTTGCCTTGCAAGCAGAAGATTTCCATTTTCAAAAAAAAATTCTATGCAAAAACAGGTGACTTCCCATATTGTTTATTTCAGAAGCATCAGGAAGTCCCCATTTCCCCAGACACCGTTTTTTCATTATTGCTATGATTTCTTAAATCGAAAGAATAACAGAATTCATTTAAAAATAACTAAAGTGGGAGACGTTCAAGATGGCAGAGGAGTAAAATGTAGAGATCACCTTCCTCCCCACAAATACATCACAAATACATCTACATGTGGAACAACTCCTACAGAACACCTACTGAACGCTGGCAGAAGACCTCAGACCTCCCAAAAGGCAAGACACTCCCCACGTACCTGGGTAGGGCAAAAGAAAAAAGAAAAAAACAGAGAAAAAAGAATAGGGACAGGACCTGCACCTCTGGAAGGGAGCTGTGAAGGAGGAAAAGTTTCCAAACACTAGCAAGACCCTTCACTGGTGGAGACAGGGAGTGGGCAGGCGGGAAGCTTCAGAGCCACGGAGGAGAGAGCAGCAACAGGGGTGAAGAGGGCAAAGTGGAGAGACTCCCACACAGAGGATCGGTGCCGACCAGCACTCACCAGCCTGAGAAGCTTGTCTGCTCACCATCCGAGGTGGATGTGGGCTGGGAGCTGAGGCTTGGGCTTCGGAGGTCAGACCCGAGGGACAGGACTGGGGTTGGGTGCGTGAACACAGCCTGAAGGGGGCTAGTGCACCACAGCTAGCCAGGAGGGAGTCCGGAAAAAAGTCTGCACCTGCTTAAGAGGCAAGAGACCATTGTTTCGGGGTGCACGAGGAGAGGGGATTCAGAGCACTGCCTAAAGGAGCTCCAGAGACAGGTGCGAGCCACGGCTATCAGTGCAGACACCAGAGACGAGCATGAAATGCTAAGGCTGCTGCTGCAGCCACCAAGAATCTTGCATGGAAGCACAGGTCACTATCCACACCTCCTCTCCTGGGAGCCTGTGCCAGGGTCCCATGATCCAGGGACAACTTCCCAGGGAGAACACACGGTGTGCCTCAGGCTGTTGCAATATCACACCAGCCTCTGCCACCACAGGCTCACCCCGCATACCGTACCCCTCCCTCCCCCTGGCCTGAGTGAGCCAGAGCCCCCGAATCAGGCGCCCCTTTAACCCCGTCCTGTCTGAGCAGGGAAGAGACGCCCTCAGGCGACCAACACGCAGAGGCGGGGCCAAATCCAAAGCTGAACCCCAGGAGCTGTGTGAACAAAGAAGAGAAAGGGAAATTTCTCCCAGCAGCCTCAGGAGCAACGGATTAAATCTCCACAATCAACGTGATGTACCCTGCACTGTGGAATACCTGACTAGACAAAGAATCATCCCAAAATTGAGGCAGTTGACTTTGGGAGCAACTGTAGACTTGGGGTTTGCTTTCTGCATCTAATTGGTTTCTGGTTTTATGTTTATCTTAGTTTAGTATTTAGAGTTTATTACCATAGGTAGATTTGTTTACTGATTTGGTTGCTCTCTTCCTTTTTTTTTTTTACATATAGATATATATTTTTTTCCCTTTTCTCTTTTTCTGAGTGTGTATGTGTATGCATCTTTCTGTAATTTTGTCTGTAGAGCTTTCCTTTTACCATTTGTCCTAGGGTTCTCTCTGTCCGTTTTTTTTTTTTTTTTTTTTCTTAGTATAGTTTTAGCTCTTGCTATCATTGGTGGATTTGATTTTTGGTTTGGTTGCTCGCTTCTTTTTATTTTTTTATTACTTTTAATTTTTTTATTTTTAATATTTTTAAATTTTTTAGTTTAATAACTATACTTTATTTCATTTTATTATTTTTTTTCTCACTTTTCTTCTGAGTCATGTGGCTGAAAGTGTCTTGATGCTCCAGCTACATGTCAGGCCTGGGCATCTGAGGTGGGAAAGCCAAGTTCAGGACATTGGTCCACCAGAGACCTCCCGGCTCCACGTAATATCAAATGGCAAAAGCTCTCCCAGATATCTCCATCTCAATGCTAAGACCCAGATCCAATCAACGACCAGCAAGCTACACTGATGGACACCCTATACCAAACAACTAGCAAGACAGGAACACAACATCACCCATTAGGAGAGAGGCTGCCTAGAATCATAATAAGGTCACAGACACCCCAAAACACACCACCAGATGCGGTCCTGCCCACTAGAAAGACAAGATCAAGACTCATCCACCAGAACACAGGCACTAATCCTCTCCACAAGGAAGACTAGGGAACCCACTGAACCAATCTTAGCCAGTGATGGCAGACAACAAAAACAATGGGAGGAACCAAGATGGTGGAGTAGAAGGACGTGCTCTCACTCCCTCTTGTGAGAACACCAGAATCACAACTACCTGCTGGACAATCATCGACAGGAAGATACTGGAACTCACCAAAAAAGATACCCCACATCCGAAGACAAAGGAGAAGCCACAATGAGATGGTAGGAGAGGTGCAATCAGAGTAAAATCAAATCCCATAACTGGTGGGTGGGTGACTCACAGACTGGAGAACACTTATACCACAGAAGTCCACCCACTGGAGTGAAGGTTCTGAGCCCCACGTCAGGCTTCCCAACCTGGTGGTCTGGCAACGGGAGGAGGAATTCATAGAGAATCAGACTTTAAAGCCTAGTGGGAATTGATTGCAGGACTTCGACAGGACTGGGGGAAACAGAGACCCCACTCTTGGAGGGTGCACACAAAATAGTGTGTGCATCGGGACCCAGGGGAAGGAGCAGTGACCCCGGGGAAGACTGAACCAGACCTACCTGCTAGTGTTGGAAGGTCTCCTGAAGAGGCGGGGGATGGCTCTGTTTCACCGTGGGGACAAGGACACTGGCAGCAGAAGTTCTGGAAAGTACTCCTTGGCGTGAGCCCTCCCAGAGTCTGTCATTAGCCACACCAAAGAGACCAGGTAGGCTCCAGTGTTGGGTTGCCTCAGGCAAAACAACCAACTGGGAGGGAAGCCAGCCCCACCCATCAACAGTCAAATGGATTAAAGTTTTACTGAGCTCTGACCACCACAGCAACAGTCAGCTCTACCCACCACCAGAGCGTCCCATCAAGCCTCTTAGATAGCCTCAACCACCAGAGGGCAGACAGCAGAAGCAAGAAAAACTACAATCCTGCAGCCTGTGGAACAAAAACCACATTCACAGAAAGACAGACAAGATGAAAAGGCAGAGGGCTATGTACCAGATGAAGGAACAAGAAAAAAACCCAGAAAAAAAACTAAATGAAGTGGAGATAGGCAACCTTCCAGAAAAAGAATTCAGAATAATGATACTGAAGATGATCCAGGACCTCAGAATAAGAATGGAGGCAAAGATCGAGAAGATGCAAGAAATGTTTAACAAAGACCTAGAAGAATTAAAGAACAAACAAACAGAGATGAACAATACAATAACTGAAATGAAAACTACATTAGAAGGAATCAATAGCAGAATAACTGAGGCAGAAGAACGGATAAGTGACCTGGAAGACAGAATGGTGGAATTCACTGCTGCGGAACAGACTAAAGAAAAAAGAATGAAAAGAAATGAAGACAGCCTAAGAGACCACTGGGACAACATTAAATGCAACAACATTCGCATTATAGGGGTCCCAGAAGGAGAAGAGAGAGAGGAAGGACCAGAGAAAATATTTGAAGAGACTATAGTCGAAAACTTCCCTAACATGGGAAAGGAAATAGCCACCCAAGTCCAGGAAAGGCAGAGAGTCCCATACAGAATAAACCCAAGGAGAAACACACCGAGACACATAGTAGTCAAATTGACAAAAATTAAAGACAAAGAAAAATTATTGAAAGCAGCAAGGGAAAAATGACAAATAACATACAAAGGAACTCCCATAAGGTTAACAGCTGATTTCTCAGCAGAAACTCTACAAGCCAGAAGGGAGTGGCATGATATACTTAAAGTGATGAAAAGGAAGAACCGACAACCACATTACTCCACCCAGCAAGGATCTCACTTAGATTTGATGGAGAAATCAAAAGCTTTACAGACAAGCAAAAGCTAAGAGAATTCAGCACCACCAAACCTGCTCTACAACAAACGTTAAAGGAACTTCTCTAAGTGGGAAACACAAGAGAAGAAAAGGACCAACAAAAACAAACCCAAAACAATTAAGAATATGGTCACCGGAACATACATATCAATAATTACCTTAAACGTGAATGGATGAAATGCTCCAACCAAAAGACACAGGCTTGCTGAATGGACACAAAAACAAGACCCATATATATGCTGTCTACAAGAGACCCACTTCAGACCGAGGGACACATACAGACTGAAAGTGAGGGGATGGAAAAAGATGTTCCATGCAAATGGAAATCAAAAGAAAGCTGGAGTAGCTATACTCATATCAGATAAAATAGACTTTAAAATAAAGAATGTTACAAGAGACAAGGAAGGACACTACATAATGATCAAGGGATCAATTCAAGAAGAAGATATAACAATTATAAATATATATGCACCCAACACAGGAGCACAACAGTACATGAAGCAACTGCTAACAGCTCTAAAAGAGGAAATTGACAGTAACACAATAATAGTGGGGGACTTTAACACCTCACTTACACCAATGGACAGATCATCCAAAATGAAAATAAATAAGGAAACAGAAGCTTTAAATGACACAATAGACCGGATAGATTTAATTGATATTTATAAGACAGTCCATCCAAAAACAGCAGATTACACTTTCTTCTCAAGTGCGCACGGAACATTCTCCAGGATAGATCACATCTTGGGTCACAAATCAAGCCTCAGTAAATTTAAGAAAATTGAAATCATATCAAGCATCTTTTCTGACCACAATGCTATGAGATTAGAAATGAATTACAAGGAAAAAAACGTAAAAAAGACAAACACATGGAGGCTAAACAATACGTTATTAAATAACCAAGAGGTCACAGAAGAAATCAAAGAGGAAATCAAAAAATACTTAGAGACAAATGACAATGAAAACACGACGATCCAAAACCAATGGGATACAGCAAAAGCAGTTCTAAGAGGGAAGTTTATAGCTATACAAGCCTGCCTAAAGAAACAAGAAAAACCTGTAATAAACAATCTTACCTTACACCTAAAGGAACTAGAGAAAGAAGAACAAACAAAACATAAAGTTAGCAGAAGGAAAGAAATCATAAAGATGAGAGTGGAGATAAATGATATACAAACAAAGAAAACAATAGCAAAGATCAATAAAACTAAAAGCTGGTTCTTTGAGAAGATAAACAAAATTGATAGCCATTAGCCAGACTCATCAAGAAAAAGAGGGAGAGGACTCAAATCAATAAAATCAGAAATGAAAAAGGAGAAGTTACAACAGACACCGCAGAAATACAAAGCATCCTGAGAGACTACTACAAGCAACTCTATGCCAATAAAATGGACAACCTGGAAGAAATGGACAAATTCTTAGAAAGGTATAACCTTCCAACACTGAACCAGGAAGAAACAGAAAATATGAACAGACCAACCACAAGTAATGAAGTTGAAACTGTGATAAAAAATCATCCAACAAACAAAAGTCCAGGACCAGATGGCTTCACAGGTGAATTCTACCAAACATTTAGAGAAGAGCTAACACTCATCCTTCTCAAACTCTTCCAAAAAATTGCAGAGGAAGGAACACTCCCAAACTCATTCTATGAGGCCACCATCACCCTGATACCAAAACCAGACAAAGATACTACAAAAAAGAAAATTATAGACCAATATCAATGATGAATATAGATGCAAAAATCCTCAATAAAATACTAGCAAACAGAATCCAACAACACATTAAAAGGATCATACACCACGGTCAAGTGGGATTTATCCCAGGGATGCAAGGATTCTTCAGTATACGCAAATCAATCAATGTGATACACCATATTAACAAATTGAAGAATAAAAACCATATGATCATCTCAATAGATGCAGAAAAAGCTTTTGACAAAATTCAACACCCATTTCTGATAAAAACTCTCCAGAAAGTGGACATAGAGGGAACCTACCTCAACATAATAAAGGCCATATACGACAAACCCACAGCAAACATCATTCTCAACGGTGAAAAACTGAAAGCATTTCCTCTAAGATCAGGAACAAGACAAGGATGTCCACTCCCACCACTATTATTCAACATAGTTTTGGAAGTCCTAGCCATGGCAATCAGAGAAGAAAAAGAAATAAAAAGAATACAAATTGGAAAAGAAGAAGTAAAACTGTCACTGTTTGCAGATGACATGATACTATACATAGAGAATCCTAAAAATGCCACCAGAAAACTACTAGAGCTAATCAATGAATTTGGTAAAGTTGCAGGATATAAAATTAATGCACAGAAATCTCTTTCATTCTTATACACTAATGATGAGAAACCTGAAAGAGAAATTATGGAAACACTCCCATTTACCATTGCAACAAAAAGAATAAAATACCTAGGAATAAACCTACCTAGGGAGACAAAAGAACTGTATGCAGAAAACTATAAGACACCGATGAAAGAAATTAAAGATGATACCAACAGATGGAGAGATATACCATGTTCTGGGATTGGAAGAATCAATACTGTAAAAATGACTATACTACCCAAAGCAATCTACAGATTCAATGCAATCCCTATCAAATTAACAATGGCATTTTTTACGGAACTAGAACAAATCATCTTAAAATTTGTATGGACACAAGACCCCGAATAGCCAGAGCAGTCTTGAGGGAAAAAAACGGAGCTGGAGGAATCAGACTCCCTGACTTCAGACTATACTACAAAGCTTCAGTAATCAAGACAATATGGTACTGGCACAAAAACAGAAACATAGATCAATGGAACAAGATAGAAAGCCCAGAGATAAACCCATGCACCTATGGTCAGCTAATCTATGACAAAGGAGACAAAGATATACAATGGAGAAAAGACAGTCTCTTCAATAAGTGGTGCTGGGAAAACTGGACAGCTACATGTAAAAGAAAGAAATTAGAACACTCCCTAACACCATACACAAAAATAAACTCAAAATGGATTAGAGACCTAAATGTAAGACCAGACACTATAAAACTCTTAGAGGAAAACATAGGAAGAACACTCTTTGACATAAATCACAGCAAGATCTTTTTTGATCCACGTCCTAGAGTAATGGAAATATAAACAAAAATAAACAAATGGGACCTAATGAAACTTCAAAGCTTTTGCACAGCAAAGGAAACCATAAACAAGACGAAAAGGCAACCCTCAGAATGGGAGAAAATATTTGCAAACGAATCAATGGACAAAGGATTAATCTCCAAAATATATAAACAGCTCATTCAGCTCAATATTAAAGAAACAAACAACCCAATCCAAAAACTGGCCAAAGACCTAAATAGACATTTCTCCAAAGAAGACATACAGATGGCCAAGAAGCACATGAAAAGCTGCTCACCATCACTAATTATTAGAGAAATGCAAATCAAAACTACAATGAGGTATCACCTCACACCAGTTAGAATGGGCATCATCAGAACATCTACAAACAACAAATGCTGGAGAGGGTGTGGAGAAAAGGGAACCCTCTTGCACTGTTAATGGGAATGTAAACTGATACAGCCACTATGGAGAACAGTATGGAGGTTCCTTAAAAATCTAAAAATAGAATTACCATATGATCCAGCAAACCCACTACTGGGCATATAACCAGAGAAAACCGTAATTCAAAAGGACACATGCACCCCAGTGTTCATTGTGGCACTGTTTACAATAGCCAGGTCATGGAAGCAACCTAAATGCCCATCGACAGACGAATGGATAAAGAAGTTGTGGTACATATATACAATGGAATATTACTCAGCCATGAAAAGGAACAAAACTGAGTCATTTGTTGAGACGTGGATGGATCTAGAGACTGTCATACAGAGTGAAGTAAGTCAGAAAGAGAAAAACAAATATCGTATATTAATGCATGTATGTGGAACCTAGAAAAATGGTACAGATGAACCAGTTTGCAGGGCAGAAGTTGAGACACAGATGTAGAGAATGGACATAGAGAATGTAGAGAATGGACCAAGGGGGGAAAACTGCGGTGGGGTGAGGATGGTGGTGTGCTGAATTGGGCAATTGGGATTGACATGTATACACTGATGTGTATAAAATTGATGACTGATTAAAAAAATAAAAATAAAAAGACCACCAAAAAAAAACCACAATGGGAACTACAAACCTGCAGCCTGTGAAAACGAGACACCAAACACTGTATGGTAAGCAAAATGAGAAGACAGTGAAACACACCAAATGAAGGGGCAAGGTAAAAACCCATCAGAACAAACTAATGAAGAGGAAGTAGGCAGTCTGTCTGAAAAGGAATTCAGAGTAATGATAGTAAAGATGATGCAAAATCTTGGAAATAGAATGGAGAAAATACAAGAAAGGTATAACAAGGACTTTTAGAGAACTAAAGTTCAAATAAACAATGATGAACAACACTATAAATGAAATTAAAAATTCTCTAGAAGGAATCAATAGCAGAATAACTGAGGCAGAAGAACAGATAAGTAACCAGGAAGATAAAATAGTGGAAATAACTACTGCAGAGCAGAATAAAGAAAAAAGAATGAAAAGAATTGAGGACAGTATCAGAGACTTCTGAGACAACATTAAATGCACAAACATTCGAATTATAGGGGTCCCAGAAGAAGAAGAGAAAAAGAAAGGGACTGAGAAAATATTTGAAGAGATTGTAGTTGAAAACTTCCCTAATATGTGAAAGGAAATAGTCAATCAAGTCCAGGAAGCACAGCGAGTCCCATACAGGATAAAGCCAAGGAGAAACCCTCCAAGAACATATTAATCAAGCTATCAAAAATTAAATACAAAGGAAAAATATTAAAAGCAGCAAGGGAAAAACAACAAATAACACACAAGGGAATCGCCATAAAGTTAACAGCTTGTCTTTCAGCAGAAACACTGCAAACCAGAAGGGAGTGGCAGGACATATTTAAAGTGATGAAAGGGAAAAACCTACAACCAAGATCAGTCTAATCAGCAAGGATCTCATTCAGATTCAAGGGAAAAATTAAAATCTTTACAGACAAGCAAAGTTAAGAGAATTCAGCACCAACAAACGAGCTTTACAACAAATGCTAAAGGAACTTCTCTAGGCAGGAAACACAAGAGAAGGAAAAGACCTACAATAACCAACCCAAAACATAAAGAAAATGTAATAGGAACATAAATATTGATAACTACCTTAAATGTAAATGGATTAAATGGTACCACCAAAAGACATAGACTGGCTGAATAGATACAAAAACAAGACCTGTATATATGCTGTCTACAAGAGACCAACAGCAAACCTAGGGACACATACAGACTGAAAGTAAAGGGATGGAAAAAGATATTCCATGCAAATGAAAATCAAAATAAAGCTGGAGTAGCAATTCTCATACCAGATGAAACAGACTTTAAAATAAAGACTATTGCAAGAGACAAAGAAGGACACTACATAATGAACAAGGGATCAATCCAAGAAGAAGATACAACAGTTGAAAATGTTTATGCACCCAACATAGGAGCACCTCAATGCTTAATGCAAATGCTAACAGCCATAAAAGGGGAAATCGACAGTAACAGAGACATAGTAGGGGGCTTTAACACCCCACTTTCTCCAATGGACTGATAATCCAAAATGAAAATAAATAATGAAACACAAGCTTTAAATGCTACATTGAACAAGATGGATTTAATTGATATTTATAGGACATTCCATCCATAAACAACAGAATACACTTTCTTCTCAAGTGTTGGTGGAACATTCTCCAGGATACATCATACGTTGGGTGAAAGATCAAGCCTTGCTAAATTTAAGAAAATAGAAATCATATCAAGTATCATTTCCAACCACAACGCTATGAGGCTAGATATCAATTACAGGAAATAAATCTGTAAAAAATACGAACTCATGGAGGCCAAACAATACACTACGAAAGAACCAAGAGATCACTGAACAAATCAAAGAGGAAATAAAAAAATATTTAGAAAGAAATGAAATGAAAACACGACCGCCCAAAACCTATGGGATGCAGCAAAAGCAGTTCTAAGAGGGAAGTTTATAGCAATCCAATCCTACCTCAAGAAACAAGAAACATCTCAAATAAACAACCTAACCTTACACTTAAGGCAATTAGAGAAAGAAAAACCAAAAAAAACAAAGTTAGCAGAAGGAAAGAAACCATAAAGATAAAATGAGAAATGAACGTAAAAGAAATGAAGGTAACGATAGCAAAGATCAATAAAACTAAAAGCTGGTTCTTGGAGAACATAAACAAAATTGATAAACCATTAGCCAGACACATCAAGAAAAAAAGGGAGAAGACTCAAGTCAATAGAATTAGAAATTTAAAAGGAGAAGTAACAATTGACACTACAGAAATAAAAAGGGTCTTAAGATTCCTTGTAGTATTGAGAGATTACTACAAGCAACTGTATGCCAGTAAAATGGACAACCTGGAAGAAATGGACAAATTATTAGTAAAGCACAACCTTCCGAGACTGAACCAGGAAGAAATAGGAAACATAAACAGACCTGATTTTGAGACTGTGAGTAAATATCTTCCAACAAACAAAAGCCCAAGTCTAGATGGCTTCATGGTGAATGCTATCAAACATTTAGAGAAGAGCTTACCCCTATACTTCTCAAACTCTTCCAAAATATAGCAGGTGGAGGAACACTTCCAAACTCATTCTACAAGGCCACCATCATCCTGATACCAAAACCAGACAAGATGTCACAAAGAAAGAAAAGAGCAGGCCAATATCACTGATGAACATAGATGCAAAATCCTCAACAAAATACTAGCCAGCAGAATCCAACAGCACATTAAAAGGATCATACACCGTAGGATTCTTTAATATATGCAAATCAATCAATGTGATAAACCACATTAAAGAATTGAAGGAGAGAAACCATATGATCATCTCAGTAGATGCAGAAAAAGCTTTGACAAAATTCAACACCCATTTATGATAAAAACCCTCCAGAAAGTAGGCATAGAGGGAACCTACCTCAATATAATAAAAGCCATATATGACAAACCTACAGGCAACATCATTCTCAATGGTGAAAAACTGAAACCTTTTCCTCTAAGATGAGGAACAAGGAGAGGTTGCCCACTCTAACAACTATTATTCAACATAGTTTTGGAAGTTAGCGACAGCAATCAGAGAAGAAAAAGAAATAAAAGGAATCCAAATCAGAAAAGAAGAAGTAAGATTGTCACTGTTTGCAGTTGACACAATTCTATACATAGAGAATCCTAAAGATGCTACCAGAAAACTACTAGAGCTAATCAATGAATTTGGTAAAGTTGCAGGATACAAAATTAATGCACAGAAATCTCTTGCATTCCTATACAGTAATATGAAAAATCTGAAAGAGAAATTAGGGAAACATTCCCATTTACCATTGCAACAAAAAGAATAGAATACCGAGGAATAAACCTACCTAAGGAGACCAAAGATCTGTATGCAGAAACCTGCAAGACACTGATGAAAGAAATTAAAGATGATACAAACAGATGGAGAGATATGCCATGTTCTTAGACTGGAAGAATCAACATTGTGGAAATGACTATACTACCCAAAGCAATCTACAGATTCAATGCAATCCCTATCAAACTACCAATGGCATTTTTCACAGAACAAGTACAAAAAATTTCACCATTTGTATGGAAACACAAAAGACCCCGAATAGCTAAAGCAATCTTGAGAAAGAAAAACAGAGCTGGAGGAATCAGGCTCCCAGACTTCAGACTATATTACAAAGCTACAGTAATCAAGAGAGTATGGTACTGGCACAAAAACAGAAATATAGACCATTGGAACAGGATAGAAAGCCCAGAGATAAACCTGCACCCCAATGGTCACCTTCTCTTTGATAAAGGAAGAAGGAATATACAATGGAGAAAAGACAGCATGTTTAATAAGTGGTGCTGGGAAAACTGGACAGCTGTATGGAAAAGAATGAAATTAGAACACTCCCTAACACCACACACAAAAATAAACTCAAAATGAATTAAAGACCTAAATGTAAGACCAGACACTATAAAACTCTTAGAGGAAAACATAGACAGAACACACTATGACGTAAATCACAGCAAGATACTTTTTGACCCACCTCCTAGAGAAATGGAAATAAAAACAAAAATAAACAAAATGGGGCCTAATGAAACTTAAGAGCTTTTGCACAGCAAAGGAAACCATAAACATGACAAAAAGACAGCCCTCAGAATGGGAGAAAGTATTTGCAAATGAAGCAACTGACAAATGACTTATCTCCAAAATTTACAAGCAGCTCATGCAACTCAATATTAAAAAAAACAAACAACCCAATCCAAAAATGGGCAGAAGACCTAAATTGACATTTCTCCAAAGAAGATATAGAGATTGCCAACAAAGACATGAAAGGATGCTCAACATCACTAATCATTAGGGAAAAGCAAATCAAAACTACAATGAAGTATCACCTCACACTGGTCAGAATGGTCATCATCAAAAATCTACAAACAAATGTTGGAGAGGATGTGGAGAAAAGGGAACCCTCTTACACTCTTGGTGGTAATGTAAATTGATACAGCCACTACAGAGAATAGTATGGAGGTTCCTTATGAAACTAAAATTAGAACCACCATATGACCCAGCAATCCCACTACTTGGCATATACCCTGAGAAAATCATAATTCAAAAAGTGTCATGTACCACAATGTTCATTGGACCACTATATACAATAGCCAGGACATGGAAGCAACCTAAGTGTCCATCTACAGATGAATGGATCAAGAAGATGTGGCACATATATACAATGGAATATTACTCAGCCATAAACAGAAACGAAATTGAGTTATTTGTAGTGAGTTGGATGGACCTAGAGTCTTTCATAGAGAGTGGAGGAAGTCAGAAAGAGAAAAACAAATACCGTATGCTAACATATATATGGAATCTAAAAAAAAAAAAAAAAAAAAAAAAAAAGGTTCTGAAGAACCTAGGGGCAGGACAGGAATAAAGACGCAGACTTAGAGAATGGACTTGAGGACACGGGGGGGGGGGGGAAGGAAGGGTAAGCTGGAACGAAGTGAGAGAGTGATATGGACATATATACACTACCAAATGTAAAACAGTTAGCTAGTGGGAAGCAGCCACATTGCACAGGGAGATCAGCTCGGTGCTTTGTGACCACTTATAGGGGTGGGATACGGAGGGTGGGAGGGAGATGCAATAAGGAGGAGATATGGGGATATATGTATATGTGTAGCTGATTCACTTTGCTATGAAGCAGAAACTAACACACCATTGTAAACAAATTATACTCCAATAAAGATGTTAAGAAAAGTAACAAAAAATTTAAAAAAAACTAAAGATTAATAGGGAAACTACCTTTTGAACTCTTACTGTGTACTAGAATTTGACTTGGAACTCTCTCATAAAATTATGTCATTTAATTCATTAAGATTTACAAATATTAGGTAATGTGCTCATTGTTTCTACCACACCCACTATCTCATTTCTTTATTCATTCAGTAATTCAACAAATGTCTATTGAACACCACCTCTGAGCTTGGGACCATGTATGCTCTGAGAACACAGAAGTAGGAAAAAATTATGACAACCAGAGTTACCAGAAGGCAAAATGATCATTGATTCAGTCAATAATGCTAGCTTCCTCTGGAATTTGATTTGAACACTATGCCGAGAATAACTAATAGGTAGAGAGAATAAAAGAATAGCAAAGAAAGCTGTGATAATGCTTTTTGACAACGATATCATGAGATGAAGTCTTTGAGGGATACAAAGAGACAGTGTTATTTCCAGTTGGATTCTCAATCTCATTCACCTAATAATCTTACAGTAATGACCCCATTTTATAAGATGACCTGATAAATATCTCTGTTAATAACTAAAAATCAGAATTAACAAAATGCACTGGAGTTGGAATTTGCCATTCCTATCTTAGATGAAATACATGACATTAAAAGAAGAAAAAGGGATTTGCCTGAGATCATAGAACTGAGGATGTTGCAAAGTGGAAATTTTAAACCAAATCAATACAAAGTACACACACACACACACACACACACACACACACACACATATATATATACATATATATATATATATATATATATAAAACGTCTCTTTTTTTTTTAGCATATTTATTGGAGTATAATTCCTTTACAATGGTGTGTTAGTTTCTGCTGTATAACACAGTGAATCAGCTATACATATGCATATATCCCCGTATCTCCTCCCTCCTGCATCGCCCTAACACCCTCCCTATCCCACCCCTCTAGGTGGTCACAAAGCACCAGGCTGATCTCCCTGTGCTATGCGGCTGCTTCCCACCAGCTATCTATTTTACATTTGGTAGTGTATATATGTCCATGCCACTCTCTCACTTCGTCCCAGATAACCCTTCCCCCTCCCCATGTCCTCAAGTCCATTCTCTAAGTCTGCATCTTTATTCCTGTCCTGCCCCTAGGTTCTTCAGAACCTTTATTATTATTTTTTTTTAGAGTCCATATATATGTGTTAGCATACGGTATTTGTTTTTCTCTAGTTGCAGCAGGGGGGGCTCTAGAGTGCAGGCTTAGTAGTTTTGGTGCATGGGCTTAGTTGCTCTGTGGCATATGGGATCTTCCTGGACCAGGGCTCAAACCCGTGTTCCCTGCATTGGCAGGCAGATTCTTAATTGCTGTGCCACCAGGGAAGTGCTGTTTGTAGATTTTTTTTAATGATGGCCATTCTGACAGGTATGAGGTGATACCACATTGTAGTTTTGATTTGCATTTCTCTAATGATTAGTGATGTTGAGCATCCTTTCATGTCTTTGGTGGCAATCTCTATATCTTCTTTGCAGAAATGTCTATTTAGGTCTTCTGCCCATTTTTGGATTGCGTTGTTAGCTTTTTTGATATTGAGCTGCATGAGCTTCTTGTATAATTTGGAGATTAATCTTTTGTCATTTGCTCCATTTGCAAATATTTTCTCCCATTCTGAGGGTTGCCTTTTGTCTTGTTTATGGTTTCCTTTGCTGTGCAAAACCTTTTAAGTTTCATTATGTCCCATTTGTTTATTTTTGTTTTTATTTCCATTTCTCTAGGAGGTGGGTCAAAAGGATCTTGTGATTTATGTCATAGAGTGTTCTGTCTGTTTTCCTCTAAGAGTTTTATAGTGTCTGGTCTAACATTTAGGTCTTTAATTCATTTTGAGTTTATTTTTGTGTGTGGTGTTAGGGAGTGTTCTAATTTCATTCTGTTACTTATAGCTGTCCAGTTTTCCCAGCACCACTTATTGAACATGCTGTCTTTTCTCCATTGTATATTCTTGCCTCCTGTATCAAAGAGAAGGTGACCATATGTGCGTTGGTTTATCTCTGTGCTTTCTATCCTGTTCCAATGGTCTATATTTCTGTTTATGTGCCAGTACCATACTGTCTTGATTACTGTAGCTTTGTAATATAGTCTGAAGTCAGGGAGCCTGATTCCTCCAGCTCTGTTTTTCTTTCTCAAGATTGCTTTAGCTATTCGGGGTCTTTTGTGTTTCCATACAAATGGTCAATTTGTTTGTTCTAGTTCTGTGAATAATGCCAGTGGTAATTTGATAGGGATTGCATTGAATCTGTACATTGCTTTGGATAGTATAGTCATTTTCACAGTGTTGATTCTTCCAATCCAAGAACATGATGTATCTCTCCATCTGTTTGTATCATCTTTAATTTCTTTCATCAGTATCTTATAGTTTTCTGCATACAGGTCTTTTGTCTCCTTATGTAGGTTTATTCCTAGGTATTTTTTTCTCTTTGTTGCAATGGTAAATGCGAGTGTTTCCTTAATTTCTCTTTCAGATTTTTCATCATAAGTGTATAGGAATGAAAGGGATTTCTGTGCATTAATTTTGTATCCTGCTACTTTACCAAATTCATTGATTAGATCTAGTAGTTTTCTGGTAGCACCTTTAGGATTCTCTATGTATAGTATCATGTCATCTGCAAACAGTGACAGTTTTACTTCTTCTTTTCCATTTTGTATTCCGTTTATTTCTTTTTGTTCTTTGATTGTTGTGGCTAAAACTTCCAAAACTATGTTGAATAATAGTGGTGAGAGTGGGCAACCTTGTCTTGCTCCTGATCTCAGTGGAAATGGTTTCAGTTTTTCACCATTGAGGACGATGTTGGCTGTGGGTTTGTCATATATGGCCTTTATTATGTTGAGGTAAGTTCCCTCTATGCCTGCTTTCTGGAGGGTTTTTATCATAAATGGGTGTTGAATTTTGTCAAAAGCTTTTTCTGCATCTATGGAGATTATCATACGGTTTTTACCCTTCAGTTTGTTGCTATGCTGTATCACATTGATTGATTTGCCTATACTGAAGAATCCTTTCATTCCTGGGATAAACCCCACTTGATCATGATAATGATCCTTTTAATGTGCTGTTGGATTCTGTTTGCTAGTATTTTGTTGAGGAATTTTGCATCCTTGTTCATCAGTGATATTGGCCTGTAGTTTTCTTTCTTTGTGACATCTTTGTCTGGTTTTGGTATCAGGGTGATGTGTGGCCTCTTAGAATGCATTTGGGAGTGTTCCTCCCTCTGCTATATTTTGGAAGATTTTGAGCAGGATAGGGGTTAGCTCTTCTCTAAATGGTTGATAGAATTCGCCTGTGAAGCCATCTGGTCCTGGGCTTTTGTTTGTTGGAAGAATTTTTATCACAGTTTCAATTTCAGTGCTTCTGATTGGTCTGTTTATATTTTTTATTTCTTCCTGGTTCAGTTGGAAAGTTGTGCTTTTCTAAGAATTTGTCCATTTCTTCCATGTTGTCCATTTTATGGGCATAGAGTTGCTTGTAGTAATCTCTCATGATCCTTTGTATTTCTGCAGTGTCAGTTGTTACTTCCCCTTTTTCATTTCTAATTCTGTTGATTTGAGTCTTCTCCCTTTTCTTCTTGATGAGTTTATCACTAATGGTTTATCAATTTTGCTTATGTTGTCAAAGAACCAGCTTTTAGTTTTATTGATCTTTGCTATCGTTTTCTTCATTTCTTTTTCATTTATTTCTGATCTGATCTTATGATTTCTTTCCTTCTGCTAACTTTGGGTTTTTTTTTTTTTTTTTTTTGGTTCTTCTTTCTCTAATTGCTTTAGGTGTAAGCTTAGGTTGTTTATTTTGAGACTTTTCTTGTTTCTTGAGGTAGGATTGTATTGGTATAAACTTCCCCCTTAGAACTGCTTTTGCTGCGTCCCATAGGTTTTTGGTCATTGTGTTTTCTTTGTCATTTGTTTCTAGGTATTTTTTTTTATTTCTTCTTCAATTTCTTCAGTGATCTCTTGGTTATTTATTAGTGTGTTGTTTATCCTCCATATGTTGTATTTTTTACAGGTTTTTTTCCTGTAATTAATATCTAGTCTCATAGCATTGTTGTTGGAAAAGATACTTGATATGATTTTAATTTTCTTAAATTTACCAAGGCTTAATTTGTGACCCAAGGTATGATCTATCATGGGGAATGTTCCGTGAGCACTTGAGAATAAAATGCAATCTGCTGTTTTTGAATGGAATGTCCTATAAATATCAATTAAGTCCATCTTGTTTAATATATCATTTAAAGCTTTTTTTCCTTATTTATTTTCATTTTGGATGATCTGTCCATTGGTGAAAGTAGGGTGGTAGAGTTCCCTTCTATTGTGTTACTGTCAATTTCCCCTTTTATGGCTATTAGCATTTGCCTTATGTATTGTGGTGCTCCTGTATTGGGTGCATAATTATTTACAGTTTGTATATCTTCTTCTTTGATTGATCCCGTGTTCATTATGTAGTGTCCTTCTTTGTCTCTTGTAATAGTCTTTATTTTAAAGTCTATTTTGTATATGACGTGTGTTTAAAGGTGAAAAGAATCAAGCAAGCTTATAGTAAAGAAGTTGACTCAAAAGCTACCAGTATGTAAATGACTGACATCCTAGATTTTGGTATACTGAATTTAGTAGTGGAAACTGAATATAAATAAAAATCATTGTCCATGTACAATAATATTCTGCAGTTCTCAAATTTGCTTCTTACTGTACTACAAACTGTGATATCATTTAATCACCATCTGTTGTTCAATCACCTTACTAAATCCACCCCAAATTCAAAGGAAGGAAAATTCGACTCCATCTTTTAACGTGCACATAAGGAGGAAAGGGATTGGTGGTGGTCAGCTTTGGAGAATATCTACCAAGACATCTTTCCTTTGTATGGAATTAGATCAGGTGAAGTTTTTCTTGGCAGTTCTATTGCCTGACTTTCCTCCCTTTAATCTCCTCTTGTTGGCATAAGGGGGATTATTTAGGGTGGGAAATAATACATCAAGGTTGATTTTCTTCCTGCCATGTCAATTCTGGACCTAATCAATAACAAAATTAAATAAAATGAGCCTAACCTTTCTCACTGAACCTCATAGAATCTGTTGAACTCTGCCCTCTACAGAGCTCAAGTAAATAGCCTTTAAAATCCATTCCAATGATGTGCTGTGTAGATAATCACATAAATTTTCCTGTTTAAAAAAAAAATCAAATAGTATCAGAGGTGCCTTCTCCTTTTTGAAATAATTAGCTAATCATATAAGGAATTCACCCTGTAAGAAATTGTTTTATTTATTTATTTTTATTTTTATTTTTTTAGATTTTTTTGGCCATGCTGGACGGCACACGGGATTTTAGTTCCCTCAATAGGGATCAAACCCGTGCTTCCTGCATTGGAAGGACAGAGTCTTGGTTTTTCTTTTTCTTTTTTTTTTTTTTTTCACACACACACACACTGTATTTTATTTTTACAAGAGATAAATAGACTGACACCAAGCATTGTACATGGATGACCACAACAAAAGCAACAATGATTGCAATTACCAAACATGAAACCCACTCATACTATGTCATAATATTGACATTCAGTCCAGTAATCCTCCACTGTAACAGCTCCTTTACTTTGCAGTGAAAATTGACTTGTATATTCTTTGCCTCTGAGTCCTTGTGGGATTTTTTTTTTTTTAATTCAGACAGAAAGTCACAAAAATTATACTCATCCTCATCAGTTCTCTCAGTCCCATGTAATTTTTTTTTTTTTCATCTTGATCTTTTGTTAGCACTTTTATGAGTTCATCAGTTTTTCATTAGAGTTCTGAAAATGCTTATTCATTCAGTTCAGCAGTACAGTCAGTTACCAGAAACCTGTACTTGTCAGAGTCTTTTCCATGAATTTCTTGAAGATGAAACCCTTTTATAGGAACATATTTGCAAAATCATCAGAGTACACCCAGAACTGTCTGTAAATGACAAAAGACTTAAAAATGACCACAGTTAAAGATTTGATGAAAGTTCATAATAATGCAGTTGACAAGAAAATTAGTTATTTCTGAGATATACATTTTAAAGTAATAACTAGGATTATTACTTATAACATTATACCAGAACATATAAGATTTTTAGAAATTTCATGTAATGTCTGAAACATTTATATTAACATATTTCCATACATATTTCCATACAAATACAAATATAAGATTTTTAGAAATTTCATGTAATGTCTGAAACATTTATGTTAACATATTTCCATTCAAGTAACCCAATGAAAGTTTAGTATTAGTTGTTTTGTTTGTTTTCTTATACTGCAGGTTCTTATTAGGCATCAATTTTATACACATCAGTGTATACATGTCAATCCCAATCGCCCAATTCAGCACACCACCATCCCCACCCCACCGCAGTTTTCCCCCCTTGGTCCATTCTCTACATTCTCTATGTCCATTCTCTACATCTGTGTCTCAACTTCTGCCCTGCAAACTGGCTCATCTGTACCATTTTTCTAGGTTCCACATACATGCATTAATATACGATATTTGTTTTTCTCTTTCTGACTTACTTCACTCTGTATGACAGTCTCTAGATCCATCCACGTCTCAACAAATGACTCAATTTCGTTCCTTTTTATGGCTGAGTAATATTCCATTGTATATATGTACCACAACTTCTTTATCCATTCGTCTGTTGATGGGCATTTAGGTTGCTTCCATGACCGGGCTATTGTAAATAGTGCCGCAATGAACATTCGGGTGCATGTGTCTTTTTGAATTACGGTTTTCTCTGGCTATATGCCCAGTAGTGGGATTGCTGGGTCATATGGTAATTCTATTTTTAGTTTTTTAAGGAACCTCCATATTGTTCTCCATAGTGGCTGTATCAATTTACATTCCCACCAACAGTGCAAGAGGGTTCCCTTTTCTCCACACCCTCCCCAGTATTTGTTGTTTGTAGATTTTCTGATGATGCCCATTCTAACAGGAGTGAGGTGATACCTCATTGTAGTTTTGATTTGCATTTCTCTAATAATTAGTGATGTTGAGCATCTTTTCATGTGCTTCGTGGCCGTCTGTATGTCTTCTTAGGAGAAATGTCTATTTAGGTCTTCTGCCCATTTTTGGATTGGGGTGTTTGTTTCTTTAATATTGAGCTGAATGAGCTGTTTATATATTTTGGAGATTAATCCTTTGTCCGTTGATTCATTTGCAAATATTTTCTCCCATTCTGAGGGTTGTCTTTTCGTCTTGTTTATGGTTTCCTTTGCTGTGCAAAAGCTTTGAAGTTTCATTAGGTCCCACTTGTTTATTTTTGTTTTTATTTCCATTACTCTAGGAGGTGGATCAAAAAAGATCTTGCTGTGATTTATGTCAAAGAGTGTTCTTCCTATGTTTTCCTCTAAGAGTTTTATAGTGTCCAGTCTTAGATTTAGGTCTCTAATCCATTTTGAGTTTATTTTTGTGTATGGTGTTAGGGAGTATTCTAATTTCATTCTTTTACATGTAGCTGTCCAGTTTTCCCAGCACCACTTATTGAAGAGACTGTCTTTTCTCCATTGTGTATCTTTGCCTCCTTTGTCATAGATTAGTTTACCATAGGTGCATGGGTTAATCTCTGGGCTTTCTATCTTGTTCCATTGATCTATGCTTCTGTTTTTGTGCCAGTACCATATTGTCTTGATTACTGTAGCTTTGTAGTATAATATGAAGTCAGGGAGTCTGATTCCTCCAGCTCCATTTTTTTCCCGCAAGACTGCTTTGGCTATTCGGGGTCTTTTGTGTCTCCATACAAATTTTAAGATGATTTGTTCTAGCTCCGTAAAAAATGCCATTGGTAATTTGATAGGGATTGCATTGAATCTGTAGATTGCTTTGGGTAGTATAGTCATTTTCACAATGTTGATTCTTCCAATCCAAGAACATGGTATATCTCTCCATCTGTTGGTATCATCTTTAATTTCTTTCATCAGTGTCTTATAGTTTTCTGCATACAGTTCTTTTGTCTCCCTAGGTAGGTTTATTCCTAGGTATTTTATTCTTTTTGTTGCAATGGTAAATGGGAGTGTTTCCATAATTTCTCTTTCAGATTTTTCATTAGTGTATAGGAATGCAAGAGATTTCTGTGCATTAATTTTGTATCCTGCAACTTTACCATATTCATTAATTAGCTCTAGCAGTTTTCTGGTGGCAGTTTTAGGATTCTCTATGTATAGTATCATGTCATCTGCAAACAGTGACAGTTTTACTTCTTCTTTTCCAATTTGTATTCCTTTTATTTCTTTTTCTTCTCTGATTGCCATGGCTAGGACTTCCAGAACTATGTTGAATAATAGTGGTGAGAGTGGTCATCCTTGTCTCGTTCCTGATCTTAGAGGAAATGCTTTCAGTTTTTCACCATTGAGAATGATGTTTGCTGTGGGTTTGTCATATATGACCTTTATTATGTTGAGGTAGGTTCCCTCTATGCCCACTTTCTGGAGAGTTTTTATCAGAAATGGGTGTTGAATTTTGTCAAAAGCTTTTTCTGCATCTATTGAGATGATCATATGGTTTTTATTCTTCAATTTGTTAATATGGTGTATCACACTGATTGATTTGCGTATATTGAAGAATCCTTGCATCCCTGGGATAAATCCCACTTGATCGTGGTGTATGATCCTTTTAACGTGTTGTTGGATTCTGTTTGCTAGTATTTTGTTGAGGATTTTTGCATCTGTATTCATCAGTGATATTGGTCTGTAATTTTCTTTTTTTGTAGTGTCTTTGTCTGGTTTTGGTATCAGGGTGATGGTGGCCTCATAGAATGAGGTTGGGAGTGTTCCTTCCTCTGCAATTTTTTGGAAGAGTTTGAGAAGGATGGGTGTTAGCTCTTCTCTAAATGTTTGATAGAATTCACCTGTGAAGCCATCTGGTCCTGGACTTTTGTTTGCTGGAAGATTTTTAATCACAGTTTCAATTTCATTACTTGTGATTGATCTGTTCATATTTTCTGTTTCTTCCTGGTTCAGTGTTGGAAGGTTATACCTTTCTAAGAATTTGTCCATTTCTTCCAGGTTGTCCATTTTATTGGCATAAAGTTGCTTGTAGTAGTCTCTTAGAATGCTTTGTATTTCTGCGGTGTCTGTTGTAACTTCTCCTTTTTCATTTCTGATTTTATTGATTTGAGTCCTCTCCCTCTTTTTCTTGATGAGTCTGGCTAATGGCTTATCAATTTTGTTTATCTTCTCAAAGAACCAACTTCTAGTTTTATTGATCTTTGCTATTGTTTTCTTTGTTTCTATTTCATTTATTTCTGCTCTGATCTTTATGATTTCTTTCCTTCTGCTAACTTTGGGTTTTGTTTGTTCTTCTTTCTCTAGTTTCTTTAGGTGTAAGGTTAGATTGTTTACTTGAGATTTTTCTTGTTTCTTTAGGTAGGCTTGTATAGCTATAAACTTCCCTCTTAGAACTTCTTTTGCTGCATCCCATAGGTTTTGGGTCGTCGTGTTTTCATTGTCATTTGTCTCTATGTATTTTTTTATTTCCTCTTTGATTTCTTCAGTGATCTCTTGGTTATTTAGTAACGTATTGTTTAGCCTCCATGTGTTTGTCTTTTTTACGTTTTTTTCCCTGTAATTCATTTCTAATCTCATAGCGTTGTGGTCAGAAAAGATGCTTGATATGATTTCAATTTTCTTAAATTTACTGAGGCTTGATTTGTGACCCAAGATGTGATCTATCCTGGAGAATGTTCCGTGCGCACTTGAGAAGAACATGTAATCTGCTGTTTTTGGATGGAATGTCCTATATATATCAATTAAATCTATCTGCTCTATTGTGTCATTTAAAGCTTCTGTTTCCTTATTTATTTTCATTTTGGATGATCTGTCCATTGGTGTAAGTGAGGTGTTAAAGTCCCCCACTATGATTGTGTTACTGTTGATTTCCTCTTTTATAGCTGTTAGCAGTTGCCTTATGTATTGAGGTGCTCCTATGTTGGGTGCATATATATTTATAATTGTTATATCTTCTTCTTGGATTGATCCTTGGATCATTATGTAGTGTCCTTCTTTGTCTCTTGTAATATTCTTTATTTTAAAGTCTATTTTATCTGATATGAGTATAGCTACTCCAGCTTTCTTTTGATTTCCATTTGCATGGAATATCTTTTTCCATCCCCTCACTTTCAGTCTGTATGTGTCCCTAGGTCTAAAGTGGGTCTCTTGTAGACAGCATATATATGGGTCTTGTTTTTGTATCCATTCAGCCAGTCTATGTCTTTTGGTTGGGGCATTTAATCCATTCACGTTTAAGGTAATTATCGATATGTATGTTCCTATGACCATTTTCTTAATTGTTTTGGGTTTGTTTTTGTAGGTCCTTTTCTTCTCTTGTGTTTCCCACTTAGAGAAGTTCCTTTAGCATTTGTTGTAGAGCTGGTTTGGTGGTGCTGAATTCTCTTAGCTTTTGCTTGTCTGTAAAGCTTTTGATTTCTCCATCAAATCTAAATGAGATCCTTGCCGGGTAGAGTAATCTTGGTTGTAGGTTCTTCCTTTTCATCACTTTAAGTATATCATGCCACTCCCTTCTGGCTTGCAGAGTTTCTGCTGAGAAATCAGCTGTTAACCTTATGGGAGTTCCCTTGTATGTTATTTGTCATTTTTCCCTCGCTGCTTTCAATAATTTTTCTTTGTCTTTAATTTTTGCCACTTTGATTACTATGTGTCTCGGCGTGTTTCTCCTTGAGTTTATTCTGTATGGGACTCTCTGCGCTTCCTGGACTTGGGTGGCTATTTCCTTTTCCATGTTAGGGAAGTTTTCGACTATAATCTCTTCAAATATTTTCTCTGGTCCTTCCTCTCTCTCTTCTCCTTCTGGGACCCCTATAATGCGAATGTTGTTGTGTTTAATGTTGTCCCAGAGGTCTCTTAGGCTGTCTTCATTTCTTTTCATTCTTTTTTCTTTAGTCTGTTCCGCAGCAGTGAATTCCACCATTCTGTCTTCCAGGTCACTTATCCGTTCTTCTGCCTCAGTTATTCTGTTATTGATTCCTTCTAGTGTAGTTTTCATTTCAGTTATTGTATTGGTCATCTCTGTTTGTTTGTTCTTTAATTCTTCTAGGTCTTTGTTAATCATTTCTTGCATCTTCTCAATCTTTGCCTCCATTCTTATTCCGAGGTCCTGGATCATCTTCACTATCATTATTCTGAATTCTTTTTCTGGAAGGTTGCCTATCTCCACTTCATTTAGTTGGTTTTCTGGGGTTTTTTCTTGTTCCTTCATCTGGTACATAGCCCTCTGCCTTTTCATCTTCTCTATCTTTCTGTAACTGTGGTTTTTGTTCCACAGGCTGCAGGATTGTAGTTTTTCTTGCTTCTGCTGTCTGCCCTCTGGTGGTTGAGGCTATCTAAGAGGCTTGATGGGAGGTTCTGGTGGTGCTTAGAGCTGACTGTTGCTGTGGCGGTCAGAGCTCAGTAAAACCTTAATCCACTTGACTGTTGATGGGTGGGGCTGGGTTCCCTCCCTGTTGCTGTGGTGGTCAGAGCTCAGTAAAACCTTAATCCACTTGACTGTTGATGGGTGGGGCTGGGTTCCCTCCCTGTTGGTTGTTTTGCCTGAGGCAACCCAACACTGGAGCCTACCCGTGCTCTTTGGTGGGGTTAATGGCAGACTCTTGGAGGGCTCACGCCAAGGAGAACTTCCCAGAACCTCTGCTGCCAGTGTCCTTATCCCCACGGTGAAACAGAGCCACCACCCGCCTCTGCAGGAGACCCCCCAGCACCAGCAGGTAGGTCTGGTTCAGTCTCCCCCAGGGTTACTGCTCCTTCCCCTGGGTCCCGATGCACACGTTACTTTGTGTGCACCCTCCAAGAGTGGGGTCTCTGTTTCCCCCAGTCCTGTCAAAGTCCTGCAATCAATTCGCACTAGGCTTCAAAGTCTGATTCTCTAGGAATTCCTCCTCCCGTTGCCGGACCCCCAGGTTGGGGGGCTCAGAACCTTCACTCCGGTGGGTGGACTTCTGTGGTATGAGTGTTCGCCAGTCTGTGAGTCACCCACCCAGCAGTTATGGGATTTGATTTTACTCTGATTGCGCCCCTCCTACCGTCTCACTGTGGCTTCTCCTCTGTCCTTGGACGTGGGGTATCCTCCTTGGTGAAGTCCAGGGTCTTCCTGTCAATGATTGTCTAGCAGCCAGTTGTGATTCTGGTGCTCTCGCAAGAGGGAGTGAGAGCACGTCCTTGTACTCCGCCATCTTGGTTCTAAAGGTCAAGGACAGAGTCTTAACCACTGGACCACCAGGGAAATCCCAGAAAATCGTGTTTTAAATGAAGTAAGAAATTTCTGCTATTATTCTCTCAGAATTCCTATCCAGTACATAGCTGCCTGTGTTTTTGTTGCCTTCAACAATGCCTGTAATGTAGTTACTACTCAATAAATTTTTGTTGAATCTTGAGTGCTTGAAAGAATGCATTATACATTGGCGCTCTCTGAAATAGCAGGGAAATGTGTTCCTCAGATCCTAGGAAGGACAAATACATTCTGAATTCTATTTGCATAGATGCAAACATAGAATAATAATTTATGTGACATTCCAATAGCATAGTGCAGCTAGATTCATAATTTCTGATCTTTATTGTATGGATCTGCATGTCATACTCATAACCCAGACCCCAGGGGCCATTTCCCCATTGTATTCCTAAGGTTCAAAAGAACTCTGGATGCTTTGAGTCAGATAATGAACTTACAAACTCAGTAGATAGTGGAAAATCAGGTCTCTAATACAAATCCTCCAAAGATCTTTCTAAGACATAATTTCCACGTTGATCCTGTTTCTGGGCAGAAGAACCTGTCATACTCCCCAGAGACTACAGACCAATGCATGCAAGTCTGCCTCTGCATCTGTAAAGAAGCAGACTGAAACTCAATGTTTGAGTTGGTCAGGTGCCCCAGCATCTGTGCTTCCAAGGTGATTGTGAATGTTCCAGGTAATGAGCAGCTTGGTGGTTCTGGCTCAGGTCCATGTGGCCTGGAGGGTGATGTGTTCCAACACTTTCTGAAATAGTGCTGCTAAAATCCTGACACTTCTTCTCCTAATCACTGATGAAGAAACTGCAATTGATTCAAACATGATATTCCGATTTCACGAGTCTCTCTATTAGCCTGGGAACAGATGTACTGCTACAAATTGCCAGAATCTGAGTGGTTTGGCTTTGCTTCAAACTGTGCCCTACATACATACCAATTCTGTTAGAGAAAAGCTTTGTACACAAAAAATTAGATAAATTACTTAGGTTATAGATCTTTTCTGCATACTCTGGATAAGAAAACCCTTGCAACAAAAAATGTTTTCAAAAATATTCATGTGTTTTTTTATCTTTGTATTTCCTTATATGTGACTTTTTTCCTTGTCATGCTGAGGCATGTCCCTACTTCAAGGCCAAGCGTGGGGGATGTACCAAGAGAGAAAGAAAGACAGTAGTTACAACATGACTATGAACAGTTAAGGTTTGGCACCTGCCATCTCAATTGAATTTTAAAGTCTACAGCAAGACAATAGCGAAAACTAGGAATTGTCTTTAAAAAAGGGTTGGTGTTGATTTTTTTATCATCTTTCTTCCACTTGAAATATCGAGAGGTAATCTTTGTCAATGTAGTCATAGAATGTTACAAAGTGGAATTCTTTCCTAAATAGGAAGAAAAAAGAAGGGAAGCTATTTCCAGTCCTGACAGGATGAGAAGAGGGAAAGAGGAGAGCTAAGGAAGGGAGAGAAAGAGAAATATGCTGGATTTTGCAGGTCAAGGTCAAGGTCAAGGTCATAAAGAAGAAAGCCCATGATATGAGGTAGGTGGAAAGGAATCTTCAGAGAAGACAGACATCTACATCACTTCTCATTTGGAGGCAAGGAAGAGACTCCTGGGAAGCGTTTCCCTATAACTTCACAAGATAATCCAAAAGAGTAAACAAAAAGGGAGTGATAACATAGTCAGATTGAAGGGGAAATTATTCGGCACTCAAGAGCTGAGGTTGGTCATTAGCTCCAAAGTGATGGAAATAACCAGAAGGTCTTGCATGCTTCATAAGAGTGAGGGAGTATAGTCAACAGCTTCTAAGATGTGCCCAGTTATCCCCACCTCCTGGTATTCAAAGCCATGTGGAACTTCCTTGTTTGAATAACTTGCTTCTAACCAACGTAATGGAGTAACCTGAAGGGGATGTCAATTCTGTGATTAGGTTTCCAATACTGGGACTTCTGTCTTGGTAGCAGATTCTCTCTATTGTTGTCTCAGTGTTATACTTTAATGAAGGAAACTGCCATGTAGAAGAAGCCCACATGGCAGGAAGCAAAGGGTAGCTGTAGTAGTCTGCCCAGGTGTCATAACAATGCCACAGACTAAGTGTTTTAAATAACAGAAAATTATCTTATCACACTTCTGGAGATTGGAAATGTAAGATCAAGGTGCCATCAGGGTTGGTTTCTGGTGAGACTACTCTCCTTGTGTTGTTGATTGTTTCCTTCTCACTGGGCTCACAAGGCCTTTCCTCTGTGCTTATGTGAAGAGAGAGAGAGAGATCTGGCATCTCTTCCTCATCTTATAAGGACACCAGTCCTTTTGGATTAAAGCCCCACCCTGATGGCCTCACTTAATTTTAATCACCTCCTTAAAAGTCCCATCTCCAAATGCACATTAAGGGTTAGAACTTTAATATATGAGTCGGTAGAGGGAAACAGCCAGTGAGGATGTGAGATCATCAGTGCAACAGCTAATGAAGCTCTGAATGCCACCAACAATCAATGAGGGAGCTTGGAATCAGATCCTTCCCCGGTTGAACTTTCAGGTGAGACTGCAGACCCTGGGTTAACACCTTGACTGCAGGGTTGAGAGAGACTGTGAAACAAAGGATGCATATAAACCATGCCAAGATTCTTGACCTACAGATACTACAAGATGATAAATAAATTGTTTTAAACCACTCAGTTTTGGCATTAGACAGCAATAGATGCAATAGATAGTTAATACAGAGCAGTAGGAGTCCTGAAAAGCAGTAGGTCATCCATGGAGGCCAGGTATCAGGCAAACACACTGTGCAGGAATAAAGAGCATGGTTTTGACTGAAGCAAACCTGCTGCTTCTCCTCAGTATGCTATGGAAGCAGAGAAGCTTAAGCGTGGTTGAGAAGGTAGGTTCCAAAGTCAGACAAACCTGAATTCAAATCCCTCTGACACTTACTAACAGCCCATCCCTGGGCAAATCACTTTACAATAAAAGTGAATGCAAAGTGGTGAATGAAAAGCAAAGTGGCTTAATATCTAAAATGGATGTAAAAAATGTTCTGAGAAATAAATGAGATAAGGAGAGTATAATGCTTTGCACATAAAAATTGTTTGGTTGACATTAGTTATTATTGTTAGTAGGCAAGTGGGAAGAGGGGGTAGGACTGGGGTTTAAAACACATACTGAGCTCTTAAAATTTACCATGTTGTATGTATTATACGCTATACAAACTATATATGCTCTTGCATCCTCTGTATAATGATCCATACATATGATCTTGCATTCTCTGCACCATTCTCATAAATGGTTACTATCAGCCTCATTTTTGGAACAGGAATCTCGGGGATTGTAAATAGCTTGACTAGAGTCATACAGGTCCCATGGGAATTTTAATCTAGGATCAGGGGTGTCAAGAACCTTGGCCCTTTTTGTTATACCTTGTCTCCAAAGTGATGATAAAACCCTGACAAAAATCTGTGGCGGTCCTTCAGTGTACTGCAGAGGTGTGTGCCAGCCTCTTGCAAAACAGAAAATCTAATGACAATAAAATGCTCATTGGTTCAGACTGTCTTGAATTTGGATTGAATCCCTTTTTCTATCATTTCTGCTAATGTCATGGCCATGTCAGAAAGAGATTATCATTGACTAATATAAAATGACTTTACTTGATTTATTTGATTTACTTCACAAAAGAGAAAAGCAGCTTTATATTTCCCAACGCTTATGATCAAAATAAGGTCATCACCCTTTGCAGTGCATTGATTTGATTTTTGGTCACATCTTTCTCACACAATCCATTAGTTACAGCTGGATTATTATAGTTTCCTGAAATTGATCAAATTTATATTGGGAAAGATGCTTTTACATAGAGAAATAAGAAACATGAAAACCTTTTTCTTTCATAGTAATAAGACAGAAGTGGCTATTTAAATTGGCATATTAACCTTCTATTTCCATGCAATCTTATGGAACAAACTACCCTGCTGTGTGCATATGTTTCTTGCGACTTCTCAATATGCTCTAAATGTTGCTTCTGGAAAATACAATGGTCAGGTTCTATAAGAACATCAATGAACTGTCAGGCCCATCCCACAAAGAATAAGAGGAAGACAAGAAAATGAGACCAGGGAGAAAAACACTAGATAAATAATGTCAGTCAAAAGTGTTGAATAAGAAGAAGCTGGGAGCAAACAAGGGAAATGACAAACTATCCTAGCAAAGACACTTTCAGATGCTGTGTTTCTATTAAATGCAAAAAATTGCCTGCTAAAATGACTACCAAAAAAAAGGAGATGAAAGAAATTTGAGGATTTGAGGTATGCTTTATATCTCCCAGTCATTTTTTTATACACTCCAAAATCCAGTAAATATATTCAAGGACATATTGACCCTGAATTTGGCCTTTAGATCCCTTGGGGAAAATGATATTTGACATATAAAATGATCAATTATGGTGAATGTCAAGCAAAGTGGCTTCAGCAATTCTTTGGTGCTCTGCTGGTTTCCCTCAATCACTACAGGCTGTTTTACAGTTGTGGTGGTGGGGTTTTTGTAACTCTGCCTCTTTTCTCTTTTCTTGTTCTTTATTGAGTTTAATTACAGTTATTATTCATGGGCTGTTGAGCTTAAAAATCACTTGCTGTCTTGTATATTTACCCTGTACTTGATTCATTCCCAGCTGTTCATCAGTGCCATGGTATTCAGACTGGGGAGTGACATCGCTTATCTTCACAGAGCAAAGAAAGCAGTTTCATTTACTGAAGGTTGATAAAGGGAGAATAATAAAATGATTACAATGACAATTCTTTTGTTCAATTTATTTAAATTTTCTTTTATGTACCAATATGGGGGTATACTTTTTGACACCCTGTTAACTACTGTCACTAATTCCTGGAGACAGCTGGAAGAATGAAGCTGCTCTTTTTCTAGAAACAGTTAGTCAACATCTTTTGGCCCCACATGAAGACATATTGGCATCTCTGCCTCAGCACTGATATCTATGGACATAACTGGAATAATATCAAATAGCTTTCTCAGCATGAAAATTTTGCGGGAGTGCTGGCCGTTTCCACATTTTAACTCTCTACTTTGTGTGAAAACATTGTCTTGATTTCTTTTAATATGCAAGGTGTTACCTGGGAGAAGCAACACAGTAGCTGTCACTAGCATATGGAGTTTGTTTATGAAATGACAAAGCTGCAAGTCATTCCATGGAGAATACTTCCTCAGTTCAGGATGAAGCAATTGTTCTCAAGCATTGAGCACTAGCCAGTGAGGTCAGCCCCTTACTGGGACTTCATCATTGAAGTCCTCCAGAGCACTCTTCATAAGGGTTGGCAAGCCAACTTCCTCTCTTTACAATTAAGGTCACCTGCTAATTCATCCCTAAAATATATAATTTGAAGGTAATTGAAAAACCATACCTAAAATTACTTTTAAAATATTTCAGAGTCACAATATAGAAGATCACCTACTCTAACTCTCCTTTATTTTAAGATGAAAAAGTATGACAGTTAGTGGTTTTGAATGAATTGGTGGCACAGTCAATGTTTCATGGGTTATTAAAAAGTCCAAGAAAGAGAAAATCTATAGAAGCAAGCAACTACTACTCTGGCATTTACCTCGAAGGCGTGTGCCCATCCAAGGTGGCTTACACACTGGGACTGAAAGGACTTTTGTAGACAAAAGTCAAAATCTGAGGTCCTGGATAACATGGAAGTTTGAATCAAATATACCCACACAGACATAAAACCAGGACTCCTAAAAAGTGATACCTTGCATATCCTTAGGGTCAAGTGGACTGCTTGAAGAGGAGGAAAGAAGTGAGACTACCTACCTACTTTATCTCTTGGTCAAGAAAAAGAAAATCTCCCCTGAAAATCATTAGCTGTCTGCTGGTAATAGGCCAGTGTCCATACTACTTGGATGCCTCAAAGTACTCAAGAGTATTAATTTAAATGGAGTGATCCTCAGTAATAGTGCCTCTAGGAACCTGGCAGTGTTACCAAGTCCAAGCTCGCTCTGCTTGCTGCACAACAGGCCAATAAATCGGAGACGAGGTGTTGAGGCAAGGAATATGACTTTATTTGGAAAGCTGGCAGACCAAGAAGATGGCAGACTAGTGACCCCAAAAAACCATCTTATCGGGGTTTGGATGCCAGTTTCTTTTATAGCACAGAGAGGGGGAGGAGATGAGGAAGTAAAGTAAAAAGGCCATAAGTTCTGCAAATATCTCCTGGAATGGCCAGCCTCGGGGAGTGGATGCGTTAATTTCTTCTTTCTTGCAGCCATCCACAGGTGAACAGGGTCTGGATGTTTCCCCGGACAAAGGCACTTTGGTTTAGCATTCAGGCAGGGGGCAGGGCTCCCTGAGGCAGGCCATTATGTATAAACAGTATCCTTTTAGTGAACAAAAGCAATGGGAAGGGCTTCCCTGGTGGCACAGTGGTTGAGAGTCTGCCTGCCAATGCAGGGGACACGGGTTCGAGCCCTGGTCTGGGAGGATCCCACATGCCGCGGAGCAACTGGGCCCGTGAGCCACAATTACTGAGCCTGCACGTCTGGAGCCTGTGCTCCACAGCAAGAGAGGCCGCGATAGTGAGAGGCCCGCGCACCACGCTGAGGAGTGGCCCCCGCTTGCCACAGCTGGAGAAAGCCCTCGCACAGAAAAGAAGACCCAACACAGACATAAATAAATAAATAAATAAATAAATAAATAAATAAATAAAAAAAAATAAAAAATGACTAATACTCTAAAAAAAAAAAATGCTTTTGACATCATGGTCGTATAAGGAGACCCTTAAAAAAAAAAAATGGGAAGCAAAGGTTAAAGTAAAATAAACAGATCCAACATGTAGTCAGATTTGGCTCTTCCCTGTTACACCTGGAGGAAAGGATAATATTCCCTGGAGGAACACACTTTAACCAGGCCTCAAAATTATGATACTGATAACATATGAAGGAAAATAATGCAACGAAAAACCCAAAGAAACAAATCAGATCACATAGAGTATAAACACAAGATTATGAGATACAGAACAGTAAAATGTTTATACCATTAAAAAAATGAGGTTATAAAAAGGAACTCAGTGACATAAAAGCAATCAAAAGCAAAGAAGCCACTTTGAAAAAGAAGCAGTTACTTAGAATGAGACGAGTGCAAAAACTCAATGAATTGGATTAACAGCAAATTAGATGCAAATTAAGAGGTTATGAGTGAACCAGAATATAGAAATAAACATGTTGAAAGAAAGTACCAGAAGGCAAAATGATGGAAAATAGGGAAGTTGAAAAACAAGAAGGGTAGAGTGGACTTGTCTATCACATTTCTAATTGAAATTACAGAAAGAGGAAAGAGAGAAAAAGAAGAGGAAATATTCTCTAATTCACTTTATGAGATTAATAACAGATATTAGGAGAAGAACATTATAAGAAAGGAAAGTTATAGAGCAAATTATAGAACAATATACACACTCATGTAAATTTATATGTATATATAAATTCATTTATATATATAAATAATGTTTTTAATGAAATGATTTAACAATGAAAATAAATAAACTATAGCTCCTGCATGGCTGAATTCCAGAAAGATAACATTGAAGATAAAGTCATGAAAGAATACATTTAATGTTTGTACTCATATAAATATGCCATACATGCAAAACTAAACAATAGAGTAAGTCCCCTACATACAAACGAGTTTAGTTCCTAGAGTGCGTTTGTAAGTCCAATTTGTTCATAAGTCCAACAAAGCAAGCCTAGGTACCCAACTAACATAATCGGCCATATAGTTCTGTACTGTAATAGGTTTATAATACTTTTCACACAAATAATTCATAAAAAACAAACACAAAAGATAAAGAAAACCTTTTTAATCTTACAGTACAGTACCTTGAAAAGTACAGTAGTACAGTACAACAGCTGGCATACGGGGGTTGGTAGCCACACCAGCTACATCACTGCTGCTTTTGCACCTGCTTCCAGACATCCTGGGCTTGAAATAAAGATACTGTACTACTGTACTCTATACAGTACTGTACAGTAAAGTACACAAAAGCACGACCACTTATAGAGGATGCACACACATGACAGTGTACGCCAGACACATGAACTAACTTATGTGATTGGACATGCCAATGCACGCTTGCATCTTTGATAGTTTGCAACTTGAAGGTTTGTATGTAGGGGACTTAATGCATATTATTTAAAGATTCTTGCTTATACATTTAAAACTTAAAGTGAAGTGACAGAACAATAAACACAGAATTCAGGTTAGTGGTTACATCTGAGGTAGGAGGAAGTGGGTGGCAATACAAGTGAGGTCCACAGGGTCCTGAAAGATGTTGATAATATTCTAATTTTTGAGCAATGTGGTTGATACATGGGATTTTGCTTTATTGTTTTAAAACATGCCTATATAGTATGCATATTCTTACATATTATATGCATCATAATAAAAATAAATAGGAATTACTTAAAAATTATTACTTTCATTTGTCTAATATCTTAAGTTGCATGCTTGACTTATTAATTTTTAGAGCGCTTATTTTCTAATATATATCTACTATACCATAGTACATACCGGTCTTTATTTATTTCCTTTTTTTTGTTTTTTGTTTTTCCCTGAAAAGAAAGGATTTTTCTGCTCCTTGAATGTTTAGTTGCATTTTACTCTAAAATTGTGTGGGTCTGGTGTCATCATTTAGAATAGTTTTCAACAACAGATTCAATTATTTTAATGGTTACAGGACTATTTGGGTTACTATATCTTGAGTCAGTTTTTATAATTTATATTTTTCTGGAAATTGGTTCATTTCATAAATATTTTCAAATTTATTTGCATAAATGGTTCATAATATTCTCAGTATCTGTTACTCTCTGTACATTTTTATGTCCACACTTAAAATTAACCAAGAAGCTTGTTTATTTTATTAGTCATTTTCCAATAATCAATGTTTATTTTTGTTTATTCTCTTAATGAAATACTATTTCATTACTTTTGAATTTATTCATTTTCTGTTGTTTTATTCTAGACAAGGAAATTATAATTATTATTAATTTTGAGAGTAATGGGGATCCATTGAAGGGTTTTAAACAGAACAGTAACATATTCTAGATTTGTATATTAGAAAGATCACTCTGCAGTGTGAATATTTTAAGTTTGGGCAAGACTAGAGGAACAATATATAGGAGGCTATTGAAGAAACCTAGGTATTTTAAGGCAAAGGGGAGCAATGGATGGATTCAGGACATATTTAGGAGGTTCAGAATCAACAGAATGTAAAATAATTAGATGTTCAAAGTAAAGCAAAGAAGACCTCATAGATGACATTGAGATTTGGGTCTTGGGAAATTGAGTAGAGCATGGAGCCAGTCACTTAGCTCTGGAACTGAGCGAATGAGCAAAGTGGGGTCAAGACAATGTGCTTGGTTTTGGACAGGTTGAGTTTGAGGTGTCTGAGCACCTTCTGAGTGAATCTGACCTGAAGCAAGTCTGAAGGTCAGGTAATGGATTTGCCTGGAGGTAAACATTTAGGAGGTATCAGTCTCCTACAGAAAACTAAAGACAGGATTTCAGAAGCTTTCTTAGGGAAATTGTGTAGCTCAAGAAGAGACTGAGATTCCTAAAGGACTCGAGTATTTTCTTTTAATTTTTATTTTATATTGGAGTATAGTTGATTAACAATGTTGTGTTAGTTTCAGGTGTACAACAAAGTGAGTCATATACATGTATATATTCTTTTTAAAATTCTTTTCCCATTTAGGTTATTACAGAATATTGAGCAGAGTTCCCTGTGTTATACAGTAGGTCCTTGTTGGTTATCTCATTTATAAATAGTAGTGTGTATATGTTAAAATTGGTGTCACAATCTATAGACTTTGAGTAATGAAAAGTTTTCGTCTGTTATCTTAATTGTATGAATTTTTTTCTATAGTTATTCTCTGTTTTATTGCACACACAACTGTGGAATGAAGTTTTCCTTTTTATTTTATATTGGAGTATAGTTGATTAACAATGTTGTTTTAGTTTCAGGTGTACAACAAAGTGATTCAGTTATACATACACATGTATATATTCTTTTTCAAATTCTTTTCCCATTTAGGTTATTACAGAATATTGAGCAGAGTTCCCTGTGCTATACAGTAAGTCCTTGTTGGTTATTCATTTTAAATATAACAGTGGGTACATGTCAATCCCAAACTCCCAATCTCTTCCTCCCCCCATCCTTCCTCCCGGTTCAATATTTTTAAACTATGCAAAAAATAGGTCTTCCAATTAGGAAGTCAAAAACTAGAAAAGAAAAAAAAAACTTTGGAGGAAAATCAAGAGCACGTAAGTATGGAAACCATAGGATCTGGTAAGACTGACAAATGGGTAAATGTCAGAGAGAAGTTAGGTAAGATGAGGAATGTCAGCTGCTGATCAAAAGCGACAAAAAGAAGGCTTGCTGACTTCGATAAAGATAAAAACTACAAGGTCAAGGATAATGAAAGAAGGATGACCAGAGAATATTTAAGCCACACCACAAAAGGCTTTATAGAATTTAGTTGGCTGGTTAATTGTATTAGATAAACAAACAAACAAAAACAAAAATTTAGGAAGGATGTGACCTCACAGATTTGGATTCTGAGAGAATGATAAGACAATAGAAAGGTATATGCTTATTACCTTCTTTTTAAAATTGCTAATAAATGGCTTCTAAAGGTTATAAGCATTGAAAGACATTAGCATATTTACTTCACTACACTTTAGAGTTTCAGGTGTGAGACTCAATCGGTGAACTGCTGTATTAACCTGTCAACATATATCTTTTTCATTCAATATTACTTTTTGTTTGCATTCTTTTCATCTTCTCCATCCTATCAAGACCTTCTTCTCCCCCCTCTCAACTTTTTAAGAAAATCAAATAAAAATTGAATTTACAATAAAAAAAAGTTAAGTCTTACTTCCAAAATCATTGAAATAGATTTTTTTCTTGGCTTTTCTGGGAATTAGATCCATGAATCAACCTAGTTTAAGTTCCATGTAATTGCAGCTAGCGATTAGACCACAGTCAAAGGTGACAACTCTGAGGAGAGAAATAATCTGCTGACTTCTGCAGCAAACATAGACACATATGTTGCTGAGCTGATTTGATTATGGCATAATAATTTCATGCAACAAATTCTTTTCAAATTGTTCACAATCAACATTTGGTATAGATAATAATAAAGGATGTATGGGTTTGCCAACCCACTTTATCCTGTGGAAATGATTTTCTCTCAATTAAAGATGCATGGCATACTTTAACTCATATCTCTTAGAGTTTATACATAATGCAGAAAACTCTTTACCGTGAACCATTTGCCAGTGGCAATCTCTTTTATCCTATATTAGCAAAAGCAATTCCTCCCTTGTGGTATGCTTCAGCATATCCTATTAATTTACTAGTAGGTAATATTCTCATTGTAGCATCTCCCATGATATCATTAATTGGCATCCAGGAGCAAGCCCCTGTCATCTATACAATTTGACTTGGGTTTTTGCTCTTTTATAAGCATTTTTAACCTTGCCTTCACAATAGAACTGCTCAATAAAAGGAAAGTAACCTTATCTTCTCAGACCCACTGCCCTCATGGTGTCCTGAACACAGCTGTGTGTACCAAGGAGATCAACAGACCATTCCATTTTACCTCCTTTTCTATCCGGCTTTTGGGTATTCTATAAAGTATATTTTTCTTCATTCCTTACTGACTGAATTGTGCTGCTCTCAAAATCTCTTTGAATTTACCTTGTACCAGAAACCATGTACTTGCCAAGTGTTGTAGGTCGCTTTGTATCTCTCTAAAGGAATAAATAGAGAAAAAAGAAATTCTTTCCCTGCTTATGTGCTTAGGAAATGATTTGTCTCAAAGTATGGGCCAAGTCCTCGGAATAAAGAGAAATTGTGAAGGCAAATAAAAGGACTCAACAGAGCTAGGTTTACCTATGTGTTGAGTATGGAACCAGGGAGTAAAGTTGAACGGTGTCTTAATATCCACCTAGTCCAAATGCTCATAAATTCAACAATCATTTCTCCAAAACCAAACTCTGGTCATAAAACCCATGTATGTCCCCAAGGAGCATCTTGCTGCATAATGCTTGATCAGGAATTTGAACATCTCCTTCTCCTCTGCCTACTCAGATGGTGTCCTTGAGGCTAAACATGTACAAACTTAGTGTCCTTCTCAATCCAACCTTAACCTAGATAGCCAATATCTTAAGAACACCATCCTCATTAGTAGGTGAAGTCTGAGATTGGTTGAACTGCTATGAACTTGGTATATGGTGGTCTTTGGGGTGAACCCTAAGCAGCTTAGTACTTTCAGATGTTCAGATTTCCCCCAATCTCTGACATATTTTTCCCGAACCATGACTGGTCTTGTCCCTGTTTACTCAAAAAGCATTCTAATCTCATACATGGGCTGAAGCCTTTCCCTAAGTACAGGCTCACTCACATGGAATCCTAAAATTTCAGCTTTTGATAGATTATTGACTCTGGAATGCTAAATGTTTTCTTAATGCCACAGGAGTAACATCATCTAGCTTATTTAGCTGAGCCCTATCCTACTGTGATTTTCTTCAGTCTAATATGGAAGCACAACCACTTATCTTTTTCCTCTGAAGATGGGATGCCACCAAGTGAACAGAACTCTGTTTTCTCCTGAGAACAGAAAACTAAATTATGCCTTTGTACTGAATAACTTCACAACTATTAATGCAGCATAAAGGAATATTAAGTTTCCTAGAAGCTACATAATGCTGTTAACTTTCGAATTTACAAAATGTAGCAGTTCTGCAAATAGTAGGTATTTGGTAATTGGTTAAGTCATTTTCTATAGCTAGATAGAGTCAGGTATCTTTCTATGAGTTCTTGTGCAAGTTGGTTTTATGAACCCAGAAATTTGCAGCTATTCATGATATATTTTGTTTTGTTTTATTCAGTGTATCATTCTTTTTTATTTAGATACTTGTACAAAGGTTTTCTTCAAAACTGGTATTAATTAGATCTTAATCTGTGTCATTTAAAAAGCTAATAATTGTGTTTTCTCTACACTCATTTGAATTATTGGCTAAATTTAGGACTAAATGTAACCAAGGATGAAGCCTATCTTTTGCCACAAAAATCCTCCTTTGAGTTTTTTTTTTTAATCTAATAATTATCACTTCGGAGTCATCATAATTTAATGAATTACAGGTTACAAATCTATGTCACAGTTTTCCAACTTATTTCAAGAATGCTATGAGATGTTCTACTAAATATCTGGGATTATTTGAAGATTCATCCCTATTTTATAATTAAAGAACTGAAGCTCAATGAAATTAAGAGATAATACTTGCTCAACTCTTATCTTTCAGAAGTTCTACTGTTCTCAAAAATGCCTTAATTAATAGTGATCTAATTATTATTCATCATGAAACTAGTGTTCAGTTACTATGACAAAGGGTCTCTTCAATTTCACATACCACCCTGAGACATAACGCCTTTGAAAACAGCAACATGCTATCCTATAAAGTTCCCATAAAACTGTGTGACTATAAGATCAAGGACTTGGTCTGCTCTTTTGACCACTTCATACCCAGAGCCTAACAGAGTGTAGCAAACAGTAGGCACTAAATAAATCTTTGCCAAAAGAAAAATTTTTATCTCTTTCCCAATATTATGCTTCAAGTCTGTCTTTAACTGTTCCTGCTCTGTCATTTTGAACTGACAGCTAAGTCTCTTTGGCAGAATAAATAGGTACAAAATAAAAATCAAATAGTCCCATATTCTCCATTTCATCCTTTTTCATTCTCTACTCTAAGCTAAAGTCCTGGACCTTCTTGACTCTAAAATTGTTAAGAGGTCCTATTGATTGGACTTTGCAATTATTTCATGAAATTGGAGTGTTAGTTTTTGTCATATTATTTTTATTTCATATAATAACTTCTTTTTCTTTATAAAGTTTACCAATAATGTTTATGTTAAAATAAAAATTTGACTGATATTATACCCATCTTATAATTCTGAAACTTGGACATTGATAAGTAATATTTTCTCAAAAATATAGTGATGGCATGCTTGTGAATCAAGACTCAAATTCATGACTACCATCTTGGGCAACTGTGGCCTTCCACTGCCCTTTAGCTGCCTTCACCACTCTTTTGTAACCACCTCTGATTAAATTCCCACTCTTTCCAGCCTCTCTGAGTGTCCTTAAGAAGTAGGTTTAATTGAAAATCTATGAAAGTAATCTGCTTTCTATGGATACCTCCTCATTTGCTTTGTCATTTAGATTATTTTTATATTCAGCATTTTATCTTTGCATATTTTTGTCCATCTTGAATCATTTTTCTTATAGAGACTCAGCCCATGAGAGTGCTAAGTTCCTTCAAAGAGGGCTTTTGAAAATTGGCCATATAAAGCAGTCCCCTTTGACAGTCTCAAATGCCAAGAATTAAGAAAATTTCTCACAAGAGCTCATTCTCTAATATACTTTCTCTTTTAGTGTGAATCCTTGCAAAGATAGTATGTTTCTACTCCCCTGTACTAAACCCTCATATTTCTATTACTTCAAGAAGCTTCTAAATTCCTGATGGAACACTGATTAAAGCAATAATCTAGAGAATATTTAGCAAATTAGTTCTGGGAAGCATGTGCAATAATGTTCATTACAAATAATAGCAAAATACCAAGTAATAGAAAGAGAGATTTTAAAAGAGTAAGATCAGAGGAATGCTGTGCTCTTTATCACAGAGGGAATGAAGTGAAATGAACAGAAATTAAGACTTTCCTATTTACAATATTAATGTTGTCAGTAATTTATTTCAGCCCTACTAAATAGAAATTTTTAAAATTTTAGCTATTTTTATCCTCAACAAAATACTAGCAAACTGAGTGCAACCACACACTAAAAGGTTCATACACCATGATTAAGTGGGATTTATCCCAGTGATGCAAGAATTCTTCAATGTATGCAAATCAGTCACTATGACACACCACATTAACAAACTGAAGAATAAAAACCATATGATCATCTCAATAGACGCAGAAATAGCTTTTGACAAAATTCAACACCCATTTATGATAAAAACTTTCCAGAAAGTGGGCCCAGAGGGAACATACCTCAGCATAATAAAGACCATATATAACAAACCCACAACAAACATCATCCTCAATGCTGAAAAACTGAAAGCATTTCTTTAAGATCAGGAACAAGAAAAGGATGTCCACTCTTGCCTCTTTTATTCAACATAGTTTTGGAAGTCCTAGCCACAGCAATCAGAGAAGAAAAAGAAAGAAAAGGAATCCAAATTGGAAAAGAAGAAGTAAAACTGTCATTATTTGCAGATCACATGATACTATACATAGAAAATCCTAAAGAGGTTACCAGAAAACTACTAAAGCTTATCAATGAATTTGGTAAAGTTTCAGGATACAAAACTAATACACAGAAATCTCTTGCTTTCCTATACACTAAAAACAAAAGATCAGAAAGAGAAATTAAGGAAACAATCCCATTTATCATCACATCAAAAAGAATAAAATACCTAGGAATAAACTTACCTAAGGGAGCAAAAACCTATACTCAGAAAAATATAAGATACTGATGAAAGAAATCAAAGATGACACAAACAGATGGAGTAATATACCATGTTCTTTGATTGGAAGAATCAATATTATCAAAATGATTAAGCTACTTAAAACAATCTACAGATTCAATGCAATCCCTATCAAATTACCAATGGCATTTTTCACAGAATTAGAACAAAAAATTTTACAATTTGTATGGAAACACAAAAGATCCTGAGTAGCCAAAGCAATCTTGAGAAAGAAAAACAGAGCTGGAAGAATCAGGCCCCCTGACTTCAGACTATACCACAAAGCTACAGTAATCAAAACAGCATGGTACTGGCACAGAAACAGAAATATAGATCAATGAAGCAGGATACAAAAGCCACAGATTAGGTGAACACATACCCATGGTCACCTAATTTATGACATGGTCACCTAATTTATGACAAAGGCAACAAGAATATACAATGGAGAAAAGACAGACTCTTCAATAAGTGGTGCTGGGAAAACTAGACAGCTACATATAAAAGAATGAAATTAGAACACTCCCTAACACCATACACAAAAAAAACCCCTCAAAATGTATTAAAGACCTAAATGTGAGACCAGACACTATAAAACTCTTAAAGGAAAACATAGGCAGAACACTCTTTGACATAAATCACAGCAAGATCTTTTTTGACCAATCTCCTAGAGAAATGGAAATAAAAACAAAAATAAACAAATGGGACCTAATGAAATTTAAAAGCTTTGGCACAGCAAAGGAAACCATAAACAAATGAAAAGACAACCCATAGAATGGGAGAAAATATTTGCAAATGAAGTGACGCACAAGGGATTAATCTCTAAAATATACAAGCAGCTCATGCAGCTCAATAAAAAAAACCAAACAACCCAATCAAAAAATAGGCAGATGATGAAAATAGACATTTCTCCACAGAAGACATACAGATGGCCAAAAAGCACATGAAAAGATGCTCAACATCACTAATTACTAGAGAAATGCAAATCAAAACTATGGCCATAATCAAAAATTCTACAACAAATAAATGCTGGAGAGAGTGTGGAGAAAAGGGAACCCTTCTACACTATTGGTGGAAATGTAAATTGGTAAAGTTACTATGGAGAGCAGTATGGATGTTCTGAAAAAACTAAAAATAGAACTACCATATGACCCAGCAATCCCACTACTGGGCATATATCCTGAGAAAACCATAATTCAAAAAGAGTCATGTATCACAATGTTCATTGCAGCTCTATTTATATTAGCCAGGACATGGAAGCAACTTAAATGTCCCTCAACAGAGGAATGGGTAAAGAAGATGTGGAACTTATATACAATAGAATATTATTCAGCCATAAAAAAGAAAGAAACCATGCTATTTGCAGCAATATGTATGGAGCTAGAGATTGTTATACTGAATGAAGTAAGTCAGACAGAGAAGGACAAATATTGTATGGTATCACTTACATGTGAAACCTAAAAAAAGGGTACAAATGAACTTATTTACAAAACACAAATAGAGTTACAGATGTAGAAAACAATCTTATGGTTACCAGGAACCATAGAAGGAAGGAAAAAGGAGGAGGGGTAAATTGGGAGATTGGGATTGACATATACACACTACTATATATAAAATAGATAACTAATAAGGACTTACTGTATAGCACAGGGTACTCTACTTGATATTCTGTAATGACCTATATTGGAAAAAAATCTCAGAAAGAGTGGATATATGTATATGTATAACTGATTCACTTTGCCATATAGCAGAAAGTAACACAGCATTGTAAATCAACGATACTCTAATAAAAATTAAAAACAAAACACACACACACAAAAAAAAACCACAAAAATCTATATTTTAATCTGCACAAAAAAATTTGAGTTAGTATTACATTTACTAGTGTTATTATTATTATGATGATTATTATTAGAAGTAGTATTTTTCCCTTTGTAGATACAGAAATTTAAGAAACTTGCCCAAGATTACAAGACCTGGAAGCTGTAAGGTAAAGCCAGATTCAAAATCTGGATTTTCTGACTTCAAATCTAGGCTTCTTTTGAGGAAGAAGTTAAGGCCATAAGGCAGTTTTCTTTCTCACTTCCTCTGTCCTCTGAAATTTAAAATATCTGGTCTCATGCTTTCAAGGATTTTAGAAGTTCCATGAACAACATCTCTGTTGCCAAATTCCTTCACCATGTATACTCCCCAAACCCAAATGCTCTCTTCATTCCTTTGGTGAGGAAAGTGCAGGTTCATACCTCTTGTAAAAATAACCATTAAAGCTATTCCACACACTAAGATCTTAGTTGAATAATCATTTCACATTCCCCCTGAGGGAAGTACCCCTCAGTGTGACCATTCAGGAAAGCAACATATTAAGTATGAGAGCCCTGGGGTTGCCAGTTGCCTTTATCACACCATAAGGTGAAATAGACACTCACAAAATTAAGCTAGTAAAAGCTTTGGCAAACTTTTCTGGAGACATCCCATGAATGGGAATGACAGTATCCACCATGGGCTGATTGTCTAATATGCTACTTTACAAATGGATCTTATTCTCCATTATGACCAGTGAAGAAACTGAGGTTGCAGAAGGGTCAGTAGCAAGTCTAAGATCACACAGTGAGCTGATACATGGTAGAGACAGTTTCCAAATCCAGGTCTGTCTGACTCTAAAGCTTATGTTCTTTCCATAACAAGAGGTGATTTCCCATATTTGTATCTCGCTGCACCCTCATGTGAATTCTTGTTGACTATGCACCTACCCATCCAGGATGTAGAGACCAGAAAAGCTACCCTTACGTTCCCAGGCTGGGAGTAACAGAACTCACACTCTCTGAGAATAGAAGGGGCAAACATAAGACTTTTCTAGTCGGAGGAGGAATGAGGAGGCACTTAAATGGTGTAGCTCACAGGAATGCCATCCTCATTGCCATTTAGAAGAGGAAAGTGAAGTGAACATTAAGACCGTCAGTTTAGAAATCTATTGCTGATGATTTTTTTCATAATTACATAGCAATTTTCTTGATTCCTCACAATTATTTTGTGTGTTAGATATTCTTAACATTGTTGTTAATATTATTTTCTTTTTATAGATGAAATTAAAAGAGTTCAAGTGGCTTGTCCAAGATCACACAGTGACTACCACAAGCAATAACCCAGAATCAAATTTCCTATTTTCTAACTCCAAATCTGAACATTTTCCAAAATATTATACAATTTATAGCTAACTATTTGTCACTGAGATATGCAATTCCATTTGCATGCCATAGAACCATTAAAACCTATTTTGGGTGAGCAGAAAATAGGATGTGTGAGTACTGGTAACTTGGAGGTAAAGAATCAAAGAATCAGGAAGTTTGATTACAAAATTGCAATATATACTTGACCCATGACACAATACAATCCATTTTGGCTTAGGCTTTCTGATGATCATTGTGAGGAAGTGGATTTGCACTTTTTTATTGCTGCTCCTCCAAGGAAATGACCCCAACATGGGGAACTGGCCTTTATGCATAACTGAATAGAGAAGATGAGGTCTAATATTAAGAGAATAAGGTCAGTTATCCACTTTAAGAGGGCAAGTGGAAAGCTGTGGTGAGGAAATAATCCCAGGGATCAGGGCCCAGGGATCCCAGAAAAAAATCAGGAAACAACATACATGGTAGGATAACATTCAAGAGACAGACCATGCTTGATGCCTTGGAAGAACTCTTTTTGTGTAATAGCCATGTGGCTTCTGGATTGCCCTGTTTAAGGACATAAGGGAGGAGCAAAAATGTAAAGTGTTATTGAAGAAATAAACATCATAGATTATTTCTGTGAAAGAAAAGCCCAACAGACTTGTTTAACTATTTCATAAATTGGGAAGTGGAAATACTGGAAAAACTATTTACTTAAAGCTACTCAACCTCATACCTGCCCAGTTTGCAGCAGTGGCAAAATAACTCTAAGGCTCCATGAAGAACATTTCCTAGTGCTAATTCAAGGACAGGTACCTATGATTTTTCACATAGTCATGAAATAGGACTGGCAGTGTAAAAGCATCCCTATTTTTCCATTTTCACATTGAGAAGTATATTATAATATCTTTCCCCCAGATCTTCTGAAATACATTTTCTTTTTTGTATAAGGGAAAGTATGAATGGACATGTAATGAATCTCAGGAAGGAAAAAAAAAATCATGGGATTAACATTCTCTTAAAAGTGACTGAGAATATCAAGAGAAAGAGATCATTTTTTTAAATGGAGGATTTATCTAATATTCTTCTAACATTTGAATATATAGCATTGTATCAAATATATACAATTACAAATGACTTCGACATAGCACCTATACAATTAAAACATTATCCAGTTCATCAATATGATCCAAAAGAGTACCCATTCTTTAATCCAGCCCCAGTAACTTTTCTGGAAAAGAAAACTGGGCAGGTTCTAGAAAAATTCAGTCGCCATGTAATGAATAATTATTCACACCATATATTTATCAGAAGTAAGCCAAATGCAATGTACTTACCCACCATCTGCCAAGAGTGACTGACACACTGGGTAATTATAATACAATTTTGAAGGGAATATATTACCAGTTTGACATCTGGAAATCGGAAATCTAAATACTTATGCAAGTCTCTAGTGAAGATGTGTCTCAATTCATATTTGTGTCATGTCTTTTTTAATGCCATTTTTAAAGTCACTTTCCATTTTTAAAGGCAGCCTTGCTGAATCTGCTCTCATTGCAGCTCAGCTCCTGTGGTTCACATATGGTGTGAATCCATCTGGCTTATGGTTGCAGCTGATCCCATTGTTTAGGGATGAAATGATTAACTAGGTTTACCATGAGTACAAAAACTAAAGAAAGAAAATTATATTTATGTTATTATTCTAATGTCTATCAATCAAAGGAACACTGTTATAACATCTCATAAATATATAAGTGCACATATGGCCCCGTTTTTATGCCAGAAATGTTGGCTGGGTATTCTTGAAGAATATTATTTAGTAAGAAAATATCAATGGACTAGATGATGTTTTCAATGAATACATACGATACAGAGAAAGATATAATTGTAGAAATCTTATTCACTAGTGCCATATGTCTAAGAGGACATGATATTATCAATATTTCTACTTCACATAAGCATCCTTTTATCGTTTTAAAATGGCAATGTTAATGGCAGAACAAACTTAAGAGACGTATTCTAATGAGCATTTTGCTGAAGCTCCTGATTTTGAAAGGATTATGTTCTAGCTTGCTTAGTCTTTGCATTTGAGATGTCCAGTGACCACTCTTTACCAGGAGAGAGAAATGGAGCTGTCCATGAGCCCCATTTATTTGTATATCTTCTTTGGAGAAATGTATATTTAGGTCTTCTACCCATTTTTTAACTGGGTTGTTAGTTTTTTTGTTATGGATCTCCATGAGTTATTTGTATATTTTGGAGATTGATCCTTTGTCCATTATTTCATTTGCAAATATTTTCTCCCATTATGAGGGTTGTCTTTTCATCTTGTTTATGGTTTCCTTTGCTGTGCAAAAGGTTTTAAGTTTCATTAGGTCCCATTTGTTCATTTTTGTTTTTATTTTCATTACACTAGGAGGTGGGTCAAAAAAGATCTTGCGGTGGTTTATGTCAAAAGAGTGTTTTCCTCTAAGAGTTTTATAGTATCTTGTCTTACATTTAGGTCTTTAATCCATTTGGAGTTTATTTTTGTGTATGGTGTTAGGTAGTATTCTAATTTCATTCTTTCACATGTAGCTGTTCAGTTACATATTTATTCTTTTTCAGATTCTTTTCTCATATAAGTTATCCCAGAATATTGAGTAGAGTTCCCTGTGCTATACAGTAGGCCCTTGTTGGTTATCTATCTTATATACAGTAGTGTATGTATATTCACCCCAAGCTCCTGATTTATGCCCCCTCCCATGTTTCCCTTTTGGAAACCACAAGTTTGTTTTCAGTATCTGTAAGTCTGATTCTACTTTGTAAATAAGTTCATTTGTATCATTTTTTAAATTAGATTCCACATATGAGTGATATCAGATGATATTTGTCTTTCTCTGTCTTTCCAGTTCAAACATGTATATAAATTCTACAATTTAACGTCATTGTCCTTGTCACTGACTCCATTCATGATTTAGATTTCTCAGAAACTCCTGTCCCTTATTTCCAGCTATGTCACACGGACAATTAGAGTTTCCCAAAACTGAATTACACAGAGGCCACCAAACGTGCCTCATGTTTTCCCACTTCCATGTTTTGTTTACATTTTTTTTGCCTCACTTGAAAACCAAAATCTTTCATCACTGAAATTCTGAGTCTTGCTTTTTCTGCCAGATCCATGTCCAACATGTTTTTCTTCTGTAAAGGTATGTTCTCTCTCCCTTCTGTGAAAGTCTGCAGTATTTTACCTGCAATCCTCTTACAAATATTTATCATTTTTGCTCACTATGAAAAGGCATTCTCTTTCCCCAGTAAGAGCTGAGTTTTTAAAGACAAGTTATGTATTTTGCATTTTATCATGTTCCCTCTCTCAATGCTATTAAATGAATGTTGCTCTGCATCAGAAGTTATAATTAAAAGTTTGGCTGGAAAGAAAGCTTAATGATGAGATAAAGAACAGTTTAGGAACTATAAATCTATATGGTTTTTATTTCTAACAGGTAGTGCTCAGAGTCAAGACAGGGATGTCTGCTCTTGACACATCTATTAAACATTGTACTGGTGATTCTACCCAGGGCAGTTAGGCAAGAAAAAGAAATAAAAGTCATCCAGGTTAGAAAGGAAGAAGTAAAACTATTTCTATTTGCAGATGAATATATATATATATACATTATATATATATAATATATAAATAAAATCCCAAGAAATACTCACACACAGAGTTGAAGCTAATAAAGAAATTCAGCAGCACTCCAAGATGCAAGATCATTTTACAAAAAACAATTCTATACACAAGCACTGAATTATCTGAAAATGAAATTAAGAAAATTGCTAATAGATATGGGGTTTTTTGGAGGGTGATGAAAATGTTCTGAAATTAGACAGTAGTGATTGTTTCACAACTTTATAAATATACTATAAACCAATAAATTGTGTTTTTAAAGGGGTGATTTCTGTGGGACATGAATTATATCTCAAATTTTCAAAATGTGATGATCGTCATTCTAAAAAGGAAAACACTAGTATGCGGGGGAAGTTGATCCAAAAAGTCAAGTAAACTCTTTTCTCTGTCTCCTCAGTTCCTGAGTTCTATCTTTTTTCTTAACTGATTTCTTAAACAAATTTCTACCTTGCACCAGACAGTATCTTTTATGACGGGCATACAGAAGCGTGGAACCAGCCATAGTGCCTGCACTCATGGAATTCACAATCCAGCTCCAAATAGAAGGCAGTCAATTCCCTGCCAGAGTAGGGACAAGAAAGGGGAAAGGGGAAATGAAAAAAAAAAGAAAAGAAGGGGAAAATGATACAATTCACAGCTAGGCTTGAGCCGCTGAGCCAGGGTTTTGAGCTTGTATCACTTCTGGTTCTCAAACTTCTCAACTGATTTTCGAATGGTTTTCAGCTCTGGAAGTGTGCCCACTACTTCCTCTAGCCAACAGCGAGGACTGACCTCGTTGAGATGACCAGCATGCTGATTGCCCACAGGACAGCTGCCAAATTTATACCACTCCTATTTATTTCCCAGCTCTGGACCTGTGCCATTATACAGCGGATGCCCATGTGAAACATCAAAATCTCTCAACCCTGTTGAAAAATTCAGAAACAGCAGCCAATACTCATGCCACACTGAGCCTCGGTCATGGTCTCTCTGGTTCCTTGAAGGAATGGATCCAGCCTTCCAAGATGCCTACTCTAAAACTGTGTACACTTGTTACTGCCTGTAACTTCTCCACATTCCACCCTGTTTATCTATTTCACATACAATTTTGAAATCCCATTCTTAGTATCATTTTTTCCTTAAGGTTTAGCCATGATATAGAAGGTAAGAGGCAATGTAATTTCAGCATCAGCCATATAAAGTACATAAGGCATGGTCAGCACAAGCCTTGCACATGAACAGAAAAATCCATGCAGGGCCAAAGAGAAAGGAAAATCAGAGAGGGGTCCTCAGTATTGGACCGAGGGTTGCAAAGAAGACTTCAGGCTCTTTTCTCCCAAGAAATTTCAATTTAGGAAGAGGGCTCTTGTCTGTGAATTGGCTTAGGTACCTCCTGGCCTAAAGACAGAGAAGTTTGGTCATTTCTGAGAACTGTGTCCTCCCTAGAATTCAAACATGGCTTTGCATGACACTAACTCTGAAAATCAACATTTGCCTATCCCTGTGTCAAACCCTAAATTAAGAGGTTAGATCAGTGTTAAAATAATCACATCTGGGGGACCCACAATATCATAGTCTGAAAATTAAAAATGCTGTTTCCAATGACTTCAGACACTCATGAAAAGGCTTTGAAATAATGGTTGATTGATTTTATTTCCATTTTCAAGTAGAAAGTGTCATCAAAATCAAGTTTTGACTGGCAGAGATATTTTTCTGTCACTGAATTAATCATTGAGCTTCTACCACATGCCGATCCTCATGTATGTGGGTGGAGAAGTGGGCTGTGGTGAGGGTGGAGATATTACATACATTGGGTATCATAATAGGTGCTCAGAAGATCCTCTGAAGGAACAGTTGAATGACTCACTCAGTAAGTAAATGTCTACATTGAAATGCTAGGACAGCACTGCTCCAAGTATTTCCTGTGGGTCCGCTATCAGCAGCAACACCTGAAGCTCGTTAGAAATGCAGAATCTGAGGTCCCCTCCGAGACAACAAAGTTGAATTACACTTTTTTAAACTTACCTCATAAAGGTCTTTCCATAAGATTTTAAAATTAGGCAAAACAACAGATAGTCCAATAGTATCCACAATGCCATTATCCATGCTCATCATGGTAGGAAGAGAAATATCAATGGTATATGAAACAGCAGTGAGAATCAGTGAACCACAACCACAGGCAACAACGGGGGTAAATCTCACAATCCTAATGTTGAGCAGAAGAAACCAGATACAAAAGAGGACACAGTGAACAATTCCATTTACCTAAAGCTCATAATAAACAGGCAAACTAATCTGTGAGGTCAGAAGTCAGAATATATAATGGTGACTTGGTGACCAGAAGGGAGAGCACAGGATGACTTCCAAGGTCACGTTCTGTGTCTCTTGTCTGCCTGTTTGTCCCACAGGTGCACTCAGTGAAAATTCACATAGCTGAGCACGTATCCATGCATGTTTCTCCATATATGCTTTAATTCAATAAAGACACACACACACATAGGGCAGGAAAACTATTATTACATCTAGCATTACATCTAGAAAAATGAACAACCTAACAAGGGTTATTTTATATTTATGTTTATGGCCAACAAATTCTTTTCCCTTCTGGTACTCTCAATAGTTACAAAACACACTTCTACTTGATTACAGGCTACCGCTGCTTTTCCACTTCCTTTTGTAACATGTAAATGGAATCAGTAGCATTTGTTATTCATTGTGACTCACAGTTTCTGGGGAAAAATACAAATGGTAGAAAATGGTTGGGGTATAGAACAAAGTACCCAACCTCAAGATGGCCAAAAAAAGCAGTGTTTCTAGTCCCAGGTATTTTGTTTGTTTACTAATAGCCTTGTGAGAAAGCACAAATTCTCCCTATGCCTCAGTTTCTCCATCTGTAAAATATGAATAATGATGTCACATGGCCACCTGCCTGGAGCTGCACACAGGAACAAATGAGTGATCCATGTGGAAGCCTTTTGAAAGGTAAAAGTGTTGTATGGATCCAAATATTAACGTAAGGAATACATGTAGGTAGGGCCCTTTACAATGGGTTCAAAACACAGTTTATTTATTTTTAAAGGCACACAACTTTATGCTAACATTCCTGTTGCTTCTTTATCTTACTCACCTTATATGTCTAATTAAAATACCACTTCCTCTCCCTGTTTTGAAGAACCTTGCCTCCCTCCTCCAAGGAATGATCATTTTCCATATATATGTTCTCTGGGCATCTTAGGCACACTTCCATCACAGAATGGATAACTGAGTAGAGTCCATTTTTCATGACCTGTTTCTATGACTTTCCTGACCTACAGCCTCCAGCTTTGTTCATTCTAACAACACCTAACAGAGCACAGAACAGGGGTTTAATACAGGTTGTGTCAAGATGGTGCCGGAATTCCACAAACACTTAACTGATTCAGTACATTCCAGTTGTTCTTATAGACTCTCTGCTGGTATGTGGTTTTAAAAACTATGCAAATATCATGTATGTTTCTCCTGCAGAAGGCCTGGGATTATGAACACCTGACACCACCTCAGTAAACTCTCATGGTGTGTATTACGATGCAGCAAACCAAGTTGTCCCCATTGCACCAGCTTTCTGTTGTAGGGTAAAAAATTTTTGGAAACGCTTAGTTAGTGGAAATGCCATAGAACTAATAATGCCCTTTGTAGCAAAAAGAGTAAATCCAGTGGCATTTTGCAGCCTTCTTGCATTGTAATTGAATATTTTATTTCCTTTAAAATTTTTTGACCTTTGTCTCCCCAGTGTATGCCATATTTAGGCTTGAATGGTTTAGAGAAATTGCAGTTTCACTGAGGCTTGACCTACACAGAATCAGAAATTCAAGATTCTGGTCACTTTGCTGAGATGATATAAACAGAAGTCAGATGCCAGTGAAAAGGGTAGGCTGGAATAAAAGTACTCACCTTGGTCGACTTAGTTATGAAATGGGCTCTACTGTATAACTTGAGTAACATGGCAGACTAATGTTCAAGAACCTGGCTATATAAAGAAGGAAGGGACGGAGACCTGGAATTTCATCCAACTGTGATGCAAAGGCAACAGACATGTTCACTTTGGTCCAATGAGCATTTTAGCATCACTTTGTGGAAGGAGACTTGCACTATGACTCCAATTCAAGTAGCAAACTTGAACTCTCCTGCCCTGACTCCTGGAAATTGCTTCTGCCACATCAGTGGTGACAGGCTTATGTCAGGGAACTCAACTCAGAAGATTTCAGTTCTGGTTCTGCAAGCCTGTACTGATGGCTCTGTCCAACTTCAACCCTGGGTGGTGGGTCCAAGGCAGGACACTCCGGTGATGGGTTACATCCTCCCTGACATTTGCAGCACTCTGTTCAAAGAGAAAAGGTCTCCAGTGGTGACGAGGACAATACACTCAAGCTCTTGATTGCAGATTCCTGAGAAATGAAGGATACACACTTTTTAGAGAAGAGATTTTGAGATAAAACTTGTTTCTTTGAAATTAAGTTAAAGCTTGCTTTCATATAAGTTGTAGTCAATTTTCATAAATATTTCAAGTGTGTGCTTCAAAGAAAGGAGTATTCTCCATTTCGTGCCTTAAGTAATCTGTTTATGTTCATTATATCAAGATGGTTAATTGTGCTGTTCACAGGTTCTATATCTTTACTGACATTTTATCTGCTTGATCTATTGATTACAAGAAAGGTGTGTTGCAGTCTTCCACTCTGAATTTACATCAGATGTATACAAATTATAAATTATTATACTTTTCTTGGTGAATTATCAGTATGTAATTACTTTATTGCCAATAATTATTTTAACTTAAAATCCATTTTGTCTGATAATCATATACTTGAACCAGTTTCCTTCTGGTTAACATTTGCCTAATTTTAGCCCATTCTTTTTTTTTTGTCTATTTTTCTGTAAACTTCCTTACAATTTATGCATTCCAACCACATTTATCTTTTAACTAGTAAGTTTATTTATATTACTTTATATATACATGTGTATATATATTATTATTACATATAATATAGTATTATATATAATATAGACATATTAATGTTATTATTTTAAAATTATTTTATTTTTATTATTCTATTTTTATTTCCACTGTTTCTATTTTTGTTGATTATCTTAAATATTTAATTTGCAAATTAAAAAAAAAAAGAGAAACAACACTTAAAGAAAGACCATGAGATAAAATAATAAATGTGATTATGGAATTAATTATTAAAAACTAAACAAAATACTGGCAATTAAAACTAGATTCAAGTGCTTACCTTTAAGGGGATAGAGGGTTGGATATACCTCTGATAAAACTCATTAAGGAAAAACTGAGAATTCACAAATGGAATGCAACAATAAATACAGAGGAAATTTAAAAGTACAAGAGAGTAATACTCTCAAATAAAGCTAAAAGAGTCCCTATGAAGTAGATAATTTGCTTGGAAAATACATCATTCTAAAACTATTCTAAAAGAAGGAGTGCTCTGAGAAATTATTAGTAATATATGTAGAAATTGAAAAGTTATAAAATAATTATCACCAAATAAGCCTTTGGTATCAGACCATTTTATGCTGAGTTCTTTTGCATCTTAAAGGAAAAACCAATTTGAATGTAATATGAAGTATTACATTTAAAGGATAAAAAAAAAATTAATTCATTTAATGGGATGGCATTATTTTGATACTAAAACCCAGCAACAAGAGCAAAATAAAAGAGAACTAACTCTTTTTCCATCTCCCTTATAAACACAGGTGTAGAAAAAATTCAAAAGGAAACTTTAATAGAATTCAATAATACTTTAAAATAATTATTCATCCTGACCAAGCATGATTTATTTTTAAAGAGGAAGGCTGTTTTGATATTAAGAAATTTGCTAAGAGAATACAACCCATAAGAGAATAGGCAGTATAGGGAATATAAAACAATTATCTCAATAGAGGGTAAAAAGGCATTTTGTAAATGTTCATGGCAACCACAGATGGCAAATAGCTTGATCCATTTGTGGAATTGCAAGCATAATGACTGACAATAAGAATGCAAGTTACTTTTGGAAGATAAGAGTAGAGAGATAACAGGGGACATCATGAAGGGTTTTGTATTAACAAAATCTTGATAACCATAGCGCACCATCGAAGAACATTAAGCATAGGTGTAATGTGATTAGACTGACATTTAGCAAGGTGACTCCAGCAAAAGAGCAGGAAACAGCTGGTAGAGAAACCAAACTAGAGGCAAGAAAACTAATTAGGTATAAGACAATGCTATTAATACATGAAAAGAGTGACCACACCTGAATTAAACTAGTGGCATTGGGAATGGTATTGATAGAACTAGTGAGAGATAGATTTGCATGATGCTGTGATTTCATGAATGTGAAAAGTAATTGAGAAGGAATAATCTGGTTTCATCTATCATTGGGTAGATGGTGAGGCCCTTCACTGGGTTGGGAAAAATCAAGGGAAGGGAGTCCATGTCCAGTGGCAATTTGATGTCATTTGGGGAAATGTGGTTGCTCATTAATTGTATATTAAATGGCAGGGGAAAAAGCTTGGGGGAAAGCAGACATTTATGAGGAAAACAGAAAGAGCATGTTAAGACTTGGGAGAGAAGTTAGTAAACGCACACACGCATGAGCTAACACACAAGATTGGATTATCAAGTCTGACTGACACAAATTAGTGATTTTTCCCAAGATCAGGCTTTACAAATAGTTTGAAGGGTACGATCAAACAAGAGTCACAGGGAAAGCAGAGAGAGACCTGGGATATTGAAGATGGCTCCCTAGTTATGCCCTTCCCACAATGGACATCAAATCCCCAGTCCAAAGTAAGTAAGGACTCTAAATCATCTATGAAGATTACCTCACACAGTGGGGAGAACTTATATTTTAAAACATTTCCATTTTATATCTCAAATGGCCGACTAGCTTATGTGATATTTTCCAGTGAGTCATGTATCCAGATTTTAAACTTGATCCACAGCAATTGTAAACCAGGAACATCCTGTTAAAAGCATTTCATAAATAAGGACTCTCTTCCTAGCAAATACCACTAGTCTATTTGTTCAGCAGTTTGCTTATGTTTACAAGATTAGACAAAGTCATCTACTTTATTTCCTTCCCAGAGTATCCCACCTTCTTCCCTGGTAATGGAGAAAGGGTGGAATGCAGGAAAAATGCTTTCATTTCTTTCTTTCCACTGCATAGGTCAGTGGAAGATAGTATCAACAAGGGAGGCATTTAATAGTGTCAGATGCTCTTCTCTTTAATTGAACAATAATTAGGTTATTGGTTCCCTTAGCAGCATCCATCTCAGGGTGAAATCAAGAAAACTTACAGGCTGCCATGAAATGACATAAGCAGGAAATAAGGAGATACTAAAATATGGATTATTTTTTTTTAAGTTTGTAAAAAGAATGAGAGATAGGAATACCAAAGGGAAGGGGAAATCAAGGATTTTTTTAGGTGGGTCAGACGTAAGTTTAGTTATTTTTATGCTAAAAACAAAGAATCTAGTGGAGAGGAAATGAGGAAGAGACAAGAAAAGAGAGGGATAAATATACTTTGCATAAAAGAGTCATTCAAATGTTTGGTGAATGGGTGAAAGAGGGAATGAATGAATGTCTAGAGCAATGTCCATGATTGTCTATTGTTGGGGATTATCCATTTCACCGTAAACATTTATTAGTCTGGACAGCAGAGAATTACACTTTTTAAATACAGTATACTATGTCAAGAGTAGGGCAAGTTAAGATACATACTTTGATTGTCTAAGACAGATATGACAGTCCAATCAGAAAATATTCCCGATTGGTTCCTGTACACAATATTGAGCTCTGCAGACCTCAGTCTCCCCACCTCATGCTTCCAGTGTCCCCCTGACATGCTCCTTTGTCAAAACTGCCCCAAAGTGACAGAGGTAGAAAACTTGTAATAAACAAATGGACTGTAAAAAACTAGGGTTTTCTTCAAAGAAGTGAGTTTTGTAAACCTTGACTTCCAATTGGACTTCATATTCCATTGTCGGATACTGTGTTCTATTATGAATCTGAAAATATGGTGACCACACATGTAATGTAGAATGAGAATATATTAAGTCACATGACTCCTAATTTCACTATATTCTCAGTTTCTGGTAAAATGCCTGGCATTCAATGAGAAATTGAGAGAATAAGTTTTCTTACAATCCGCTTAATTTTTAAAAAATGCTTTAAAGATGTTTGGCATTTTTCACAAAACTAGAACAAATCATTCTAAACTCTGTATGGAAACACAAAAGACCCTGAATAGCCAAAACAATCTTAAGAAAGAACAAAACAGGAGGTATCACTCTCCTTGACTTCAAACTATACTACAAAGCTACAGTAATCAAAACAGTATTGTGTTGGCACAAAAACTGACCCATAGATCAATGGAACATAATAGAAAGCCCAGAAATAAACCCACACATTTATGTGGGCAATTAATCTACAACAAAGTAGGCAAGAATAATCAGTGGGGAAAATAAAGTCTCTACAATAAATGGTGTTGAGAAAAATGGACAGCTACATGCAAAAGAATCAAACTGGACTACTTTCTTGCACCATATACAAGAATAAACTTAAAATGGATAAATACTTAAATGTAAGACCTGAAACCATAAAACTCCTAGAAGAAAACATAGGCAGTATCCTCTCTGACATGGCTTAGCAATATTTTTTTGGATCTGTCTCCACTGGCAAGGGAAACAAAAGCAAAAATACACAAATGGGATTACATCCAAAGCCAAAAGGCTTTTGCACAGTGAAGGAAACTATCAACAATGTAAAAACGCTGCCTACTGAATGGGAGAAGATATTTGCAAACAATATGTCTGATAAGGGGTTAATATCCAAAATATACAAAGAACTTATACAACTCAACACTAAAACAATAACAACACAACAACAACAACCAAAAAACGCACTTAAAAAATGTGCCGAGGACCTGAATAGACGTTTTTCCAAAGAACATATACAGAAGGCCAACAAGCATATGAAAAGATGCTCAATATCACTAATCATAAGGGAAATGCAAATCAAAACTACAATAAAATATTACCTCACACCTGTCAGAATGACCGTCATGAAAAGACAAGAAATAACAAGTGTTGGTAAGGTTGTGGATAAAAGGGACTCTCATGCACCATTAGCATGGATGTAAATTGGTGCAGCCACTATGGAAAATAGTATGGATATTCCTCAAAAAAATAAAAATAGAACTACCATATGATCCTGCAATTCCACTTCTGGGTATTTATCTGAAGAAAATGAAAACATTAATTCAAAAAGATATATGCACCTCTATGTTCAATGCAACATTATTTACAATAGCCAAGATACATCTATACAATGAACTATTACTCAGCCATAAGAAAGAATGAAATATTGCCATTTGTGACAACATGGATGGACCTAGAGGGTATTATGGTAAGTGAAATAAGACAACAAAAGACAAATACCATATAATTTCACTTATATGTGGAATCTAAAAAACAAAACAAGTGAACAAACAAAAACAGAGTCACAGATACAGAAAACAAGCAGGTGGTTCCAGAGGGGAAAGAGGTGGGGGGAGGAGAAAAATAGGTGAGGGAGATTAAAAGGTACAAACTTTTGATTACAAGATAAATGAATCACAGGTATGAAATGTACAGTGTGGAGAATATAGTCAATAATTATGTAATATCTTTGTTTGGTGACAGATGACAACTAGGCTTGTGATCATTTTGAAATGTACAGAAATATTGAATCACTATGTTGTGTACCAGGAACTAACATAGTTTAGTAGGTCAATTATACTTCAAAAACAAACAAACTCACAGAATAAAAGATCAGATTTGTTGTTACTAGAGGTGGGGGTGGGCAGAGGGCAGATTGGATGAATGCAGTCATAAGATACAAATTCCACTTATAAGATAAATAAGTACTAGCGATATAATGTACAACATTTTAAAGATAATTAACACTGTTGTGCATTATAAATGAAAGTTAAGAGAATAAATCTTAAGCGTTCTCACCACAAGGAAAAAGTGTCTTTTTATTTCTCTAATGTTGTAACTATATGAGATGACGTATATTCACTAAACCTACTCTGATCATCATTTCATGATGTACATAAGTCAAATTATTATGTTGTACACCTTAAGCTTATACAGTGCTGTATGTCAATTACATCTCAATGAAACTGGGGAAATTGATGTATTTACTAGAAATCTTGTCATTCATTTTGCTCTCTCAAAAGTGCATACATAGCCCTGTGTCTGGCACACAGTAGGTGCTTAGTTTAAGTTTGTTAATCTACTTACTTCATAATCATTCCAGATTTCCTGATTAAGCAGTTTAATATCAAGTATTTCCTGATTGCAGTACAAAAAATTACATATTAAGATAAGCCATCCAAATTGTTCAAAAAATGAATTGCATCTTTATATTCAAGAGGCTGTGTTATCTATCAGCAGCCGCCTCTTCTACAAAATGACTGATAGACAAATATGCCTTCTGTTTGGGCTACTCCATTGATATTATAATTATATATTCAATATATGAATAGAATATAGCCATAGACATTTCATCAAGTTCAAAAGTTAAGGGTAGAATCACAATAATAGAGAATAGTGGTAAAAAAAACTATGTGCCCTTTTACATATTTGCAAAATATATGTTCTTTTCTGCCTATAAAGCATTCAACATCTTTCCTCCATTCATACTTTGCATCTTCCCATGTTGAATCCTTCCACATCTTCCAAATGTGGTATAAGTGTGAATGCAGAAATATATTTTAAAAACACCATATCTTTCCTGGAGTATATTTACCTTCTCAAAGTCAAGTTTCTTTAGTCACTCACTCTCATGGAAGATATAAGGAATGAGATCTAGCATAAGAGATTTATTTCAATCCTAATTCAGTTAAATGCAGAGAAAATATGTCTCCTTACATGGCAAACTATGACATCAACTTTCAAGTATGTTTGTGAAAAGGGATTAGGAAACTTCTGGTCTATATTACTTCTAGCTCATGAACAAGAGTGATAATCAAATGAAGTGATTTTGGTTTGGGTTGCGTGATTTATGTTTGCCACATGTTTGGTTCAAAGATAAATTGATCAGCGTTATCAATACATCCTCCCTAGCTAATGTCGTGCACTGCAAAGAGTACACTGAATATTTGAGGGGAAGAATTGTGAGATATTCTCATGTTTCCATTTTATTTTAATTCTTTTCTTCAAATATGGAATACAATAGGCTATTACGGTTGTTACATATGACCAAGAATAAAATTTAAATGGAATGAGAAAAATAAATACTACCATTTACTTCTTTGACCAAGTAGAATTTTATTCCATTACTTACTTTCTATTTGAGTTGTATTTAAGTTAGAAACCATGACCTACGTGTATATTGTAACATATTCCATGCTGCTAAGACATATGGCACCAGAGAACAAGAGCTTTGACAGTCAGGGTTCTTGCAGCTATATGACCTTGGCCAAGTTATTTGGCCTTCTAAGATTGCATTCCCTCATCAATTGAACCAAGAATTTATGCAATAATTCCAAATCTTTCTCTCGTGGGATCTAGTCAAGAGTGGGTCGATGCATTTCTTGAATCTCTTTAAATCTATAGATTTCCCTCTAACTCCTTTTTTGTTCCTCCTTGTAATTTATCTGTTAAATAAACAAGTTCTAGGTTATGCTGATTGCATTGCTGTGGTGTTAATATGTCCCTCTGTCTTTGTATCTCCTGGCAAATGATAGATGTAGGTTTGACCAAATTCAGATTTATTTTTTTGACAAGAATATTCTGGAGGTAGTATTGTGTTCTTCTATCTGGAGACACATGATAAATGATTGCTTTTCTTTTTGTGATATTAGCAACTGTTGATAATCAATGCCGAGTTCATAATTTCTATAGAGATTTCTAAGTTTTTCTGAATGAAGAGTATCAAAATATATGGTGACACTGTAAGAAGATATTTGTGTTCAACTTGACATAATTTTCTCTTCTCTTAAATAAAAACTGTAAATTTCTAATTACTTCTCAAGATTCTTGGTCAGCAGAAATGATCAATAAAAATGAAATGAATAGAAACATACGGTTTTCATGAGTGATTTAAAATGAAAAACAATGAGAGGGAGAGAAAGGTAGCTAAGAAAATAAAACTGTAGAACGTACTCAAAGTACTTAATTTCGTTATGGCCTTGGTAAGCGCCCTCACTGATGGCTTTCCATTCTTGGAAACCCAATAAAAATAAGTAAGTAGAAATAAGTCAACATTCCTGCATACTTTCCTGAGAAATTCAGTCTATTAGCCTTTCCAAGAAAGCCTTGAAAAAATGTTTTTTACTGTATTGCAAATCTGAGTGACAATTTCTACTTTCAACCCTAAGAGGAAGGAAGCAATAGCATTAATGAGAAGACATTTGCCTAGTTAGACTGTGCCAGAAAAATTCCCCAGAGGACAGAGCACACAGAAATGAAGTGATACTCCCACCAAAATGTTGGCACCAGGGGCAAAGGAAAAGCCTCATTATAAGCTTTCCTCACTACAGTGAAAGAGAACTGTGTGTCTGCACTGGGGAGGGGAGTGGTGGGGGGGGGTGGAGTTGGGTGGCAGCCAGAGCGTAAGTAGCTAGGTCTGCGGAGTGGAATGAAGGTTCTGCTGTCATCCTTCAAAGCAATGTGTGCAGCACGTAATTGCATAGGACTCTTCTCTTAGACTATGCCGACTTGATCTTTTGGTGTGTAGGGTAGCACATTAGGAACAGCCCCAGAAGGAGCAGTTTCAGCTGGGAAGTAAAAGTAAGACTGTATCTGAAGCGCAAGGCACTGAAATGAGCAATTATAGATCAGGTAGGAAGAAGCAACACAGTCAGTTCTCAAACAAGGGTATCTATAGAAAACTCTATAAGGAATAGAGCAGTACACCAATTTTGTGTTCCAAAAGTTTGTGTGAAAAATGTTTGTAACTCTGAATACTTTTCTTCATAGACAGAAAGTTTTGTACAATGATGAAGTTTTCAGGTAGCCTAGAAGTTGGCAATGTTAGAGAAATCTCCTTTCTTCTCTTTCCTCTCTTTCTTCCTCTCTCTTTCTTTCTCTTTTTCTTTCCCTTCCTTCCTTCCTTCCTTTCTTTCTTCCTTCCTTCCTTCCTTCCTCTCTCTCTCATCAAAAATATGAGCTCCTACTGTGTCTAAACACTGGGGATGCAGAAGTAAATATCAAGCCATAATTATCAAACACTAAGGCAACTGGATACTGACCAGTATTATCTTTTCCATCTATACTTCAATGAAAATGAAATATAATACAAATAGTGAAATAATGCTAAGGATGACTAATGGTTGAAAAACTACCCTTAGTAAAGCACTTTTGCATCATTATCTATAAGTGGAAGAGTTTCCCTAGTAAGGTTTGGCGGCAAAAACAGAGGCTTGGAGCCTGTGGTCACACATGCTATTTGTTTGGGCTGGGGTCAGCAGAGTGAGCTGCTGAAGGGCTAAGTAAAACAGGAAATTGCCAACTTTCTGAATCTAAGGAACAAGAGGTAATTTTCTCTTCTTGGTTCTCCAGACTCTGGAAGTGAATGGCCATGAATCTTTGAATAAAGCCACTTATGAAGCAATGGACCAAAGAAATCAACAAACCTCCCAAAGAGAAATGTTTGATTTGCATGTGCTACTGAGAACACGTGGCTACACTTACAATTGCAACTTTTGGATGTGATGTCTTTACTCAAGACAGAATCACACTCACTAGCAAAAACAACTAGTTTGTATACACTTCCTAATATGCATTTTAACATTTTCCAGTTAAATAAGGGTAGCTCTTCATCTTCCTCTTCCTTGGAGCAACGATGAACATCAAATTGCCCGATCTTCTAGGGAGTGATTCCTTCACTATTGGATGTTAACGGTTCTTCAATACTTTCACCGTCCACTTCCCTAAATCCAGACCCCTTAACAAAATCTCAGTTATTTTGGTTCAATCCCATTTCCATTCACCCTTTTTTTTTTTTTTTAAGAAATTCACGTTCTTTTATTTATTTATTTATTTATTTATTTATTTATTTATTTATTTATTTATGACTGTGTTGAGTCTTCGTTTCTGTGCGAGGGCTTTCTCTAGTTGCGGCAAGTGGGGACCACTCTTCATCGCGGTGCGCGGGCCTCTCACCATCGCGGCCTCTCTTGTTGCGGAGCACAGGCTCCAGACGCGCAGGCTCAGTAGTTGTGGCTCACGGGCCCAGTTGCTCCATGGCATGTGGGATCTTCCCAGACCAGGGCTCGAACCCGTGTCCCCTGCATTGGCGGGCAGATTCTCAACCACTGCGCCACCAGGGAAGCCCCCATTCACACTTTTCTCAGAAGCTCTTATCATCTCCAATTTTCCTTTTAATTTATGGGCTTTTCTAGATCTCTTAGGCTCACCTACTTTCTTCAAGAGCATCTCCACCTGCTCAGAAGGTATAATCACATGAATATAGGAGAATAATAGTGATGATGTATGCTACATTTGAACAAGAATAAGACATTAAATACTTTGAGAAAAATAACTAAATTAATTTTTTGTTTTAAATTTTTTAAATTTTATTTTTATTTTGTATTGGAGTATAATTGATCTACAACGTTGTGTTTGTCTTAGGTGTACATCAACTTGATTTGGTTATACATATATCTATTCTTTTTCAGATTCTTTTCCCATATAGGTTATTAGAGTGTTGAGTAGAGTTCCCTGTGCTATACAAGAGGTCCTTGTTGATTATTTATATATATATATTAGTGTGTATATGTTAATCCCAACCTCCTAATTTATCCCTCCCCCCTATCTTTCCCTGTTGGAAACCATAAGTTTGTTTTCTAAGTCTCTGCATCTGTTTCTGTTCTGTAAATTAGTTCATTTGCATCAATTTTTAGATTCCACTTGTAAGTGATATCATATGATATTTGTCTTTGTCTAGTTTATTTCACTTAGTATGATCATCTCTAGGTCCATGCATGTTGCTGCTTTTCATTCTTTTTTATGGCTGAGTAATATTCCATTGTATATATATGTACCACATCTTCTTTATCCATTCCTCTGTTGATGGACATTTAAGTTGCTTCCATGTCCTGGCTCTTGTGAATAGTGCTTCTGTGAACATTGGGGTGCATGTGTCTATTCAAATGATGGTTTTCTCCAGACATGTTCTCATCTAGAACTCATGTGTAACTTAAATGTTTTTAGTCCTATACTCATGCATATTTGTTACAATAGATTATTGTGTGTGGTGAATAAGTGTCCAGTAAATTTTCCACCAATTGTTATATCAAATATTCAGAGAAGGAGAGTTCAGATTGCAAGAGATATCTGTCCTTAATGTCAGGCACACAAAGAGCCCTTTAGCTTTCCCTGAACAGCTCAGAATCTGACTTTTTCTTTTTTTTAGTTTAGGATGTCATGATATTTGCTCATGTGTCACTGCCAAAATCCATCTCTCCTACAAAGCAACATAAACCAAAAAATAGGCTGACTGCCTTCAGCATGAAAAACACAGTTCAAAACAATAGGCAACTATATGGCATTCATAGGAATAAAATAACCAGTGAAGTGCCATGACACATGCATTGAGCCTACATTATATTAAACTATGAATCTGAATAATTTGATTTTCCCAGACAATGCAGGGGAAATGGAATTACTCTTTATCATAGTTACTACAAGTTTAAGGATACTTAGTCTATTGAAATAATATATGAAAAATACTTTTTAAACAGTAAATTTCTATCTAAATATACAGAGTTGCTGTTATGGGCTGAATTGTATCCCCCAAATTCATATGGGGGCCTAACCCCTAGTACCTCAGAATGTGACTGTTTTTGGAGATAGGGCCTTTAAAGGGGTCATTAAGTTAAAATGAGACCATCAGGGTAGGCCCTAATTCAATCTGACCAGTGTCCTTAAAAAAAGAACAGATTAGGACCTACAAAGAGACACCAGGGATGTGCATGCACAGACCACCATGTGACTAAGCAGCAAGAGGGCAGCCGTCCAGGGAGAGAGGCCTAAGAGAAACCCAATGCTGCCAGCACCTTGACCTTGGATCCCCAGCCTCCAGAACTGTGAGAAAATAAATTTCTGTTGTCTAAATGACCCAGTCTGAGATATTTCATATGGCAGCCTTAGCAAATGAATGCAGTTGCTATTATTATTATTTGACATTAAAATAGCAACTGGAGATTAGAGTCAATATAAACCCTATTAAGTCAAAACAAATGTTTAACGCAACTAACCCTCATAAATTTAATTGTTCCAAAAGGAGAAATTTCTCCTAAAGTAGAAAACCTGACGAGCACCATTCCTTTTATGTGTAATAAAAGAGAGGTCATTTCTATGGAAACCAAGTCTCTGACCATATAGAATTTCATAAACATGACTGGTAGCCAGGAGCTGCCTAATCTTGAAATCTTGATCTCTTAATAGATCTTTAGACGCCAGTGCTAATTCCAACAGATTTCAGAACAGGCAATTATTTCTTCAATGAATCCCATAAAGAGGTCACAGAGGAAGTTGTTTCTAAGGTGATAAGATCAGTGTTAAACTTTACAATGAGGTCCATAATGTTTACAGCCTGGTCCTTCCTTACTCAGTCACTGAACCATTAATCTTCCAATCAACAGGCTTTTAAGGTGGGCCTGCCCTGTAACTTGATAATTAAGTAGTGTGTTAAAATAACTGTTTGTTTTCAAAGATAGATTGGATGATAGAAGTTGTATTCTCTTCTAGCATATAATAACTACTTGCAATAATAAAAGGACATTGGTTGTGGATGTTTGTAACACACAGTATGGGGGAACCAGAGCAGGGGAACATGTTTACCTCTGAATAAAGTCAGGAGTGGATCCCGCTGGCAAGAACCCAGGCAGGGCTTGGAGTCAACGACTTTGGTTCTACCCATTTCCATCTTTCAAATGTGATAAATTCTGCTCAGAGAACTGCATTCTGTGAGATCACGGAGTTTCAGGGCTCTTCACTTACACAGAACCCTCTTTCCGAGGACCCCTAGCAAAAGGAAATTTTTTTTGATATTTTTTTGTTGTTAATGATACTGCCGGCTTTTAAAATTCATGATTTGTTATGATTGCTTGATTATTCTAAGTATTCACTCTCATATCTAATTGTGTATTTCTAATCTTGTATGTGCCAAGTAAGTATCAGCCAAGTAGATATGTAGATCATAGCTATTTCACAAATGATATAATTATGACTCAAAAAAGGTAAAAGAGTTTTCAACCGGAGGAAATTTTGCCTCCTGGGAGCAATTTGGCAGTGTCTTGAGCCATCTTTGGTTGCTATTACAAAGTGGGATGGTTACCGGCATCTTGTAGATAGAAGCCAAGGATGCTGCATAACATCCTAAAATGCAGAGGACAGCCTCCCACATCCAAAAATTATCCAACCCAAAATGTCAATAGTGCTCAGGTTAAGACACCTTACGATAAATTGTCCACTCTTTCAAAACTAAGAGGTGGTAAACCAGGATTTAGAACCAAGGGTATCCAGTTATAAACTACAAAGCTCATGCTCTTGCCTCTACATGACTCTGACTGGTTATAATAATTGAACTCTTTTCTATCAGCAGTACCAATATCAGTACTCTGGTAGAAGTTAGTCTCAATACCAATATCAGTGCTCTGGTAGAAGTTAGTCTCAACTGTACAGCACAGCAATGGTCATTGCATTTGCTTTCTTATTGTTCTGTAATGAAAACTAACAGAGGTATTCAATATATGGAGATACGCAGGCGTGAACAAAGGGGAGATGGACAAACAAGATGGTACCAGCCCTTTTCCAGTGCTATGTGTCCCAGTTAATGGCACCATTATGCACTCAGTTATACAAGCCATGCCTCAAAAGTCATCCTTAACTTTGTCCTCTCCCCACTCCACCATATTTAATCCATGATTTCATCTCTTAAAACCAGTTCCAAGTTATCCGGGTTATTACCTTCTACTACTGCTCTAGCATTCACATTGGTGGATCCTGTCTACACCACAGTCAGAATTATCCTTTTGAAATGAAGGTTTGAACATGACACCAACCTAAGTTCTGATCCCCACGCTAACAGCTCATCCCTCCATTACCCCTGGCTTAAATCACACAACATCCTCCTAATGGTCTTAGAATAAGGGCCAAAATCCCCACGAAGGCCTACAAGGTCACACCTGTGACTTTTGTTGCAGAATCACCGGCCATCTTTCTCTCTCATCCTTGGTGCTCTAGCCCCTGGCTCTCTTTTAGTTCTTTGACATACACATGTTACTTCCCACTACAAAACCCTGCACAATGCTTAAAACACTCTACTTCTCACTCCTAATTATTTTTTATCTAACTCATTTAAATAAATCTCTCACTTCCTTGGGTAGGCCACATTCTCACATTTTATGTTTCCATAGCACTACAAAGATCTCCTTTTTGAACTTATCACAGCTATAGTTTTACATTTACACGTGCGATCTTTTTTTTTTTTAAATGTAATTTGCACTATAAGCTTCACGAGGGCAGGCACAGTGTTTAGCTTTGCTTGAACAACAAAGTATATTGAGAGTCTATCCCCAACAACCCTTAGAGAACCTGGCACTTAATGAGATTCAATAAATACTTGTTGAATGAATTAGTGAACAAATAAATGGATTAATGCTTGGATTAATGAATGCATGATAATAAAGGGCTAAATAGACTTAGGGTAAGAATAAACCTTAATACTCAGTGAACGTAAGTTCTGAATTAGGTCTGATACCAGCTAAATCAGAGCCAACGTGATCTTAGGCAACTAGAGACATCTAAAGCGGGATGGTCATTCACTCTGACCAAAAAATATTAAGAACTAATTGGTTAACTGAGTTTTTGTGTGAAATGAAGACTTTTAATTTGCACCTTCCTGTAAACAGTGAACCATTTTCCCAAAGCATAACATTTTAAGCCTTAAAGGATCATCACTAGTAAAAATAAAAGTATCTGACATTGGTGAAGATGATTCCACTGATTTCAATTGCAGGTGGCAGTGGAGTAGAGCTTTTTCCAAAAGTCCCAGAAGTGCAACCCTAAGGTGACTTCTTGGGATCCAGGAGCGGAAACAGGGCTCTTGGCATCAGAGCCTACATCTTGAGAGACCCACATGTGCTCAGTCTACTTTGAGCTGTGTGATGCCTTGGACTCATATCACGCTGAGCCTACAGTCCACTCCAGGTAAGAAAACACAAAAGATCCGAAAAAGCAACATCATAATGCCTCATGCATCTTTGTGGAATCTAAGTTCAAATATAGGAACTTGCTCTCTCTAAATGGCATGTAAAATGAAATGCTGGATTCTAAATTTGAGACAGCAAGGTTTGTACTTGACTTCAGGACCTTTATGTGTCTTTTTTTTTTTTTTAATTATAGCAGTACATTCTCCCGAATTGCAGGTTATCTCAACTTAAAACAACCTTTCTCTAAATCTGCCAAATATGGTCTCTTAAAAATGTTATGTTAAGAATAAAAAGTGAGCCTTTGACCTAGATGAATATGGTAATATAAATGAGAGCAAAATGTTTTAGCTACAGCATTCATCTTAAAACAACTGTAATTCAACAACCTAAAATTCAACTTTTACTCTTTGGTTTTTGCAGTGACATTTTTCCATTCATTTACCATCATGGTGCCAATGATTGGTCATAAAACAACAAAATTGGGTTGGCTTTTGCCCAACTTGCTCCAAAATAAGTGACTCTAGGATCTGCCAGAACCTCAACAAAGGATAGGTGTTCCCTTGACTGTTTTGCTTTTAATTAGCTTTATATAAATAAAGCAGGTTGCCCAGCCCTTTCTAAAGCTGAAAGCCAGCCTTAAATGCCTAAGTGACATGGCCCTCCGACAGGCACTGACACCCTAGGACAAGGAGATGCTGAAATTAGAAGTGCTCATTGTTTCACATCACAAACAGGCTCATTGTGCACTTCTCAAACAAAATAACACAAAGTGGTGACCCACTTGACCTGGCTGACCCTTTTTCTTAGGGCAAACAAAAGGCAAATTCACTTCTTCTTAAGTAATAGCAGCAATGACAATATAATTGGTATCCAAATGACACCTTTTATAGGAACTGCTGTAAGTCTCCACATCACACACCAGCTCACCATGAAAAATTCAAGTTAGCACTAGATTTGGTTTAGGACGGCTCAGTGTAAAACATTTCTGAAGTGATAAAACATTCCAGTGCCCTTGGTACTTTCTCCATCCCAACCCCTCTTGAATAAAGAATTATCAGCTTGAAAACAAATACACATAGAAAGTGAAACAGAAAGGCAGGTATCACTCATCATTGACTTGTGTCTTCAGCAAATATTTGAGAGTCTGTATGCAAGACGCTGAGAGACTTAAAATGAATGTGACAGTGTCCATTTACTTATAATAATGAGTGCTGTTTATGTGCTAGACATTGTGCTTCATAAACATTGTCTCTTTTAATCCTCACAAAACCCTATGATATAGGCAACATATTATCTCAATTATAGAGATGTTGGAATTGAGATTCAAGGATGTTTTTTGGCCAAAGTTGTGTCTGAGACAGACGCGTGTCTCAACTATGAATAGCTACCTTTCATGAAATCTAACAGAAAAGAGATAAGGTAACTTGATCACAAGGCAGAATGAAAAGCTGACTTATTAAACGCTACTTTTCACTTGGGATATATTTAAAGCTGATGGGGTTGGCTATTGCGACATTTATCTTCCTGTTCACATTCAGATCCATTATGGTCCTTCCCTTGCTTTGCATCAAAGAGAGCTGACCCTGCAAACTACATTTCCCAGACTCCTTTTCTTCCTAGGTTGGGCTAAAGGGAAGTACTCACTGGTACCAGTGAAGTACCGGTGGGAGGGAATGTGGAATAAAGAGAGAAGCCAGGATATTTCTCTTCCTCTCTGTTCTTTGAGTGGTGTCTTTGTTCTTTGGGCAGTAGTACCTGTGACCATCGTTCACCATCGTTCCAGCTCCCACCAGGATGGTCCATCATAGTTCCAGCTTCTGCTGTATGGCTCTAACCCACGGTTACTCCACCCTCTCTCTCTGTCTCTCCAGCCCTATAGTTGATGACAGCCTCTAGTAATTGATACTTTCTGGGTTGTTTTTCCTTTCCCTGTGTGTTTTTTCTGCTCTTCTAGCACCTTGTTACTAATTCTCCATACTGCATTTCTTCCACTGGCTGACTTGACAAGGTGATTTTATTTTTCTGGCTAGATCTTAATTGATACAGGTATCATGGAATTTCTGCTGGACCTGAGAGGACTGGGTAGATGACAAGAAAACAAATTAGAGATTGAGAAGTCTTAGCAGCAGCTCTCAGCCTTGCCCTCCTTCTCTTACGCTCATGACTGTCGTGTAAGTAAGGAATCTGTCTTATGATGAAAGGACACATTGAGTTAGAACTTCTCCAAATAGGCTGCTAAGAGGAAGGCATCTTGGCATGGATCCTTCTCTCCCTGCTCAGGGATTATTAGTGCACACAGAAGAGGAGTTTTATTTCCTCTCTGAAAAACAGGTGGTGAGTGATGGTAAAAGACATATATGGCACTGGAGTGTGGCTGGACCTTCTGCATTTCCTACTTTTTGGCTCCTGGGCACAGTGTGTTGAAGGCAAATTCGACACCTGATACAAGGACACTCTACAGTCAGCCTCAATCAGTGTGAAAGAGTTGCAGGTGGCCTGGCAAACAGGCCACAGACACTCCATATTGGTAATGAGCAACACGAGAGGGAAATACTCTGAAGCTAAAATATGCAGCATCATGCAGACCAATCACAGTGGCAGCCACCTTACACATACAAACCAAAGACGCTTTACAGGATAATGTATTGTATCAAATTTCATAGACGAGGCAGGCAATGAATACAGTAAATAGGAAGTGAGATTGGTGAACAATTATGGAAGAAAAAAATAGCTAGCTTTTATAGAGTTCTACTGAGGTTCTGCAATAGAATTAAGCCTCCATGTCCTAAGTCAGTGTTGCCTTCAGAGCGGGGTCCACCAATCAGTGGCACCATGATTACCTGGGCACATGTTAGAAATGCAAATTCTTGCCCCCCCCCCCCCCCCGCCCAGACCTATGGAACCAGAAACTGTCGTCATCATCTCCAGTTTGTAGATTAAAAAAATTAAACTGTGATAGGTTAAGAATCATGATTCCAGTGTTATATAATAGTAGAGTTAGAACTTAAATTGGTTTTATGACATCCTGTACTGGACTGTTCTGTGCACATATTGTACCTGAAGGTAAGGATGGCAAAGGGTAATTTTCCACCATGTTGGTCATTAGATATTTTGCAAAGGGTGATATGTCACTGCTGCCTTCTCCTCACTCACAAAAGTGACAAAAGTTCTGATGATCCCACAGGCTATCAGCCAAATTTCCCTTTGCTCTGGAAATTGGAGCCTCTTCATCAGGCATCTTGCCAGAGCTCAGCAATTCTGCCCTCTCTGCTATATGCAGCAATGCAGTGTAGTGGGAGAAGGCATGGACTTCAAAAGCAGGATTTACCAATTACTTGCAGTGAATTTTGGAAAATTTCTTAAACTTTCCGAGTCTCAGGTTTTTCATTTGTGTAATGGGGGCATTAACATCTTCTGCCTCAGAGGCTTGTGATGTGGATTACTGAGAGGTGTGCAAACTCCTTAACTCCCTTTTTTTCTTTTTTTCCATTCTTTTTCAAATTCTTTTCCCATTTAGGTTATTACAGAATATTGAGCAGAGTTCCCTGTGCTGTACAGTAGGTCCTTCTTGTTGTTATGACATGTACACACTGCTATATTTAAAATACATAATCCTTAGCTCCCTTCTGGCTATTGTATTTTCTTTTGTGTCTCTTTCCCATCTCTGAGAAGACTAAGAGTTACTCCAGGGCCATATACTAGATGGAGGTCAGGTTGTCAGAATGTTTGTTTACAAAACCAGCTATGGAAATTTTACATTTTTTTTATTATGCACAACAGTTTCTCAGCCTTGGCACCATTGACATTTGGGGCCAGATAATTATTTGTTATATGGGATGTCCTGTGCATTGCAGGATCTTGGTAGCACCCCCTCCCCATCCCTTAGTTGTGACAACCAAAAAATGTCTCCAGACATGGCCAGATGTCCCCTGAGTGCAAATCCATTCCCTCCCACCCCCTAGTCACAAATCACAGCTTGGTTTGAGGATAACTGAAAGAGAAGAGGGTTATTCTACTCAGTTGCACAAATAATCAGGGAAACTAGTTATTAAACCCTCACAGAGGATTTTTTGCTAAATGGATTTATAACAATTCAAATTTTGGCAGATCATTTGCTTTGACAAAGAATATGTTTACACAGAAGAAGCCAGTTGGTGAACTGGGGCAAGTAATTTAATAATTTGGGTAGAACAGAAGCCAACTACTAAATAAACACTGGTGTTTTATTTTTGCCTTTCTATTTTGTTGATTTACCATATTACGTTATTAAATTCACCTAGCTCTGCTCAGCACATTAGCCATCTGAGAAGTTCTTAACAGTTATCATAAAAATTACCATTTTATTAACGTATATTGTAGTATAAACATAATTAAGAATCTCATTCTTCCCAGACACAATAGTCTGTGTTCAGTGATCAAGCCCTTAAAATAAAATAAAAATGGTCCTCATCTGTCCCTATGACCAACCAAGAAGACTGTGTAAGTCTTAGAAAAAAATGAATGTATTTTGTCCAACTATCCCTGATGAGTTTTTGAGGATTATAAATAAAAAAGAGAAGACAGCCACTGGGAACCCTTAATTATCTTTTCAATCCTTTCCCCTTTGGGAAACATCTTAGGTTGGACTAGCCGAATCTCCTGAGGTCTTGAGGTGGGATTATGAGCAGGAGGGAGAAAATGATCTGTGGGTCTGAGTGGTGAGTGCCTAATTGAAGTTTATCTTGAGTGATGAGAGTGGGATGAGTCCAGCATCGCTGGAGTGTCTGGGATAGTGTGTCTCAGTCATCCATGTGGCTGAAGCAGAGTGTCAGTCTTGTTCACTGAGGTTTGCAGTGGTGGGTGTGTCTGGGCTGCCACTCACTAGTTTGAAACATTGAGATAAGACAACCTGTGACTGGTTCAACCTGGTCCATATATTTGGTCCGCTCAGTATGACCTGAGTGGTCAGTATGACCTCATTGGATATTCAGTCCAGAATGGAGAATATAACTGGGCCACAGTGTGGCAGGTGCATTCAGCCTCTCAGAGGTGACCAATTAGGCCTGGACAGTCTGCTTGGAGTTTCCAGTCTGGTCAAACCATCATTATGTCTAAGCTATTTATGTGCAAGGTAATTGGGATATGTTATGGATTGCATGTTGGTTTCCCCCTAAAATTCATGCTGGAGCCCTAATGTGATGTTATTTGCAGATGGGGCCTTGGGAGGTGATTAAGTCATAAAGGGGGTGCCCCTGTGATGGGATTAGTGCTCTTATAAGAAGAGTGACAGCCCTCTTTCTCTCTGCTCTCTGACATGTGAGGATATGAAGGCTGTCTGTGAGCCAGGAGAAGGCCCTCACCAAGAACCTAACCATGGTGGCACCCTGATCTTGGATTTCCAGCCTCCAGAACTGTGAGAAATAAATATTTGTTGTTTAAGTCACCCAGTCTATGGTGTTCTGCTATGGCAGCACAAACTGACTAAGGCAGGATGTTTCTCCAAATTTCTGCTGGGCACGGCCCCCACTCTGACTTCCCAACACTGTGCGTGTTGTGGTTTTCACACATCACTGGATACCTGCTTATTTACTGGTGGAGAAATCACACAGAAGCCATATCAAGCTGAACTGTGGAGAAAGAATAAAAGCCTCTCCCAGATGCGAATGGCACCAGAGATTAACTGATTAGGTATTTACTTCACCCAGATAGACCCCATCAAGATATGTTTTTTTTTTTTCAATGTCCAAAATGACTTTTTTTCAGTCATGGCTGATAGATTTGGATACAAAGCTAGATGACCATTTCCAAAGAAACTAAAAACACTGCTTTATTATTATCTGAAAGAAAAGTGAGTTCACCAAACAATACATTTCTGAATGAGAAACAAGGGCCAAATAATATATAGCCTGTGTGTCCTTCACTTTACTGTTTACTTTTCCTCTGCTCTTGTTCATATAGTTATTTAATGTATCAAATGATCGAATGCCAATCTGGCAGGCACTCAAGAAAAATAAGCCATCTTTTTAAAAATTTTTTATTTTGTTTTGTTCTTGTTTTTGTTTGAAGACCAGGAGAAAATATTCAAATGACACTGAACTGACAGAGAAGAGCAGATGTCTGCAGTTTATTTTCCTTGATTGGATTTTAATCGAATTTTCATAGGACCTTATTTATTTTCAGTATCTCATTAAGGAGTCTGGACTCATGAATCCAGCTGAGGGTCAGCGTTTGTTCCTGTTGATGGATAATGGAGCTGTGAGACTGGGACCATATGAGGAAGTCTGATTCTGAGCAGAGACAGAGGATGATATTCCAAACCAGGGAACAGTTGCAGATTAAGTGACACAACTTTTTGTCTGGGATCTCTGGGAAATATTCCTACTAATCTTTGTTAGTAGCTTACAGTCCTGGAACATTCTGCTAACACTCTATGTGGAAAATCTAATTTAATATATTTATCACTCCATGTGTGAAATACAATTCCACAACCAACCCCTTATCAGCAATTCTGACATCCCAAGAGCTCTCAAAACAAAACAAAATAACTTTTTCCCACAAGTTTTCACAAACCTATTCATGGCAAAACATGAGCAGAACTGATCTGAAGCTATAAAATACTTATTTAAACACTTTGTGTGAGTATTCATACATTTGCTGCAGAAACAGAATTGTGATGATTATAAGGTGCTATATATACTGGGGAGGAAGGTATATAATCAACTTTTTTTTTTTTTTTGGCTGCACCGCACTGCATATGGGATATTATTTCCCTAACCAGGGATAGAACCCTTGCCCCCTGCAGTGGAAGCATGCAGTCTTAACTACTGGACTGCCAGGGAAGCCCCAATATAATTAACTTTCTAAAATCTGAAAAAAAAATTACCTTTCCAAAATCTGAAAAATGCTAAATTTCAAAATCTTTCTCCAGAGTTTTTGGATAAGAGGTTGTGGGCCTGTAATATGATTATTAACTGAACTTTAATGATAAGGAAATTGACTCACGGAGGTTAAATAGTTTGTTCTTCAGAAAGTGTTTATAAAAGGATAAGCTGCTTTGTCTAGGTGATAAGTGGGCAATTATGCAAAATTATATGCTTTAAATGTATTTTAGGCCTCATTGGCTAGGCCATCAATTTCTCCCTCCCTCTACCTTGCTGAGTCACCAGCAGAGAGAAAATCCTTCCATCACAGTAAGAGTGACTATATACAGTAGTGTATATCTAAATTGGGACTCTTGTGAGAGTGAAGGGTACACTATAATAATTCCAGCAGGAGGAGGAGCACAGGGCAGGTCTGTCCGGTGCTAACTGAGACAAACTGAACAAACTGACTCCCTATATATGTAACACCTTTACCCAAATAGGGACTCAGGGCAGAAAACCATGACTCACCCCATGGTGAGTTAACATTTAACTCCCAAGCCGTTTCTCTTCCACCTTGACCACTTTTCCCAGAATGGTCTTACATTTTTCCATTGCCAAACCTCACTCCTGTCTCTGCCTGAAGACATCCTTCCCGCCCTCCAAGACAGTTCCAGCGGTGCTTTCTACAGGAAGTCTTCCTGAAACTCCTTCTGTCCCCTGCACCTCCATAGCTCCACATTGGCTGTCGCCAGGACAGAACATCTTGTATACACAGGGGCATGTGCGTTGATGAGGTGCCTGGCTATGTGAAGCTGCTGTTGGTTGGTGGACATCCAAAAGTCCATGCTTCTCATGGTCTCATTGGTGAAGATCTTCATTCTTTTGCTATCTCTGATTGTGCCTGCAAGAATCAAAGTGTGCCTAAATGTTTCCAGGAAGTTCCAAGGATGAGAGACAATGCTTGTTGATGGTTCCTGATTCTTCCGTCAGATCTTGGAATGAATGCTTTTGCTCTAAAAGAGACATTTCTTCACCAATCATTGCCCACTGAAAAGCTTTCCTTCCTTGATGACATTTCCAAGGCAGCAACAATCATGATCCTGTTGTTCAAGGTTTGTTTTGCCTAAGAAATACCATGTCCAGTTGGTCCCTCCTCTAATTGTGGTTAGTTTGTTCACTTGAAAATAACTGCCATTCTATCCTCACCAGAGAAGAACTCATTATAAATGAAAATTTATGATTCCTCATGGACCAGTCCTAGACCCTGTCTTTAACCTAATGTTCCTAAAATTGTGGCCTGTGTAATCTACATCAGAGCTGCCTGGGATATTTGTTTAAATGCCCATACCAATCCTACTACTTTTCATTTGTTTTTTGGGTTGAGTCTCATAATACTGCATTTTAAGCAGTCCCCCAGGTGATTATGGGTCACATTACAGTTGAAAGGGCACTGCTGTAATTAAATTGAATTAAGTTTGGAGGTTTAAGTCTTCCTTCAGTTCTAGTACAACTTCCTTCCTTCTTCCCCTTTCTTTTCTTCTTTCTTTCCTTCTTTCTCTCCTTCTTCATTCATTAAGGAAACATTCAAGAAACAAACAAACAAAAAATGGTAACATAATTTTTTAAAAATGAGAATTTGGCTGCATTTTCTCCTTTTGTCACTGTCCCTCTTTCCTTCATGGACCTATAACACACGCTCCACCCCTAACCATCAGAAACAAGGAGAGATCATGAAAGCAGAATCTGAGAGGAGTGACTGTCAGTTATTTATTCATTTGTTTAGTAATCAATTCATCTGATAATTTTGATCTGATTCTATAGACTATTTATTAGATGATTATCTATGCTGAACAATATGGTAGCCACTAGCCACAGGTGGCTATTTAACACTTGAAATGTAACTAGTCTGAATTGAGATGTTTTGTAACTATAAAATACACCCCAGATTTCAAATACCTATTATAAATAAAGACTGTAAATGATCTTATTAGTAATTTTTATATTGATTATATATTGAAATGACAATAATTGGGATATATTGAATTATGTGAAATGTACTATTACAATTAATTTTACTTGTGTCTTTTTATTCTATGTAATGTGGCTACTAGAAAATGTAAAACTAAATATACAGCTTGCATTTGTGACTCACATTATGTTTCTATTGGATAGTGTTGCTGTAGATGTTTGTAGCTTCTTACGTAGCAAAGTGCCTAACCTGGGGTGTCCCAAGCTGAAGAAGTAGGGAACCCAGTGTCAGACAGAAGACAGCTCTCGAAACACAAGGGTCCTAATAAGAACATAACTCCTCAGGAAGAGCTTCAAGACAGTGGAAGAGTAAGATACAGAGATGACCTTCCTCCCCACAAATACATCAGAAATACACCTACATGTGGAACTACCCCTAGAGAACACCTACTGAACGCTGGCAGAAGACCTCAGACCTCCCAAAAGGCAAGAAACTCCCCACGTACCTGGGTAGGGCAAAAGGAAAAAGAAAAAACAGAGACAAAAGAATAGGGACGGGACCTGCTCCAGTGGGAGGGAGCTGTGAAGGAGGAAAGGTTTCCACACAGTGGGAAGGCCCTTCACTGGCGGAGATGGGGGGTGGCAGGGGGGAAGCTTCTGAGCCATGTAGGAGAGCACAGCCACAGGGGTGCGGAGGGCAAAGCGGAGAGATTCCCGCACAGAGGATCGGTGCCGACCAGCACTCACCAGCCTGAGGCTTGTCTGCTCACCCGCAGGGGCGGGAGGGGGCTGGGAGCTGAGGCTCGGTCTTTGGTCGGATTGCATGGAGAGGCCTGGGGTTGGCTGCACGAACACAGCCTGAAGGGGTTAGTGCACCACAGCTAGCCGGGAGGGAGTCTGGGAGAAAGTCTGGAGCTGCCGAAGAGAAAAGAGACTTTTTCTTGCCTCTTTGTTTCCTGGTGCGCGAGGAGAGGGGATTAAGAGCACCGCTTAAAGGAGCTCCAGATATGGCGCGAGCTGCGGCTATCAGCGCGGACCCCAGAGACGGGCATGGGACGATAAGGCTGCTGCTGCAGCCACCAAGAAGCCTGTGTGCAAACCCAGGTCACTCTCCACACCTCCCCTCCCGGGAGCCTGTGCAGCCCGCCGCTGCCAGGGTCTCATGATCCAGGGACAACATCCCCAGGAGAACACACGGCATGCCTCAGGCTGGTGCAACGTCATGCTGGCCTCTGCCGTTGCAGGCTCACCCCGCATCCGCAACCTACCTAAGGGGAAAAAAACCTGTATGCAGAAAATTATAAGACACTGATGAAAGAAATTAAAGATGATACAAATAGATGGAGATACATACCATGTTCTTGGATTGGAAGAATCAACATTGTGAAAATGACTATACTACCCAAAGCAATCTACAGATTCAATGCAATCCCTACCAAGCTACCACTGGCATTTTTCACAGAACTAGAACAAAACATTTCACATTTTGTATGGAAACACAAAAGACCCCGAATAGCCAAAGCAATCTTGAGAAAGAAAAACGGAGCTGGAGGAATCAGGCTCCCTGACTTCAGACTATACTACAAAGCTACAGTAATCAAGACAGTATGGTACTGGCACAGAAACAGAAATATAGATCAATGGAACAGGATAGAAAGCCCAGAGATAAGCCCCCACACATATGGTCCCCTTAGTTTTGGTAAAAGAGGCAAGAATATACAGTGGAGAAAAGACAGCCTCTTCAATAAGTGGTGCTGGGAAAACTGGACAGCTACATGGAAAAGAATGAACTTAGAACACTCCCTAATACCATACACAAAAATAAACTCAAAATGGATTAAAGTCCTAAATGTAAGGCCAGACACCATCAAACTCTTAGAGGAAAACATAGGCAGAACACTCTATGACATAAATCACAGCAAGATCCTTTTTGACCCACCTCCTAGAGAAATGGAAATAAAAACAAAAATAAACAAATAGGACCTAATGAAGCTTACAAGCTTTTGCACAGCAAAGGAAACCATAAACAAGACGAAAAGACAACACTCAGAATGGGATACAATATTTGCAAATGAAGCAACTGACAAAGGATTAACCTCCAAAACATACAAGCAACTCATGCAGCTCAATATCAAAAAAACAAACAACCCAATCCAAAAATGGGCAGAAGACCTAAATAGACATTTCTCCAAAGAACAAATACAGATTGCCAACAAACACATGAAAGAATGCTCAACATCATTAATCATTAGAGAAATGCAAATCAAAACTACTATGAGATATCATCTCACACCGGTCAGAATGACAATCATCAAAAAATCTACAAACAATAAATGCTGGAGAGGGTGTGGGGAAAAGGGAACCCTCTTGCACTGTTGGTGGGAATGTAAATTGATGCAGCCACTATGGAGAACAGTATGGAGGTTCCTTAAAAAACTAAAAATAGAACTACCATACGACCCAGCAATCCCACTACTGGGCATATAACCTGAGAAAACCGTAATTCAAAAAGAGTCATGTACCACAATGTTCATTGCAGCTCTATTTACAATAGCCAGGACATGGAAGCAACCTAAGTGCCTATCAACAGATGAATTGATAAAGAAGATGTGGCACGTATATACAATGGAATATTACTCAGCCATAAAAAGGAACGAAACTGAGTTATTTGTAGTGAGGTGGATGTACCTAGATACTGTCATACAGAGTGAAGTAAGTGAGAAAGAGAAAAACAAATACAGTATGCTAACGCATATATATGGGATCCAAAAAAAAAAAGGAAAATGGTCAGAAGATCCTAGGGGCAAGAAGACGGGAATAAAGATGTAGACCTACTAGAGAATGGACTTGAGGATATGGGGAGGGGGAAGGCTAAGCTGGGACAAAGCGAGAGAGTGGCATGGACATATATACACTACGAAACGTAAAATAGCTAGCTAGTGGGAAGCAGCCGCATAGCACAGGGAGATTAGTTCGGTGCTTTGTGACCACCTAGAGGGGTTGGATAGGGAGGGTGGGAGGGAGGGAGATGCAAGAGGGAAGAGATATGGGGACATATGTATATGTATAACTGATTCAGTTTGTTATAAAGCAGAAACTGACACACCGTTGTAAAGCAATTATACTCTAATAAAGATGTTAAAGAAAAAAAAAAAAAGAACATAACTCCCGTTACCTGGAATGGAGCCCAGCACCTGCAACTTAAATAAGCTGCCCAGAGGATTCTAGTAAGATTTAACCCCATCACCACTTTCCATAATACCTCATTTTAAATGATATTGCAGGTTACTGTATAGCACAGGGAACTCTATTCAATATCCTGTAAGAGCCTAAATGGGAAAATAATTTGAAAAAGAATAGATACATGTATACATATAACTGAATCACTTTGTTGTTCACCTGAAACTAACACAGCATGATTAATCAACTATACTCAAACATATAATAAAATAAAATTTTTTAAAATTTTTAAAAATAAATGATATTGAAGGAGTCTACCTCCAAATACTATTTTCGTGCTTAAAAAAAAAAAAAAAAAAAAACACCCTCTTCAGGGGGTTTTATCCTGCCCAGTTAAGGGCTGAGTGAGAGATTCATGTAAGCAAAGTGTGATACCGTCAGACAATTCTTTGTTTTTGCTTAGTTTTTGCAGAAGCCCACTTGATGCATGGATTGCAGCAGCAAAAAGAACAGTCCCAGGTCATTCCCTTATCTAAAGCCCCATTTCTCCTAAGCTGTCATATTCTGCCTGCTTTATCAACCACAGATAATTTGGCTTTTTGAGGAGCACTTCCTTTTTCTCTTATCAGTTTGTACATTATCTGTAAGAGTGATATTCAAGTAGCAGAATCCTCCACTGGCCTGTTAGAATCTGAGGTCAGAGCACATTTTTTTCCCCTGGCTGAGATGGATATTGGATATAAGGTTTCCTCAAGCAAGGAATCTCATTCAGAAGATTCTAGGAAACTACCTATTGCATGTCTTCTTTACAGTGATTATGATGGTGACTCAAAGTGTTTGGGTATTTGGAGGGACTTCAGGTAAACAAAAAGAAAATCAGGTGTCAGAAACATGTACTAAAGTTGTGGATATCAACATTATTCATTATAAATAGCCCTGTGATGTCCATCAATAGTAGAATGGTGTATTCAAACAAGGAGTAATATATAGCAATGAGCACAAACAATCACACAAAACCATGGATGAACCTCATAACAATGAACAAAAGAAGCCAGATACAAAAGAGTATATACGGTGTGACCCTACTTATATAAAGTACCAAAGCAGGCAAAATTCAGCTCTGATGTTAGGAGTAAGAATGATGGTTACCCTTGAGGATGGGGTAATAATAGTGACAAGAAAGAAGCATAAGGAGAGCTTCTTGGATGCTGGTTGGACATGTATGTTGTCTGCAAATAGTCACTGAGCTCTACACTTGATATATACAACTTTTCACATGCATGTTATACTACAGTAAGTAAAGAAGAAGGAACAGCAGGAAGAGGAAGGGCAGGATGGGAATATCAAGGTTTTCATCAGTCAGAAACCAGAGATTTTCATTGGCCTATATCCTGCACACTGCTAAAAGACTCAAAAAATGGCTCAGTCCAAATCAACTAAGAGAGGAGAGCTCACACAAATACTGAATCCTTTAGAAAACCCTCCTATTTCGTCTCATAAACTATATTTTTAAAAAGGGAGGTAGATATCTATTTATAATTGTTATATCTTCTTCTTGGATTGATCCCTTGATCATTATGTAGTGTCCTTCCTTTTCTCTTGTAACATTCTAGTTTAAAGTCTATTTTATCTGATGTGAGGATTGCTACTCCAGCTATCTTTTGATTTCCATTTGCATGGAATATCTTTTTCCATCCCCTCCTTTCAGTCTGTATGTGCACCCAATATAGGAGCACCTCAGTACATAAGGCAAATGCTAACAACTATAAAAGAGGAAATCGACAGTAACACAAAAATGGGGGGGGGGAATTTAACACCTCACTTACACCAATGGACAGATCATCCAGAAGGAAATTAATAAGGAAACACAAGCTTTAAATGACACAATAGGCCAGATCGATTTAATTGATATTTATAGGATATCCCATCCAAAAACAGCAGATTACACTTTCTTCTCAAGTACACATGGAACATTCTCCAGGATAGATCACATCTTGGGTCACAAATCAAACCTCTATAAACTTAAGAAAACTAATATCATATCAAGCATCTTTTCCAACCACAAGGCTATGAGATTAGAAATCAATTACAGGGGAAAAAAACGTAAAAAAACACAATCACATGGAGGCTAAACAATACGTTACTAAATAACCAAGAGATCACTGAAGAAATCAAAGAGGAAATCAAAAAATACCTAGAGACAAATGACAATGAAACCACGATGGTCCAAAACCTATGGGATGCAAAAAAAGAAGTTCTAAGAGGGAAGTTTATAACAATAAAATCTTACATCAATAAACAAGAAAAATCTCAAATAAACAATCTAACCTTACACCTAAAGGGACTGGAGAAAGAAGAACAAAAAAAACCCAAAGTTAGTAGAAGGAAAGAAATCATAAAGATCAGAGCAGAGGTAAATGAAATAGAAACAAAGAAAACAATAGCAAAGGTCAATAAAACTAAAAGCTGGTTCTTTGAGAAGTTAAACAAAATTGATAAACCTTTAGCCAGAGTCATCAAGAAAAAGAGGGAGAGGACTCAAATCAATAAAATTAGAAATGAAAAAAGAGAAGTTACAACAGAGAGCACAGAAATACAAAGCATCATAAGAGACTACTACAAGTAACTCTATGCCAATAAAATGGACAACCTGGAAGAAATGGACAAATTCTTAGAAAGGTATAACCTTCGAAGACTGAACCAGGAAGAAATAGAAAATATGAACAGACCAATCACAAGTAATGAAATTGAAACTGTGGTTAAAATCTTCCAACAAACAGAAGTCCAGGACCAGATGGCTTCATAGGTGAATTTTATCAAACATTTGAAGAAGAGCTAACAGCCATCCTTCTCAAACTCTTCCAAAAATTGCAGAGGAGGGAACACTCCCAAACTCATTCTATGAGGCCACCATAACCTTGATAGCAAAACAAGACAAAGATACTACAAGAAAAGAAAATTACAGACTATTATTACTGATGAATTTAGATGCAAAAATCCTGAGCAGAATACTAGCAAACAGAATCCAACAGCACATTAAAAGGATCATACACCATGATCAACTGGGATTTAGCCCAGGGATTCAAGGATTCTTCAATATACAGAGATCAATCAATGTGATATAGCATATTAACAAATTGAAGAATAAAAACCATATGCTAATCTCAATAGATGCAGAAAAAGTTTTTCACAAAAGTCGACACCCATTTATGATAAAAACTCTCCAGAAAGTGGGCATAGAGGAAACCTACCTCAACATAATAAAGGCTATATATGACAAACCCACAGCAAACATCATTCTCAGTTGTGAAACACTGAAAGCATTTCCTCTAAGATCAGGAACAAAACAAGGATGTCTACTCTTGCCACTATTATTCAGCATAGTTTTGGAAGTCCTAGCCATGGTGATCAGAGAAGAAAAAGAAATAAAAAGAATACAAATTGGAAAAGAAGAAGTAAAACTGTCACCCTTTGCAGATGACATGATGCTATACATAGAAAAAACTAAAGATGCCACCAGAAAACTACTGGAGCTAATCAATGAATTTGGTAAAGTTCCAGGATACAAAATTAATGCACAGAAACCTCTTGATTTCTATATACACTAACAATGAGAGATCAGAAAGAGAAATTAAGGAAACAATCCCATTCACCATTGCGACAAAAAAATAAAGTACCTAAGAATAAACCCAGCTAAGGAGGTAAAAGACCTGTACTCAGAAAACTATAAGACACTGGTGGAAGAAATCAAAGATGACACAAACAGATGAAGAGATATACCATGTTCTTGGATTGGAAGAATCAATATTGTGAAAATGACCATGCTACCCAAAGCAATCTACAGATTCAATGCAATCCCTATCAAATTACCAATGGCATATTTTACAGAACTAGAACAAAAAATCTTAAAATTTGTATGGAGACACGAAAGACTCCAAATAGCCAAAGCAATCTTGAGGGAAAAAAACGGAACTGGAGGAATCAGACTTACTGGGTTCAGACTACACTACAAAGCTAAAGTAATAAAGACAATGTGGTACTGGCACAAAAACAGAAATATAGATAAATGGAACAGGATAGAAAGCCCAGAGATAAACCCACGAAACTATGGTCAACTAATCTATGACAGAGGAGGCAAGGATATACAATGGAGAAAAGACAGTCTCTTCAATAAGTGATGCTGGGAAAACTGGACAGCTACCTGTAAAAGAATGAAATTAGAACACTCCCTAATATCATACACAAAAATAAATTCAAAATGGATTAAAGAACTAAATATAAGACCAGAAACTATAAAACTCTTAGAGGAAAACATAAGAAGAACACTCTTTGACATAAATCACAGCAAGATCTTTCTGACCCACCTCCTAGAGTAATGGAAATAAAAGCAAAAATCAACAAATGGGACCTCATGAAACTTAAAATCTTTGGCACAGCAAAGGAAACTAGTCAAGACGAAAAGACAACCCTCAGAAAGGGAGAAAATATTTGCAAATTAATCAATGGACAAAGGATTAATCTCCAAAATATATAAACAGCACATGAAGCTCAATATTTAAAAAATAAACAATCCAATACAAAAATGGGCAGAAGACCTAAATAGACATTTCTCCAAAGAAGACATACAGATGGCCAAGAGGCACATGAAAAGCTGCTCAACATCACTAATTATTAGAGAAATGCAAATCAAAACTACAATGAGATATCATCTCACACCAGTCAAAATAGGCATCATCAGAAAATCTACAAACAACAAATGTGGAGAGGGTGTGGAGAAAGGGAACCCTCTTGCACTGTTGCTGGGAATGTAAATTGATACAGCCACTATGGAGAACAGTATGGAGGTTCCTTAAAAAACTGAAAATAAAATTACCATATGACCCAGCAATCCCACTACTGGGCATACACCCAGAGAAAACCATAATTCAAAAAGATACACGCACCCCAATATTCATTGCAGCACTATTTACAATAGCCAGGTCATGGAAGCAACCTAAATGCCCATCAACAGATAAATGGATAAAGAAGATATGGTACATATATACAATGGAATATTACTCAGCCATAAAAAGGAACGAAATTGGGTCATTTGTAGAGACATGGGTGGACATAGAGACTGTCATACAGAATGAAGTAAATCAGAAAGAGAAAAACAAATATCGTATGTTCACGCATATATGTGGAATCTAGCAAAATGGTACATATGAACCAGTTTGCAGAGCAGAAATAGAGACACAGATGTAGAGAACAAATGTGTGGACACCAAGGGGGGAAAGCGGGGTGGGGGTAGTGGTAATGGGATGAATTGGGAGATTGGGATTGACATATATACACCAGTATGTATAAAATAGATAACTAATAAGAACCTGCTGTATAAAAAAATTAATTTTTTTAAAAAAGGAGGTGGAAGGAGACTTCCATGCAAATATAATTCCCTTCATCTCCTTTGTCATTCCAGACTCTTTACCATAAATACTTATGCCTTATGCTTTGAAGAAGCAGGTTGCATAGATAAGTGGGTTGTTGTCAGGGAGTTCAGCAGATAACAGTGACAACCTAAGGTTCCTTGAGGAGACAACAGAACACCAGTGAGCAACTGTAGGCATTCATAACGTGAGAAAATTCAGGGGAGGAATGGCAGGCATTTTCAAAAGCTTTCTGCCACCACCTGAGTTACTAGACTTCATTCTCATTAATCATATACTTCTTTTGTTGTTATTTCCCCAAAATAAAATTTTTGTAGAATAAATAGTGCATTTATTCATGTATTCAGTACATATTGATTGAACACGTACTAAAGGTCAAGTGCTATGTTAGATGCTGACAGTATAAGAATTAGTTGTGGTTTCTGACATTTTTAGGGTGCCATAGATTAATGAGAGAAAGACTAGAAAGGAATTATAGTATAACCCAGTAATAGAAAAAGCACAGATTATTAAGATAGCAGAAATGCAGAAGCACCTCCTCTACTAGGTTGTATATCTAATAGGTGATGGGAGATTATTGGCTTTTGTGGCAAAAATCACTCCCGCTAGCTTGAACAAAACAGAGATTTTATTGGATGGATAGAATTACATTTTTATGAAACCCAGAGCAAAAGTGCAACAACTCCAGAGGCATTGAATTGTGTTCTGAAAGGTCGCCAAGATTCAGAGAAGCACATCTCTCCATCTCATGAGCTCTTCTTCCCTCTTTGTTGTTCACCTGCTCATCCAGAGTCTCAGGCTTCTGTTTCTACAGGTTGGTTTTGTTCTCTTTCCCTGTCGGTCACTTTTCCTGATGCATTTGCAGTTGAGCAAGTGTGGCCATCCCTGCCCTGGTTTTACACCATCTCTAAGTGTGAGATCCCAACAGAAATGATGTCCCAATTTCAAATTTCGGTGACACTTGTCTCCTAGCATGGCAAGGTAGGTGCTCATTTAAGGTGTAAGCATCAGAGCAAGTGTGAGCATTATCTCTACAGAGTCTCACAGAGAAGGAGATGTTTTAGTTGAGTTTTGAAAGTCAGGCAGAGCTTTGCCAGCAAACGAGGAGGGTCTCGAGAAAGGCATGAATTGTTCCAGAAATGGTTTTAGAAAAGTCACTCTCAAAATCTTTTTGACATGTACGGGTTAGGAGTTTTCCTGAAGTGTAGAAAAATCATTCTGGCAAAACAAATGTAAAGGAAGTCAACGTTAAGAAACATTCTCTAATTATCCATGTCTCCCAAAGCTGTTTGAGAATGACTAGCTGCTAAGGAAGTATTATCTGAAATGGGTTAAGAGAGAAGTCGTTTATAAAGACGCAAGAGTCTTTTGAAGATCACAAACAGAAATTCTATTTAACTAATAGTCAATGGTGATAATAAAAACAAAAGTAAAAATCTCTCATCCTGAAAATAGGTTAATATCTTTCAAATAGGATGCATGGATTCAAAAGTCAGACTTGAGATACCAAACCCCTAAGGATTTGATGAACTTTCATGGTGGTATTTGTAACCTCTCAACTTCCTACTTAGTAAATATGGTCATGGTAGTGATTTCCAAGTGTCTCTAGTGGCAATGATGATCTGAGTAAACCAGATATACCCTTGGCATGCTAACACAAACAGCAAATAATTTCCTTTGTCTGCATGCATGTTTATGTTAACATTTATTTACTGTTTCTGTTTCTAATATTTTCAAAGTTGCATCCTGAGTGAAGTGTAATGTCTTCTCCTTTAATTAAGTAGAGTATTTTGTCTTTTTCATGGATTTATCAAAATGTTTTAGCCAATTCCGAACGTCAGTGCTCTCAGTTTCAACCAATAGAGAATGCATACCTTCCCCCTTTCAATTATTTTTTATTTTACTTGAGGTGGTATGTTTCATTATTTTCTTATCAAAAATTGGATACTTTGCTACTTAGAAGATTTAAACAGTTCATTTGCTTTCAACTTTTCCCCTAATTGAAAACCTACAGAAAACAACTAACAGCTTCAAGTTATATAGGAATGGAGTATTCATATATTTATTGCTGTTAAAAGAATGTTCTTGAGATCATTGACAACTGGAATTTTCTGGTTCTGGCTCCTGCATTTCTCCCTTGGGTTTGGCTTCCCTTATTTTTTTTTTTTTTTGTAATTGATTTTATGTTGGACTATAGTTGATTTACAATATTGTGTTAGTTTCAGGTGTACAGCAAAGCGATTCAGTTATACATATATCTATTATTTTTCAAATTCTTTTCCCATATAGGTTATTATAGAATATTGAGCAGAGTTCCCTGTGCTATACAGTAGGTCCTGTTGTGTATCTATTTTATATATAGTAGTGTGTGTATGTTAATCCCAAACTCCCAATTTATCCCTCCCCACCCCCACCTTTCCCCTTTGGTAACCAAAAGTTTGTTTTCTAAGTCTGTGAGTCTGTTTCTGTCTTGTAAATAAGTCATTTGTATCATTTTTTTAGATTCCGCATATAAGTGATATCATATATTTGTCTTTCTCTGTCTGACTTACTTCACTTAGTATGATAATCTCTAGGTCCATGCATGTTGCTGTAAATGGCATTTTTTATTCTTTTTAATGGCTGAGTAGTATCCCATTGTATATATGTACCACATCTTCTTTATCCATTCATCTTGGCTTTCTTTATAAACACCTCTGTGGGAGAATGATGTTGTGCTCACTTAGGCAGTAAGTACAAGAGACTGCTTATCTCCATGTGTAATCCAACATGGAAAGACCTAGGCATTGTTCAAAGAGCTCTTGATGTTGACTTCAAGATTTCCCTAGTCTTCCCACTGTCTCCAAAACAATAGCAAGTCCTTGGTCACTAAGGATTAGGTGTCTCATTTGAAAACTGCAGAGGTTTCTAGCATTATGAGTTTGAAACTGTATCAGATCATTTGGGGTTCTACCTAGTTGCTTTACCAAAGAAGTCAAATATTTACCTGGTTTTGATATTGAGGTTTTGAGAAAGATTTTATCTAAACAAAGGCTTTCTCTTAAATTGTTGGAAACCTTTTGACCTAATTGATGTCTCAGTTTCTTTTCATTTCCTCACGTCTATAATCGTGGGAAAGAGCACAGAGGTGGTGCGCTTCTTCTCTTTTCTCTAACAGTAGACTTTGGGTTGCACTGCTTAGCCCAGAGGAAAGCATAAAACACATTATGACATTGTCTGAATATTAGTAAACTCATGATTGAAAATCTCTCTGGGGTCCTTAGCTGAAGACTCCAACCAAGTACCTTCTAGAACTGAGATAAAAATACATAAGGATAGAGAAAACAGCCTCCTGAAGCATAAATGGAAGAGTTCTATTCACTACCACACCTATGAATTGTTTCCTGTTTTCATAAGACTTTTCTATATTCAGACTCTAATTACCTAAAGGGTTACTATTCACTTGTTTGAAGTTCTCTCTGCATAACTGAAATTATTACTGAAAAAAGCCATGGCCAGACCAGTCATATTGCTGTTGATCTCTACTCCAAAGAAAAAGCCTATGATTTGCCCAGTGGACTCTGAACCAGTGGTTCTTAAAGTGTGGGACCAGGACCAGGAGCTTTAGCATCACCCAGGAACTTGCAGGAAATGCATAACCTGAGGCCCCATCCCAGACCCTCCAAATGAGAATCTTTGAGGATGGGCCCAACAGACCCAGCCATCTTCCAGGTGATTCTGACATACACTCAAGTTTGAGACTCACTGCTCTAAACTCTCTGTTCCTCTGCCCTCAGTGAGAAGTAGCAAAACTGAAGAGAAGTTAGAGACAAAAGATGGGAAAATGTCCAGGCAAATTACTAATCAGAGATATTTACCTTTTCCCTTCCTCCACGTCCTGCATTTTTCTTCACCCAGAAAAATAAAAATAAAACAGGTTTTCCTTGGGAGTACTTTTATCTTCAAGAAAAGGCAGGAAGTCGGGACAGAATTTTAAATAAAAAAGATTTCAGAAATAAGTCTGAGATGCGTGACGTCTTTCAACTCTTATCATGGATGCCAGTACTATCGTGCCACTGTGACACCATTAATCTATGAGCTGTGACCTTGGCATTAGGGTCAGTGGCCCAATACTCTAAGCACATTGAAACCATCTTGCTCCTACAGGTCTCAGCTAGTCTTCAGAGCTTCCTCTTGGCTGTCTTCCCTATGCCATCCCCGATCTTACTATTCTAAAATAAAGATATACCTAAACTTCTCCAGAAAGCTAATTTGCATGCTTCTGTAAAGCTTTCATGCCACCTGGAACATAAATCTTGCTGAAAGCATTGGCTCTAGTGTTAGCTGGTTACTAGCTGCCTGCTGCAGTCATTTTCAAGGAGGTGAAAATATTCTTTATGTGCTCTTCTGATTGGCAGTAGCCTGGGGTTTTAAACAACAGTTTCTTTCAAAAGATGGTGCTATTAGAATGATGGGGACAGAATTACTTTTGGTATGTGTCACACATAATCTGTTTGCAAAATGCTGTGAGACATTTGGATAAAAGGCAACATTTGGCTCACAAAAGACACTTTTGGTGGACAGATTTACCTACTGAGACAATGTTTTTGTGATTATTTACCATTTATGATCATGCTGTATATGCCACCTTACAGAATTCACGAAAGACAGTCCATGGCTTAATCCATATTCTAAAAGTCTTTGAAACATTGTGGGAGAAAGGAATTTTCTTGAAAGAAAAAACTTAATAGTAGCCCCTTACCTGTTCATTGTGCTTTATGGTTTAAAAAGGGCTTTCATACATACTTTTACAATAACACTGTAGAGTAGATAAGATGGGCATAATTATTCCATTTATATAGAGGAGAAACTGAAGGTCATGAAAGTTAGAGGTCTTGCCAAAGTTATACAGCTAGTAAATGGCAGAGTTCATGCCCTGAGACAGAAGGGTACCATTCATTTCTGCTTCTTGGAAGAAAGAAAAATTGAAAAGAGATACAGAAATGTTGTGAAAATGACTTGAATAAACAAATATTTCTACTTTCCCAAGTGCTTGTATGTTTCCCTACTGGCTGGTTTGAGCTACCTTGGACTCATCCTACCACAGAATAACTGTTACAGCCACACACCAGACCTGAGAGACCTGATTTCTCTTCCATGTCAGAACACAGTCAGACTGGGGGGTAGAACATTAAGGTAAGATCAGTTACAGGAGAGAAAGAGTATCCAATGGCCCTCAATATAGGGTTTACTACCTTTTGATAAAACGTCCACCCTACAATGTCATTATGAACAGTGTTTTCTTAAAATCTTCCCATAGGTAAATCTGAAGATCAGTAGTCAAAATGTCCAGCAGAGTTTAGAAGAAATATAGATGGAAAGCATGGTTTCATTTCAAAGCATCTTTCATGAACTTCTTTAAGTAATATGTGCCTTGTGCAACTCATTGTAAGTGGAAGGAAATAAAACATGCACTGGATGCCCACCAGGTGATAAAGGTGAATCCAGTCACTTCGACAGACACAACATTGAAGTTTCATGGTGAAGCTTTGAGGTAGACGTTATGACTTCCATGTTGCAGGTTTATTCCCTCAACTGATAGTTATTGAGTTCCTACTAGGTGCTAATCTCTGACGAGAAAACTTTGAAAAGAGAATCTGGACCCTCAAACCACTCATCTCCTAATGCGTGGGAAACACGGGCAGTGAAGAAATATTGAGTCAGTGCAGTGATAGAAAATAGGCCAACGGTATTATGGGACTTGAGAAGGGTCAGCTAACTGAGTTGAGCCTTAAGCAGTAAGAGTTAATCAAGCAAAGAAAAGGGAAAGGAGAATTTCAGGGAGAAATACAGATTAGCCAAAGAATTGAGGGACAAAAAAATAACAGAGTATCTGGGAGAAATTTGAAAGAGTGTAAAATGGGAGAAATGGCTGGTAAGTGGGGTAAACCATGCTGAGAAACTTGGCTTTGTCTGAGGATGATGGAGACTCATGGAAAAGAGAAATAGAACATAGTGAGATTAGACCTCTCAGTTGACTGCTCTCTGTAGGATGGAAGATGGGATAGAGAGGAGCAAGCCTGGGAGAAGAAGTTGTTACGAGAGCATCATAGTGACCTAGACAAGAGATGGGGAAGAGTTGAATTTTCACAGTGGAACAAAGGGTGGAAATAAGAACAGAGATTTAAGAAACGTCCCTGGTGGCACAGTGGTTAAGAATTCACCTGCCAGTGCAGGGGACATGGGTTCAATCTCTTATCCAGGAAGATCCCACATTCCGTGGAGCAACTAAGCCCGTGCGCCACAACTACTGAGCCTGCGCTCTAGATCCCGCAAGCCAAAGCTACTGAAGCCCGGATGCCTAGAGCCCATGCTTCACAACAAGAGAAGCCACCGCAATGAGAAGCTTGAGCACTGCAACGAAGAGTAGCCCCTGCTCGCTGCAACTAAAGAGAGCCCGTGCGCAGCAACAAAGACCCAACACAGCCAAAAATAAAATAAATAAATAAACGTATTTAAAAAAAAAATATTGGGAACAAACAAAATAGAAGTGTCAGTATTTAATGATTAAAAATAGATGAATAAATAAGCTCTATTAAGTTAAATATTTGCCTCTAGGAAACATGACCAGGATGTGGTGGGACCTGAATTCTAACCCATGATGGAGTCGAAGGGATTAAGAACCCCTCTTGTATAGACTGCAGACTTTTCACTCAGGACACATAACTGATACACTACATTTAACGCCATATGTGTACATTCATTACTATATAACTTGTTTTCCCCAATTTTTATAGGTACATTAACATACCAAGCCCCCAGCTTGGTATGAGGGTTCATGGGTGAGGGTTCATGGTGAGAAAGAAGTCCTCTAGATTTCTCTAGAGAAATCTAAATTGAAAGGTTATTTTGGAATCACATCTTAAAGCAGAGGTGGAATACTCATGGAGTGACTCGAAAATAGTGATAGAACAAAAACAGCAAAAAAAAAAAAAAAAAGTTTGCTTGTAGAGCAAAGGTTTTCATGAAGAGCAACTTACAATTTTCTTTTACTGAAAGGAGTGCAAACTGGCTTTTTTTTTTTTTTTTTCATCTACAGGGGTATCTTCTTGCTGTGTAACATCTTTGACTCATCTAAGAACATTTGAGTAGCAGTGCATGGTTAGGCAAGCCTGAGGAGAGTAGACACCACCTCCGTGGGGTAAAGAGGACCAGAACATTTGCACCTGGAACAGGCTGATCCTTCCAACCTACTTGGTAGCCAGAGAAACTGTGGGAGAGTAAGTGGCACATGTGCCTAGTGGCTGAGGAACCTGCTGGGAGGGAAAGGGATCTTGAATCCATCCAGAGAATCAGTGGAAGTGGAGCCTTTTCCACAGTCCTCATCATGAAAGGACCCCACAGCCACAACAGGGATCTCAGCCCTGAGATGCTCTGGCCTCAGGTACAGCCCTGAGCCCCCAGGGACAGTGTGCAGGCTGCCCGTGGAAGTCCATTTGGACAGACTTCTTGCAAGGTGTCCACCCAAGCAGTGGCTTTGCTTATGAGCTCAGAGCTGAAAGATTTGTCACTTTGGTAGCCCAAGTGTGGGCGCCACTGCAGCTCATGCAAGGATCTGCACGACTAAAGCTTTATTGCAGTGGTGGTCCTTCCCTGGGCCGTGCAACATATGTTTTCAACAGAGACCCCACGTCACAGCAGCAGCAGAAGCCACAGCAGGAGTTGATCAGGAGTAGATGTCAATTCCCCAAGCCTGGCAGCTGAATTAGCAACTAGAGTTCGTACCACATTTGAGAACAGGGGCAGGAAGGAAGGTCTCAAATACTGGGTTATTTGTTAATAGAATCTGTGAGAACTCAAGTAATTAATTGAGGTAACAAAAGTGATCTGAACATAATTGTGCTTCCAGCTAGTGAAACTGAATATACTATATAAATTAAATCTTTAAAACATTTTTCTACATTATTTCTGTTTATTTTATCTTTATTCACTTTATTTTTATTTTACATAAGCTTTACAAAGCACTTTGTCATTGATCAGACAAGGGATCTTCACAGTAACGTTATATGTATTCTAAAAAGCATTCTAGAATACCCAGTTTACAGATGAGGAAAACAATGACAGAGCTGAGATTAGGTCTCTCCTTTAGCATTTAACTCTCTCATCCAAGGTTCTGCAGGCATATTTTCTTTACCACTCCTGCTCCTGCCTTTGAAAGCGCCAATCTGCATGGATGTTGGTAAATTAAAACAGAAGGTCAAATTAAAACGGAGAGAAAGCAAGTAGAATCTGACAGTAATATTAATACCTCTGAATTCCCTGGTCTTTTCAATTAACAGCCTCTTTCTGAGAGGTTTATTGCTCTTGGCTTGAACTGAGGTCATTAAAACACCTCAAAAAGCCTACTTAAACACTCTCTCCAAGGTTTTGGGTACCACTTCTGCTTTGCATAGATTCAGAGAGAAGGCATAATAAAACAGGCCCCAGGGCTGTCATGTGTGTCTCTTTGCCTTTGTTTTATAACCCGAGTTCATGAGCCTGCTCAGAATTTACCGCTGGCTATAATCTATCATCCCAGAGAGAAGCCTATATGCTTTATTCCAAATGTAGGTCTCAATGAAAGTAAATATATAAATTAATTGACCCTCTAGGTATGGCATACTTTCCAGCTAAACCTCAATGTGATTTTGCTCATTCACCTAAAAGGGACCTGGCATAAAAAGCATGCTACATGGCAAGATGAATCACGGCACTTTTATTAACCCCACTGGATTAGCCTCCTCACACTGGAATATTTTACAGCATTATTTTATTGGCAGTCACTGTCGCCAAATAAACTACAAAGTAGTGACTGATGTAGTAGAACTAGACAGCTTGAAGGATCTAGATTACTTGTAAAAGAGAAGTATTTTGCCAAGCGCTGCTACAATAAAGCAATTCTGATGCTTATAAAAGAACGTAACGGATAGTGGCAAATCTCAGTTGAACCAGGGCTTGGGGAGATTACCTAGTGAGGATAAAACTGACATCAGAAGCCTTGCTATTTTCAAATGCATGAGTTTGCTTTTGTTTTTATTTTGTTTATTTTTATATCTTATAAGAGAAGGCAGTAATATTCTGAACATACTGTATTTTATCTCTGTGGCCAAACACATCATGCACTCATTATACACTCACGTTTGGGAGAAAAATAACCAGACCATAATGTAGGAAGCTGCTCAAATTGAGCTTGAAGAATTTGTACACAAGGAATGAATGATTCTTGTCTTTTTTCCCTAAACATTCTGACTGGCCCCTTTTTTCATCCAGAAAAGACTAACTGAATCTTTTTCCCAGAAGAAAGGGGATGACATATCAAACAGTTTCAGAGGTAATAGTAGTTTGAAATTTTAAGTGTGTGATGTAATTTTACCACTGTTTAATAGTTGGCAGAATTTTTTCATCCTATGAAGGAGAACCTCCAGTCTCTTGAGTAAAATTTTTTAAAAAAACGATTGGGTATCTGAAGACAATGTCCTGAATTATATAAAAAGAAGGGATTTCAAAGTGCAGGAAGATAAACAGGGTCACATGTGCCTCCCTTTTGAATCTGCCAGACATGTCTTTCTAAAACCAGATCTGATGATTTCACCCACCTGGTTCAAAACTTTTGCCTACAGCAGAAAACCCCAACCATTTCAGCTGACCTAATTGACCTTTGCTATTGGCCCCTAGCTACCTTTCCAGCTTTAGCTCCCATCTTTCACCCTGGAACATCCAGCTCTAAGGTTCTAGGTCTTTTCATTCTTAATACTTAGCACATGACTTTTCTCTGCCAGCAATACCAGTACCTTCTCTGCCTATTCATTCTCCAGCATCATTCCCTCTGCTCTGGTCCTTCCATGCTTCACACCTAACTCTTCAAAAGATAACGCAAGCCTTACTGGCAGTTTTTGTTTAGGACATAAATCTCCCAGTGGATGATAAAACAGTCATGGATTGGACCCCGTTAGACTTCTATGAATCTGTTCACAGATTCACCAGTGCCTTGCACAGATTCTAGGACACAGCAGGTACTTCATAAATATTTGAATCAACTAAGCTTAATTTTTAAATTGTGCTTATGTTCATTCTCCTCACTACTTAGAGATTCCTAGACAATCAGGATTCTGTTCTGTTTACCATACTATTCCTAAGTCAAGTGTCTACCAGAATGCTTGGCACATAGAAAATGCTCATTACTTATTTTTTTTTTTTTTTAAGACACAAATTTCTAGATTTTAATGCAGGCTACCACTTACTAACTTAAAGACTGCAGCCAGTTCTTAACTTCCCTCAGCTGTAAAATGATAATAAAAGTATCAACCTTTGAGTTATTGTGAAGATCAATAGTAGCGATATGTATATGTAATAGCCTAGTGTTTGACATATGTACACACTCAATAAATGTTGGTTCACAACAAGGTATTAATTTCCAAAATGTACAAACAGCTCACACAACTCAATAACAAAAAAACAAACAACTTAATCAAAAAATGGGCAGAAGACCTAAATAGACATTTCTCCAAAGAAGACATACAGATGGCCAACAGGCACATGAAAAGATGTTCAATATCACTAATTAATTATTAGAGAAATGCAAATCAGAACCACAGTAAGGTATCACCTGACACCAGTCAGAATGGCCATCATTAAAAAGTCTACAAATAAATGCTGGAAAGAGTGTGGAGAAAAGGGAACACTCCTACACTGTTGGTAGGAATGTAAATTGATACAGCCTCTGTGGAGAACAGTATGGAGGGTCTTCAAGAAACTAAAAATAGAACTACCATATGACCCAGCAATTCCACTCCTGAGCATATATCTGTAGAAACTTTAATTTTAAAAGATGCATGCACCCCAAAGTTCAAAACAGCGCTATTTACAACAGCCAAGACATGGAAGCAACCTAAATGTCTGTCAATAGATGAATGGATAAAGAAGATGTGGGACATATATACAATGGACTCCAAAGTATACAAACAGCTCATGGAGCTCAATATCAAAAAAACAAACAATCCAGTTAAAAAATGGGCAGAAGACCTAAATAAACATTTCACCAAGGAAAACATACAGATGGCCAAGAGGCACATGAAAAGATGCTCAACATCACTAATTATTAGAGAAATGCAAATCAAAACTACAATGAGGTATTACCTCACACTGGTCAGAATGTCCATTATCAAAAAATCTAGAAACAATAAACGCTGGAAAGGGTGTGGTGCAAAGGGAACCCTCCTGCACTGCTGGTGGGAATGTAAATTGATACAACCACTATGGAAAACAGTATAGAGGTTCCTTAAAAAACTAAAAATAGAACTACCATATGACCAGGCACTCCCGCTACTGGGCATATACCCTGAGAAAACCATAACTCTAAAAGAGACATGTACCACAATGTTCATTGCACCACCATTTACAATAGCCAGGTCATGGAAGCATCCTAAGTGTCCATTGACAGATGAATGGATAAAGAAGATGTGGCACATATATACAATGGAATGTTACTCAGCCATAAAAAGAAACAAAATTGAGTTATTTGTAATGAGGTGGATGGACCTAGAGTCCATCATACAGAGTGAAGTAAGTCAGAAAGAGAAAAACAAATACCATATGCTAACACATATATATGGAATCTAAAAAAAAAAAAAAAAATGGTACTGATGAACCTAGTTGCAGGGCAGGAATAAAGAGGTAGACATAGAGAATGGACTTGAGGACATGGGCTGGGAGGGCGAAGCTGGAGCGAAGTGAGAGTAGCATCGACATACATACACTATGGAATGTAAAATAGTTGGCTGGTGGGAAGGAGCAGCATAGCACAGAGAGATTGGCTTGGTGATTTGCAATGACCTAGAGGGGTGGGATAGGGAGGGTGGGAGGAAGGCTCAAGAGGGAGGGGATATGGGGATATACGTATACATATGGCTGATTCGCTTTTTTGTGCAACAGAAAATAGCACAGTATTGTGAAGCAGTTATACTCCAATAAAGATCTATTTTAAAAAAAAGAATGAGATGTTGCCCTTTGCAGCAACATGGATGGACCTAAAGATTACCATACTAAGTGAAGTAAGTCAGACAGAGAAAGACAAATATCGTATGATATCACTTACACGTGGAATCTAAAATATGATACAAATGAACTTATTTACAAAACAGAAACACACTCACAGATATAGAAAACAAACTTTTGTTACCAAAGGGAAAGGGGGAGGGGGAGGGTTAAATTAAGAGTTTGGGATTAACATATACACACTTCTATATAAAATAGATAAACAACAACGCCCTACTGTAAAGCACAGGGAACTATATTCAATATCTTGTAATAAACCATAATGGAAAAGAATATGAAAAAGAATATATATAGTATATATATGCATATACATATATATGTATCTATGTATCACTGAATCACTTTGCTGTACATCTGAAACTAACACAACATTGTAAATCAACTATACTTCAACAACAACAACAACAAATGTTGTTTCATTCACTCTTCCTACCATATATGTTTCAGTTAGAAATATTTCCAGATGCAGGCAACAAAACACCCAATGTACAGTGTCTTAAACAAATGTTGGCCTATTTTTCTTAAACAGCAAGTAGTACAGAAATAAGCAAAAGTAGGTGACTTTTTCCTAACACCCACTGGCTGGAGTTACGGGGAGACCTGGCAGCTCTCCGTGTCTATGGCTCTGAATAAGCCCACTGCTCTCCAGCCTCCACATCACCATCACCATATAAAAGATAGTCCTTAAGATTCTGCTTTCTCCTAGCAAACCCCTCTCACCCCAATATTCACCCATACTCTCTGCCTTGTGACCATCAGGGTTAATTTAATTACATACTCTTAATTTATACTGTAGAACATAAAGCCTAGAACTCAAACCATCTCCCACTTTCCAGATTCTGATTCCCATGTAGGTCTTTCAGCAGTGAAATATGCACCCTAGCACTTCCTAGCCCTGTCTTCCCCCTGCTTTATTTTTCTCCTTAGGATGTTGTTTTTTTTGTTTTTTTTTTTAAATCATTTTGATGTAACGCATGCGCGTGCACACACACACACACACACACACACAGAGAGAAATCTGTTTTCTGTCTCTCTTCTCACACTAGAATGTAAGGTCTATGAGAGCAGGATTTTGTGTCTGTTGTTTTCACTGCTATATCTCTAAAGTCTAAAAGAGTATGTTGGTAACATGCAATGTTCGATAAACATTTGTCCAAAATGGAATAAAGAGCTGAAGTATTGACTTGCATGTTCACTCATGACATCAAGACTCAGGTCCTTTCCATATTTTAATTCCATTATTTTTAGCATATTGAGTTGTAGGATGGCTTGTTCCACGTTAAGCATTAGTCACATTTCAGAAAGGAAGAAAATGGTAGGGCAAAAGCTTCACAAGTTATTTTATATCCTACTCTTTTTTTCTATTCTTAAAAATATATGTTTCCCCAAATGCTTTCAGCAGACTTCTACTTACATTTTGCTCATCAGAACTGTGTCACATGATTCCCTTCACTTCAAGAGAGGCTGTCAGTACAGTTTAAATTTCCTAGTAAGCAAAGGAAGAGAGGAGGGATTCGAGATGGATTTTGAGTTAACCAATATATAGTTTATGCCCCAAATTTCTCTGTAATCTTGCATACTATTTATACTTAATGAATGAATTAGAATTTAAAGAATCATGTATTACATGGAAATAGCAGGTAAGGAATCTTAAATGCAGTATAATTTCATAGCTTAGGAGAGAACGTAGGTGCATAATTTTATATCAATGAAAGAGAGCAGGAGTGTTGATACTCCAAAACTGTATGCAATACAAACCCACCATTTACATTTGGCTTTGGAAAGTGTCTTGAATGTATATTTGCATTAGATAAAGCTCCCTTGCTCAGACTGATTCAGGGTTCACCTTCTATAGTATATCTCTAATTTAAAAAAATGAGAAGTGCATCAGTTGCAAATGGCCTGAAAAGAAAGATAATAGCTAGCCTTTATTGTAGATACTTTACATACACTGAGTCATTGAACATATGTTACAGCCATCCTTCAAAATAAGTATTATTATCTTGATGTAGATACATTTTCATCATCTGTTTTAGAGATAAGGAAACTGAGGTTCAGAAATTTTTGAAAATGTTTAGCTTTGGTAAATGAGAGAGCCAGGATTTGAACTAAGTTTGGTTTCCTTTATGCTCTTCCTCACAGAGCACAGGATTAAATTGATATATATTGATCAAAAGTGGTGCGCTGCAATATAACTTGCCCATTTTCTCTTCCTAATCCAGACATTGACCCATCCTAGATGAACCACATTTCCTCCGATGATTCAGGGTTGACCTTCCCCAGGGATTCTTGGATCAAAGAGGAAACAAGAAATGGCTAGATCTAAAGGCTTTCTTCAAATAAAAAATAAAGTACAGTAATTGAGATGTCAACCAGACTACCAGATGAGCTCTGATTGACACTCAGGACCCTAGTCAACAGAGCAAATCCCTAAACAGAGGAGACCCCGTCAGTAAAGCTAAAAGGGTAGATTGTGCCGTGGACAGACCGCTGGAGTCTGTGTCCGTTTTCATTTGCTTTGGGGCTTTTTGGAAAGGACTTCCATTAAAAGCACTCTTGATGACAGTGAGGGCAGCCCTCAGGAGTGGCTATGTGGACCGCCAGTCCCCTTCCCCTTTATACATCGCTCCGAAGTTTGGTATTCATGAAGTGAGAGAGAAAGGAGAAAAGAACTGCTGGGTGGCCATTGCTTATTTCAGCTCATGGCCTTTCTCTGTCAACCTCAAAACCACAAAAACAATTCCAGTTAATTAACTAACAAGAAGAAAAAAGTCTTCTTTATAAAACAGCTTATGGTCTAACTACAGCAAGACCATACTCTAGGTATCCCCAAAACAAACAAGGCTGAAATAAGTTTAAAAAATTGGAAGAAATATAATTCACATTATTGAGAAATATTTTTTGCCAGATAACGTCATGTATATTACTGCTCTGAATCCCCACAGCAGTACTGTAAGACATGTATTATTTTCATTATTTTATGGATGAGGAAACTGAGGTTCAGTGAAGCCCAAGATCAAAAGGGTTGTATGTACATAAGGCGTATGTCCATCTGGTGCCACCATGTGATCACACTACCCTTCAAGATTTTTCTTTGACTTTCCCAAGATGCACCAGGGTTTCTCTCTCTCTCTCTTTTTTTTTTTTAATTGAAGTATAGTTGATTTACAATGCTATGTTAGTTTCTGGTGTTCAGCAAAGTGATTCAGTTATACATACCTATATTCTTTTTCAGATTCTTTTCCCTTATAGGTTATTATGAGTTATTGAATATAGTTCCCTGTGCTATGTAGTAGGTCCTTGTTGGTTATCTATTTTATATGTAGTAATGTGTATCTGTTCATTGCAAACTCCTAATTGCTCTCTCCCCCAGCCCCATTCCCTTTTGATAACCAAAACCTTGCTTTCTATGTCTGTGTGTCAGTTTCTGTTGTGTAAATAAGTTCATTTGTATCATTTTTTAGATTCCACATATAAGTGATATCATACAGTATGTGTCTTTCTCTTTCTGACTTACTTCGCTTAGTATGATAATCTCTAGGTCCATCCATGTTGCTTCAAATAACAGTATTTCATTCTTTTTTAATGGCCGAGTAATATTCCATTGTATATATGTACCACATCTTCTTTATCCATTCCTCTGTTGGACATTTAGGTTGCTTCCATGTCTTGGCTATTGTATTGAATAAATAGTGCTGCTGTGAACATTGGGTGCATGTATCTTTTTGAATTAGAGCTTTCTGTGGCTATATGCCCAGGAGTGGGATTGCTGCATCGTATGAGATGCACCAGCTTTTGATTCAACTCTGATCATGTTCTACCTCCCTGAATATTTTAAGATGATCAAACCAAGGTCAAGATGAATTAATAAAATGTACTGTAGATTTAGGTCTATAGAAAAAGACTTTGTGTTTGGGTAAAGTAAGCTTCTATACTAAAGAGCCCCCAACTGCAGGATCTCTAACAAAGTTTATTCTATCCCAAAACAACAGTCTTGAAGTAGGTGGGTGTGCAAAAGGCAGGCAGTTCTGCTCTGCTTGGTGTCCAGACTCTCAACTTTCTTTAATCACCCAACACAGTTTAAAGTGTTGGCCTCCTCCCAGTAGTAGCAAGCTCATCAGCACCATAGATGGAGACTAGACCGCAGATTGTCAAAAAGAGAATGCAGGGCTACCTGCTTTATCTGCTTCCTTTTTAGAGAAGTGGTGAGCAAGTTGCATGTATTACTTATACTTAAAATTCACTGGCCAAAATTTAATTGAAAGACCACAACAAGCAAAAAGCTGGGTGGCTATGGGCAATGCTGATTCGTTGAGGTTTATACTGCCAAAAAAATGAATGTGACACATGGGACAAAAAGCACTTTCAGACATAGGTCTCTCTTTTCTTGATTAAGGTAGATTAGTCTGGAAATCCTCACACAATATCATCTTCTTATCAAAGGGATTTATACATAGATATATTACCTTAATATATATAATATACATAATATACATGTATTACATATGATATATATTTTATATATCATTTATATACTCTTTTCATGTAACTGAAAATGCTGTTTTTCAAATCCAAATGACTTTGAGCCCTTTTCGAAATCAGAGTTGTGGCAGGGGGATGGCTGGTGGTCAGCAAAGTTTCTGGTGGGATATTAGTGTCTTTAATTAATATTAAAACTGGGGTTCTATAGGGACCTGTTATAGTTATACAACATGCCTTCCCAATCACAGCTGGTGAGTGACCTAGCTGAATAAAGGAAGCAAAAGGCAGCTTGACTGGCTCTGCTTCTCCATGATTTCCATGGGGTTACTCTCCTACAGACAGGGTTACAGGTTATAAAGGAATATTAAACAGCCTTCTTTTGCCCAAAGGAGTGATGGAAGAGTTTCTGAAAGTGCCCCAGGCACAGAGCAGGTGCACAAGTCAAGCCATATCTAGGGCTGTGCCAGAGTCCTCACAGAATTGAATCTTCAATTCTCAGTGATTCCTCTTTGTGAACACATGATCTAAACAAAATAACAAGCAGCAGGTAAACATTCAGGAAGGACCAGGGATCTGACTAAAAACCTCATCGCTTAGGGCAATTTTCTTGCCTAGGAAATTTCAGTATGGTAGCCAAATGTAGTGCAGAGATTGTAGAAAGTCGAATTTTACAAATAATAAATCTAAATTCTTAAAGAGTCCCTGGCTGGTGCTGCAACAACCATGCCCCTCAAGTCTATTATACGGACCATAAAAGTGACCAGTGATCTGGGAACAGCAGAGTGTAGTGCTGAAAGCTTGTACCCTGAACCCCTCTAACCATGGTTACAGCCCTGGTGTTGCTACTTCCAAGTCTTTTTCAAAAAGAAAGGAGACTAAAACAAGTTGAGACATTTGCTATAGTTCAGTCATTCCTTCATTCAAGAAATGTTTGTTTTCTTATGCCTACTATGTGTCAGATAAAAACTGAACAGAACCCAAACTGAAGCAGTGGCAGAAGGAATGGAGAACAGATAACAGACTGAAGGGCTCTTTGTTATTTTGGAAGGAGCACTGGCTTCTTTCTAAGCAAATGGAGATCTCATTATGTCATTCCCTCTCCCTGGGATCTCTGTAATGGACTTGATGAAGCCTACTTTCTGCCACAGTGTATTTTCTACTAGTAACTTCACACCATGGGGTCAATACAGTAGCCATCAAAATGGGGAGGTTTGAATAAATTATCAATAAAGTCAGTACGATAACTCTGCTTCCTTCACTTCAAGTACACAGATGGTTTCAGTTACCAGAACGAAGTAAAAAAAAAATATGGGAAAACCTCAGAACTGTGGCATGAATAAGGTGTGGAAGATAGGGTGCCAATTTCAAAGCCAAAAGACTTGAAAATAATTTTTGGTTTAGTTCTGCATCAAATTGGAAAAGCCTATGGTCACTGAAATTCTTCATTGGTCAAATGAGGATATAATGGCTGTGCTGTCGATCTCATGGAAATGTTTAGAATACATCAATTCGAAGTAATTTACATATCAAAATGGTTTGCAGAGAATTCCCCTGGAGAAGCAGAACTCTGGATCTCTCAACTTCCTTAGCACATATTTTATGCCCATAAAGAACATAAAAAATTAACATTGAGAGCAGCCCCAGAATGTCACTGGAAATGTGAGGAGCAATCCAAGTGTCTTTACATGATGATTATGTGGGTGAGTATCTATCTATCTATCTATCTATCTATCTATCTATCTATCTATCTATCATCTATCTATCTATCTATCTATCTATCTATCTATCTATCTATGTATCTATCTATCTATCTATCTATCTATCTATCTATCTATCTATCATCTATCATCTATCTATCTATCTATGTGTGCATTATGGGTACCATAATGACATAATGACATATTTTTCACACCAAGAACACAATCAAATCCTTCTATCTAACTACCTGGTTCAGTCACTACTCTGCTTCCATAATATCTGATAGGACAATACAGAGAGGAACCCAAATCCCCCAAATAATGTGGATGTGGAGTATTTACCTTAATTGGCTATTTCCTGTACAGGTTTTGGTGTTGATTGATTGATTGTAAGACCTTAAATGCCATAAGACCCGAACTTGACAAAAATTATGAGAGCAAGGTTGTGCCTCTAATGATTTCAACTTCAGTACTGAGGAAAGGAGGTCAGAGCAAATGAGTCGGGTGTCTTCTGTTCCTATTATTTTAAAAGTGTTGGTGTTTCCTCAGTATAATATTTCTCAAGTCTATACAAAAATTAAATGTCCTCATATCTAATACTGGGAAAATTTGAGAACATAAGAAGTGGTTCCTGAGCACAAGTGTGCTTATGATTCACCTGAAGATGAGTTTTTGTTTGTTTGTTTTTAAAATAAAGATTTATGAATACTGCCCCCCCACACACACACACCACTTTTCACTTTGCTTTGTTGAATCTGTGCAAGGACCTAGGAATCTGCATGCTAACGTTGACCCCCATTAGGTGCAGATGTGGCAGACAATCTATGGGTATAAATTGTATCATCTATGACTATTATAGGCAGAAGTGACCCTAGTCATCACTTACAGTCCCTCCCAGTTTGGAGATAAATGAACTGAGGATAGGAAAACAAGTGAATTGCCCAAATTCAGAGTTAGCTCAGAAGTCAACAGTCAGGACTAGATTTCCTCCATTCTTTTGCAGATTTTGGAAGACCGCATTTTTTTTTCAATCTATACCTATTTACCGTTTGGCATTATATAAACCCCTTAAGGCCTTTGGCCTGAGGCAAAGCCATTCTTGCCATATTTTCTGTAGAATCATAAATGACAGTGTCAAGAGGCCATAAACAAACCAACCCTGATGAACAGTAATAAGATTTTGCTGGTTTAGCAATTTACCGGCCACAAGAGGGTTGTGAAGTTCTACTTCTGCACCCATTTTACTTATATGTAGTAGAATATTTGATCCAGCCACCAATCTCTAAAATAGTCGCATGCTATGTGGCACTGTTTTGAGCATAAAAATGTTTATGGTATACCTGAATATTCTGTCTATGGGTCTTAAATAATAAGCTCTTTCTAAGGTCTGACCTTAACAATTATTCATGGTGACAGTCATTTCCTTGGAAAAAACCTGCACTCGCTCTCTTGCATGTTAATATTCTAACATACTTATCTTTTACTATAAAAGTAAAATAAAGTACTTTGTATTAATATTGATGACTACTCTCCCTCCCCCCCCAGAAAAACACCTCTTTCCAGTTTTCTCTTTTTAACGATTAATAGAATAGAGCTCCCAATTTCTTTTGGATGAAAAAAGGTAGTAGATATACTGACAGCTGTTTAATTATTGACTTTACAGAACCACACAATGCATAGCACAATGGATTTCCCTGGCACTGAAAATCCATTTTCAGAGGATAAAACATAATAATAATGATAATGAGAGTAGATATTTATTCAGAAAATACTTGTGAAGCATTTATTTATTCAACCCATACTTAGACCTACAAAGAACCTATGATGGAGCAGGCATTGCACTAGTTGCTGGGGACGTAGCAGGGCATGACCTAGATGTGACCCTTGCCCTTGTGGAACTCACTGCCACCTGGAGAAGAAAAATGTTATAAAAAATTGATGCTTACAGTTGTGATAAGTGCTGTAAAAGGAAAGTAAGTGCGTTAAGAGAACTATGGGGCATCTCAACTATCTTTGGTTTAGGAAAAGCCTTTTTGAAAATGTGATATATAGACTGTAATCTGAATTATGAAAAATGATGTGTATATGTATGTGAGGCAGGACTGAGACAGCATAGGGAAGAAGAGTAAATTAAGAATTAAATATTTAAACATCAAATATAAAATCTGGAGGGGTGTGGCCAAGATGGTGGAGTAGTTATACCCTGAGCTCTCCTCCTCCCACAGACACACCAAAATTACAACTATTTACAGAAAAACTATCTATTACAACTACCTGCATACTAGGAGAAAATACTTTCCATGGCTAAATATATAAAGAAGGAGCTGCAACGAGACAAGTAGGAGGGGTGGAGACATGGTATAATCAACACTCATGCCCCCAGGTGGACGATCCACAAACAGGAAGAGAATCACAACTGCATAGTTCTCTCAAAGGAGCAAAGGGTCCCTACATTGGACTCCCGAGCCCAGGGGTCCTGCACTGGGAAGACAAACCCCCAGAATGTTTTATTTTGAAGGCTAGTGTGCCTTACTTTTGGGAGAGCCAGAGGACTGGGAGAAATAGAGACTCCACTCTTAAAAGGTGAGCACAAAATCTCACACACTCCAAGACCCAGGGCAGAAGCAATAATTTGAAAGGAGTCTGGGTCAGACCCACATGCTGATCTTGGAGAGCCTCTTGGAGGGTCAGGAGGCATCTGGGACTCCCCCTGGGGACACAGACACTGGAGGAAGCCATTTGGGGGACCTTGTCCTACCACAAGGACACTAGTGCTGGCAGGTGCCATTCTGGAGTCCTGCCTCTAGCCAATTAACACCAGGGGCTTACTGCCCACCAGTAGGCCAGCATGACAGGCAACCACACCGAGACCTGGCCACTCCCACCAGCAGGCTAACACCAGCCCCGGGACCCACTGGGCCATACAGTCATGCCTGCTGGAACCCAGTCCCACCCACCAGCAGGTTGGAAGTCACCTCACAAGGCAAGAACCAAGCAGAGATAAAGAATACAATAACTGAAATAAAACATATACTAGGAAGGAAATACACTAGATTAGATGATTTAGGGAGCAGATCAGCAAACTGAAAGACAGTAGTGTAAATCACCCAAGCAGAACAGAAAAAATAATTTTAAAAAATGGAAATAGTTTAAGAGACCTCTGGGATAACATCAAGCATGCTAAAATTTCTATTATAGAGGTCCCAGGCTCTCCTCCTGGGAGAAAGAGAAAGAGAGGCAGAAGCTTACTTAAAGAAATAATAGCTGAAAAGTTCCCTAACCTGGGAAGCACAGAGAATCCCAAAACAAAATAAACTGAAAAAGGTCCACACCAAGGCACATTGTAACTACAGGAAGAATCAAAAGCAGCAAGAAAAAGCAACTACTTATCTACAAGGGAACTCCCATAAGATAATCAGCTGACATTTCATCAGAAACTCTGAAGGCCATAAGGGATTGCCATGCTATATTCAAAGTGATGAAAGAAAAAAAAAAAAAAAAACTACAATCCACAATACCCCAAGCAGCAAAGCTGTCACTCAGATTTGAAAGAGAAGAGTTTTACAGACGAGCAAAAGCTAAAAGAGCTCAGCACCACTAAAGCGTCTTTACAAAAAATATTAGAAGGACTTCTCTAAGCAGAAAATAAAAGATCACAACTAGAAACAGGAAAATTATAAAAGGAAAAAATTCATTTGGGAATGCAAACATACAAGAAAGGTAGTAGATCAACCACTTAGAAACCTGGTAAGAAGGTTAAAAGACAAAAGCAGTAAAAACATCTATATCCACAATAAGTAGTTAAGAGATACACAAAACAAAAAGATGTAAAATATAACCTCAGAAGTGTTCAATAGTGGTGAGGGGGAGTAAAATGCAGTAAAAATGCAGGCTTGTTAGGAAAATTAATGTACAGAAATCTATTGTGTTATTATACACTAACAATAATGAGAAAGAGAAATTAAGAAAACAATTTCATTTACAATTGCATAAAAATTACCTAGAAATAAATCTAAACAAGGAAGTAAATGATCTGTACTCCAAAAACTATAAGATATTGATGAAAGAAACTGAAGACAGCACAAATAAATGGAAAGATATACCATGCTCATGGACTGGAAGAATTAATCTTGTTAAAATGACCATACTACCCAAGGCAATCTTCATATTTAATACAATCCCTATCAAAATATACATGACACTTTTTTCACAGAACTAGAACAAATAATCCTAAAATTTGTATAGAAACATGAAAGACCCCCAAATAGCCAAAGCAATCTTGAGAAAAAAAATGAAAAGCAAAGCTGGAGGTCTTACACTCTCTGATTTCAAACTATACTACAAAGTTACAGTGATCAAAGCAGTATGGTACTGGCACAAAAATAGACACATAAATTAATGGAACAGAATAGACAACTCATAAATAAACACAACACTTATATAGTCAATTAATTTATGACAAAGGAGGCAAGAATATACACTGGAGAAAAAAACAGCCACTTCAATAAACGGTGTTGGGAAAACTGACAGCCACATGTAAAAAATCAAGCAGGACTACTTTCTCACACCATATACAAAATAAACTGAAAACAGTTTATAGACTTAGGTGTAAGACCAGAAATCATAAAACTCCTAGACGAAACATAGGCAGTAAACTTTCTGACTTTGGTCTTAGCACTATTTTTTTTTTTTTTTTTTGGATATGTCTTCTCAGACAAGGAAAACAAAAGCAAAGATAAACAAATGAGACTAAATCAAGCTAAAAATCTTCTTCACAGTGAAAGAAACTATCAACAAAATGAAATGGCAGCCTGCCAAATGGGAGAAGATATTTTCAAACTACCTATTTGATAAAGGGTTAATATTCAAAATATACAAAGAACTCATACAATTCAACTTCAAAAAGCCAAAAAACTCAATAAAAAGTTGGTAGAGGACTTGATTAGACTTTTTTTTCCAAAGAAGACATACAGATGGACAACAGACACATGAAAAGATGTTCAGTATCATTAATCATCAGGGAAATGCAAATCAAAACCACAATGAGATATCACTTCACACCTTTAGGAATGGCTATTACCAAAAAGACAGGAAATAACAAGTTTACATGAGGATGCAGAGAAGAGAGAACCCTTGAACCGCTGTGCACTGTTGGCGGGAATGTAAGTTGGTGCAGCCACTATGGAAACAGTATGGACGTTCCTCAAAAAACTAAAAATAGAACTATTGTATGATCTAGCAATTCCACTTCTGAGTATTTTTCCAAAGAAAATACACTATTTCAAAAAGATCCATGCACCCCAATGTTCATAGAAGCACTATTTACATTAGCAAAGACATGGAGCAACCTAAATATCCATCAATAGATGAATGGCTAAAGAAGATGTGATTATATATATATATATATCCACACAATGGAATACTTCTCAGCCATAAAGAAAGAATGAAATCTTGCCATTTAGGACAGCATAGATGGACTTAGAGGGTGTTATGCTAGTGAAATAACTCAGACAGAAAAGGACAAAAACCATATGATTTCACTTATATGTGGAATCTAAGAAACAAAACAAGTGTATAAACATAACAAAACAGAAACAGATTCATAGATACAGAGTACAAACTTGTGATTGACAGAAGGTGGTGTATGGGAATCAGGGAAATAAACAAGGGAGACTAAGAGGTACACACTTCCAATTATAAAATAGTCACAGTGATGTGCCATACAGCATAGGGAATATAGTCAATAACATTGTAATAACTTTGTATGGTAACTGATGGTAACTAGACTTATTATGGTGTTCATTATTTAATGTATAAAAATATTGAATCAGGATGTTGTACAACTGAAACTAACCTAATATTGTAAGCCAATTATACTCCAGTTTTTTTAAAAAAGTCTGGTATGTTTAAGATAAAAGAGAAGTAACTTGATGTGGCAGGAGCCGAATATACAAGGAAGAAAGTAGCAGAGGATGAGCTTGAAGTGAAAAGCAGGGGTTAGATTATAGTAGGCAAAATTCTGAAGGCCATGTTGCAGTTAGGTATTGCTGTAAAACAAGTTATTGCAATAGTAGTGGCTTAAAGCAACAACTAGTTCATTTGCTCAGCATGACTTTACATTTACAATGATGAAGATAATATCAATCTCTCTTTCTTAACTTACATTTCTCTATGGGTCTCATTTCATAAGTTTCTTAAATGATCTACCTACTTTCCTGGCTAACCTAAAAAAGGTAGGGTTGCTTTTTTATTTATTTTTAATAGCAGCAAATCCCTTAAATCATTCATACACCCTTTCCAAAGGCTTTACCTGAAAGTATCTTCTTATTCAGAATTTACTGTTCTCATACTGAGAGAAATCAGGGAAAATAAAACTAAGCACATCAGTTCATTTGCCCCACTCATACTCACTCCAAAGCGTGAGTCCATGCCTGGAATTTTCACCTGTGTTATCACTTATTTTTAATTTATTTTATATTTACACTCACTATAGTTCTTACTCTCTTTCATAGCACACAGACCTGATTTAAAACCAAAGCATCTGAAATTAGAACACTCCCTAACACCATACACAAAAATAAACTTAAAATGGATTAAAGACCTTAATGTAACCTCAGACACTATAAAACTCTTAGAGGAAAACATAGGCAGAACACTCCATGACATAAATCACAGCAAGATCCTTTATGACCCACCTCCTAGAGAAATGGAAATAAAAACAAAAATAAACAAATGGGACCTAATGAAACTTAAAAGCTTTTGCACAGCAAAGGGAACCATAAACAAGATGAAAAGACAACTCTCAGAATGTGAGAAAATATTTGCAAATGAAGCAACTGACAAAGGATTAATCTCCAAAATATACAAGCAGCTCATGCAGCTCAATATCAAAAAAACAAACAACCCAATCCAAAAATGGGCAGAAGACCTAAATAGACATTTCTCCAAAGAAGATACAGAGATTGTCAACAAACACATGAAAGGATGCTCAACATCACTAATCATTTGAGAAATGCAAATCAGAACTACAAGGCAAATCAAAACTCACATCACACCAGTCAGAATGGCAATCATCAAAAAATCTACAAACAATAAATGCTGGAGAGGGTGTGGAGAAAAGGGAACCCTCTTGCACTGTTGGTGGGAATGTAAATTGATACAGTCACTATGGAGGACAGTATGGAGGTTCCTTAAAAACCTAAAAATAGAACTACCATACACCCTAGCAATCCCACTACTGGGCATATACCCTGAGAAAACCATAATTCAAAAAGAGTCATGTACCACAAAGCTCACTGCAGCTCTATTTACAATAGCCAGGACATTTAAGCAACCTAAATGTCCATCGACAGATGAATAGATAAAGATGTGGCACATATATAAAATGGTATATTACTCAGCCATAAAAAGAAACGAAATTGAGTTATTTGTAGTCTGGTGGATGGACCTAGATTCTGTCATACAGAGTGAAGTAAGTCAGGAAGAGAAAAACAAATACCATATGCTAACACATATGTATAGACTCTAACAACAACAACAAAAAAGTTCTGAAGAACCTAGGGGCAGGACAGGAATAAAGACTCAGACATAGAGAATGGACTTGAGGACACAGGGAGGGGGAAGGGTAAGCTGGGATGAAGTGAGAGAGTGGCATGGACTTATATATACTACCAAATGTAAAATAAGTAGCTAGTGGGAAGCAGCCGCATAGCACAGGGAGATCAGCTCAGGGCATGGTGACCACCTAGAGGGGTGGGATAGGGAGGGTGGGAGGGAGACGTGGGAAGGTGGGAGGGAGACCCAAGAGGGAGGAGATTTGGGAATATATGTATATGTATACCTGATTCACTTTGTTATAAAGCAGAAACTAACATACCATTGTAAAGCAATTAGACTCCAATAAAGATGTTAAGAAGAATAAAAAACAAAGAAAATAAAACCAAAGCACCTATGCTTTGACTCCTTTGTGAACAAAAATGATGGGCTTTTAAACACCTTGGGGATGCTTCCCAAATGGCTGGATTCAGAAAGTGGAGGCAGCTGGAATGGGAGTGAAGGAGGAGACAGGACTTTTCAAGTGTCCATGTAGAAATCAGAAGAAAAATTATTTTAGAAGCATCAACCACAGGGGCATTGTCCTCAAAAATCTATCTGAACTACACATCAAGGAAGGAAATATTGTCAGTGATAACTGGACAGGAAAAAGAGTTGGCTTACATTAGTCAAAGGCATTGATTTCAGAAAGAATTTTGCCTGCATAAGAACTGTTGGAACAAGCTTCCAGGAGGGAATATCTTGGCTTACTGAACCTTTGAGAGCGTTAACCGTTCATCATAAAGTCAGTGTGAATATTTCTGTGGGTCAGCATTTTGCCAACTAACTTTCAAGTTAACAGATTCTCCATTACCACAAAAATATCATCCACTGACCCCTGAGTAATCACTCCAGCTCATTAGAATCCTCTTCCAAAATATGAAACTATACCTTCCAATTGTCATACCAAGTATTCTATAATTATTTATAAATTTGATAGTGATAATGTGCAGATAAGTTTACCCAATATATCAGGTTAAGAAAAGGAATTAGGCAAGGGTAGAGAGAGATGGAGTGTAAGTCAGTATGTTTGCTCGTGATTGGGATTCTCTGGCTGGCTTATTTCCCTTTGTGCTATTTCTGGGATTTTTTCATTGCATTATTCAAACACTGAATTGTGGAAATAAACAGGTGACATCATCCAGGAACTGAGTCTGTTCAATTTCAGGTGCATCAAAGAGTCACTACCAGTTTTTGAAAAGCAGATCTGAATTGCTAACCAGCCCCAGAGTCTCAAATAGAATTTGGATTAATATTTTCATTAGCAAGATAAGCCCATGTTAGTCTCCCCTTCTATGCATTTTACACAGTCAAACTGAGGCAATGCTTTCTCTGCTTCAGATAAGAAATGGTGCAAACTGATAAAGTCTGGAAGTTTCAGAAAATAAATGGATATGTATGTTTGTGTGTGTGTGTGTATCATGCAAAATAAATACTGCCTATAGTTTACATAAATAATATCCTCATATAGGCTGAATTCCTGAACATTTGAATCCAATTAGTTTAGGCAGTATTGGAATTATTTAGATAACAATTCCACTGGAGATATAAAGTCTAACCATACATTGGGAGACAATTAAAAAATAGTCTTCATGAGAAATATTTTAAAATGTAATAAAATTTGCAAAGGTGCAGATTTTCTGGCTAACGTAGCCATTTAAAACATTACAATTATTCAAAAATTGAGATCCCATTTTCAGGAACACAACTTAAGAGTTGGGCATTCCTTCCATCTCATGTGTTATAAAATGTAATTCTTACATTTTTCCCCTTATTCTGTGGGTATACATCTACAGCAAGAAAGTAAACATATCTTTATTTTCCGTTTTTCAATCTTTAGAAAAGATTCTTCCCTCTTGACCTGTATTGACCTTCCCAATATTATGAGGTGCCATCACCAGCTGGCCCTATTTATCATCTTAATGGTTTTTATTAACTTTTAGGGAAAAGAGTGAAATGATGGGACAGTGCAAACACAGTGTTCCAAACACTCATAACTACAAGAACAGTGTGTTTTCATTCATGGAATTTATTAGCTGTAAAAACTTTGAGACTTCGTTCCTCAAAGCCAAGATTATATTAGGTATGCAAAATGGAAGGAAAATAAGCTCTTCTGTAACACCCTTGAGGCTGGCGGGGTTTCAGGGTACTCCTTGGACACGCTACCACTGCTGTGAATTTTGAATCAGTAACACTGTCTCCCTAAGCAGATACCGGGCAGAGTTTTTCAAATCTCTGAGGAAAGACAAAACAGAAAATGGCCACATAAAACTGAAGCTAAAATACTACCTTTTAGCTGTGAAAGAGCCTGCTTGCTGGTGTAGAAGTTCTGTTCATATATCCATTAATCAAAGGACAAAACTTCAACCATCAATTCTATTTGGAGGCTTTAATTAGAGCACACATATTCCTACTAAGGTTTACCCTTATTAATACTGAATTTTAAGCCAATATATGTCGTCATTAGCATTTTAGTTGGGGGAAAAAGACGTTCTTAAAGAGACCACCCCATTGGATGGATGGAGATACAGATATATATATATAGATATATAGATATGTAGATCTATAGACACAGATATCTCCCACACCTTAGTTTTCAAAATGGAATAGAATTCTATAATCTTGAAAAGACAATTTCCTCTAACTCTCTCTCTTTCTATTTAAAGACAATGGGATATAGCAGCTTAACTAATATTATCTTTTAAAGTCTCACAAAGTTGTTAACATTCTTATCAGTCCAACTTCTCTTTCTTTAGAATAACTTTACCTTTTAAAAAAAAAGTCTTCGCTTTCCTATCTGCTTCTTTTTTTTTTAACATCTTTATTGGAGTATAATTTCTTTACAATGGTATATTAGTTTCTGCTGTATAACAAAGTGAATCAGCTCTACATATACATACATCCCCATATCTCCTCCCTCTTGTGTCTCCCTCCCACCCTCGCTATCTCAACCCTCTAGGTGGTCACAAAGTACCGAGCTGATCTCCCTGTGCTATGTGGTTGCTTCCCACTAGCTATCTATTTTACATTTGGTAGTGTATATATGTCCATGCCACCTTCTCACTTTGTCCCAGCTTACCCTTCCCCCTCCCCATGTCCTCAAGTCCATTCTCTATGTCTGTGTCTTTACTGCTGTCCTGCGCCTAGGTTCTTCAGAACTTTTTTTTTTTTTTTTTAGATTCCATATATATGTGTTAGCATAAGGTATTTGTTTTTCTCTTTCTGACTTGCTTCACTCTGTATGACAGACTCTAGGTCCATCCACCTCACTACAAATAAATCAAGTTCATTTCTTCTTATGGCTGAGTAATATACCATTTTATATATGTGCCACATCTTCTTTATCCATTCATCTGTCAATGGACATTTAGGTTGCTTAAATGTCCTGGCTGTTGTAAATAGATCTTCAATGAGCATTGTGGTACATGACTCTTTTTGAATTATGTTTATCTCAGGGTATGTGCCCAGTAGTGGGATTGCTAGGGCGTATGGTAGTTCTATTTTTAGTTTTTTGAGGAACCTCCATACTGTTCTCCATAGTGGCTGTATCAATTTATATTCACATCAACAGTGAAAGAGGGCTCCCTTTTCCCACACCCTCTCCAGCATTTATTGTTTGTAGATTTTTTTGATGATGACCATTCTGACTGGTGTGAGGTGATACCTCATTGTAGTTTTGATTTGCATTTCTCTAATGATTAGTGATGTTGAGCATGCTTTCTTGTGTTTGTTGGCAATCTTTATATCTTTGGAGAAATGTCTATTTAGGTCTTCTGCCCATTTTTGGATTGGGTATTTTGTTTTTTTGATATTGAGCTGCATGAGCTGCTTGTATATTTTGGAGGTTAATCCTTTGTCAGTTGCTTCATTTGCAAATATTTTCTCACATTCTGAGAGTTGTCTTTTCATCTTGTTTATGGTTCCCTTTGCTGTGCAAAAGCTTTTAAGTTTCATTAGGTCCCATTTGTTTATTTTTGTTTTTATTTCCATTCCTCTAGGAGGTGGGTCAAAAAGGATCTGGCTGTGATTTATGTCATGGAGTGGTCTGCCTATATTTTCCTCTAAGAGTTGTATAGTGTCTGAGCTTACATTTAGGTCTTTAATCCATTTTGAGTTTATTTTTGTGTTTGGGGTTAGGGAGTGTTCTAATTTCATTCTTTTCCATGTAGCTGTCCAGTTTTCCCAGCACCACTTATTGAAGAGGCTATCTTTTCCCCATTGTATATTCTTTCCTCCTTTATCAAAGATAAGGTGACCATATGTGCGTGGGTTTATCTCTGGGCTTTCTATCCTGTTCCATTGATCTATATTTCTGTTTTTGTGCCACTACCTACTGTCTTGATTACTGTAGCTTTGTAGTATAGTGTGAAGTCAGGGAGCCTAATTCCTCCAGCTCCATTTTTCTTTCTCAAGATTGCTTTGGCTATTCGGGGTCTTTTGTGTTTCCATACAAATTGTGAAGTTTTTTGTTCTAGTTCTGTGAAAAATTAACATTGGTAGTTTGATAGGGATTGCATTGAATCTGTAGATTGCTTTGGGTAGTATAGTCATTTTCACAATGTTGATTCTTCCAATCCAACAATATGGTATATCTCTCCATCTGTTTGTATCATCTTTAATTTCTTTCATCGTCTTATAGTTTTCTGTGTGCAGGTCTTTTACCTCCTTAGGCAGGTTTATTCCTAGTTATTATATTCTTTTTATTGCAGTTGTAAATGAGAGTGTTTCTTTAATTTCTCTTTCAAGTTTTCTTCATTAGTGTATAGGAATGTAAGAGATTTCTGTGCATTAATTTTGTATCCTGCAACTTAACCAAATTCGTTGATAAGCTCCAGTAGTTTTCTGGTAGCATCTTTAGGATTCTCTATGTATACTATCGTGTCATCTGCAAGCAGTGACAGTTTTACTTCTTATTTTCTGATTTGGATTCCTTTCATTTCTTTTTCTTCTCTGATTGCTTTGGCTAAAACTAACAAAACTATGTTGAATAAGTGAGAGTGGGCAAACTTGTCTTGTACCTGATCTTAGTGGAAATGGTTTCAGTTTTTCACCATTGAGAACAATGTCGGCTGTGGGTTTGTCGTATATGGCCTTTGTTACTTGAGGTAAGTTCCCTCTATGCCTACATCCTGTAGGGTTTTTATCATAAATGGGTGTTGAACTTTGTCAAAATCTTTTTCTGCGTCTATTGAGATGATCATACGATTTTTCTCCTTCAATTTGTTAATATGGTGTATCACATTGATTGATTTGCATATACTGAAGAATCCTTGCATTCCTGGGATAAACCCCACTCGATCATGGTGTATGATCCTTCTAATGTGCTGTTGGATTCTGTTTGCCAGCATTATGTTGAGGATTTTTGCATCTATGTTCATCAGTTATATTGGCCTGTATTTTTCTTTCCTGGTGAAATCTTTGTGTGATTTTGGTATTAAGGTAATGGTGTCCTCATAGAATGAGTTTGGGAGTGTTCCTCTCTCTGCTATATTTTGGAAGAGTTTGAGAAGGATAGGTGTTATATCTTCTCTAAATGTTTGATAGAATTCTCCTGTGAAGCCATCTGGTCCTGGGCTTTTGTTTGTTGGAAGATTTTTAATCACAGTTTCAATTTAAGTGCTTGTGATTGGTCTGCTTATATTTTCTATTTCTTCCTGGTCCAGTCTCAGAAGGTTGTGCTTTTCTAGGAATTTGCCGATTTCTTCCAGGTTGTCCATTTTATTGGCATATAGTTGCTTGTAGTAATCTCTCATGATCCTTTGTATTTCTGCAGTGTCCGTTTTTACTTCTCCTTTTTCATTTCTAATTCTATTGACTTGTCTTCTCCCTTTTTTCCTTAATGAGTCTGGCTAATGTTTTATCAATTTTGTTTATCTTCTCAAAGAACCAGCTTTTAATTTTATTGATCTTTAATATCGTTTCCTTCATTTCTTTTGCATTTATTTCTGATTTGATCTTTATGATTACTTTCCTTCTGCTAACTTAGGATTTATTTTTTGTTCTTCTTTCTCTAATTGCTTTAGGTGTATGGTTAGGTTGTTTATTTGAGATGTTTCTTGTTTCTTGAGGTAGGACTGTATTACTATACACTTTCCTCTTAGAAGTGCTTTTTCTGCATCACCTAGGTTTTGGGTTGTCATGTTTTCACTGTCATATGTTTCTAGGTATTTTTTGATTTCCTCTTTGATTTCTTCAGTGATCTCTTGGTTATTTAGTAGTGTATTGTTTAGCTTCCATGTGTTTGTGTTTTTTACACATTTTTTTCCTGTAATTGATATCTAGTCTCATAGCATTGTGGTCAGAAAAGATGCTTGATACAATTTCAATATTCTTAAATTTACCAAGGCTTGATTTGTGACCCAAGACATGATCTATCCTGCAGAATGTGCCATGGACACTCGAAAAGAAAGTGCAATCTGCTCTTTTGGATGGAATGTCCTATAAGTATCAATTAAGTCCATCTTGTTTAATGTATCATTTAAAGCTGTGTTTCCTTATTTATTTTCATTTTGGATGAAATGTCCATTGGTGAAAGTCGAGTGTTAATGTCCCCTACTATGATTGTGTTACTGTCGATTTCCCCTTTTATGGCTGTTAGCATTTGCCTTATGTTGAGGTGCTTCTATGTTGGGTGCATAAATATTTACAATTGTTATATCTCCTTCTTGGATTGATCCCTTGATCATTATGTTGTGTCCTTCTTTGTCTCATAATAGTCTTTACTTTAAACTCTATTTTTTCTGATATGAGAATTGGTTCTCCAGCTTTCTTTTGTTTTCCATTTGCATGGAATATCTTTTTCCATTCCCTCACTTTCAGTCTGTGTGTCCCTAGGTCTGAAGTGGGTCTCTTGCAGACAGCATATGTATGAGTCTTGTCTTTGTATCCATTCAGCCAGTCTATGTCTTTTGGTTGGAGTATTTAGTCCATTTACATTTAAGGTAGTTATCGATATGTATGTTCCTATTACCATTTTCTAAATTGTTTTGGGTTTGTTTTTGAAGGTCTTTTCCTTCTTTTCTGTTTCATGCAGAGAAGTTCCTTTAGCATTGCTGTAGAGCTTGTTTGGTAGTGCTAAATTCTCTTAGCTTTTGCTTATCTGTAAAGATTTTAATTTCTCTGTCAAATCTGAATGAGATCCTTACTGGGTAGAGTAATCTTGGTTGCAGGTTTTTCCCTTTCATCACTTTAAGTATGTCCTGCCACTCCATTCTGGCTTGCAGAGATTATGCTGAAAGATCAGCTGTTAACCTTATAGGGATTCCCTTGTATATTACTTGTTGCTTTTCCCCTGCTGCTTTTAATAGTTTTTCTTTGTATTTAATTTTTGATAGTTGATGAATATGTCTTGGAGTGTTTCTCCTTCAATTTATCCTTTCTTGGACTATCTGTGCTTCCTGGACTTGATTGACTATTTCCTTACCCATATTAGGGAAGTTTTCAACTATAATCCCCTCAAATACTTTCTCAGTCCCTTTTTTTTTTTCTCTTCTTCTTCTGGGTCCTCTATAATTCGAATGTTGGTTCATTTAATGTTGTCCCAGAGATCTGTGAGATTGTCCTCAATTCTTCTCATTCTTTTTTTTTTTTTTTCTGTGCTGCAGTAGTTATTTGCACTATTTTATCTTCCAGGTCACTTTTCCCGTCTTCTGTCTCCGTTATTCTGCTACTGATTCCTTCTAGAGAATTTTTAATTTCATTTATTGTGTTGTTCATCATTGTTTGTTTGCTCTTTAGTTCTTCTATGTCCTTGTTAAATATTTCTTGTATTTTCTCCATTCTATTTCCAAGATTTTGGATCATTTTTACTATCATCACTCTGAATTCTTTTTCAGGTAGACTGCCTATTTCCTCTTCATTTGTTTGGTCTGGTGGGTTTTTGCCTTGCTCCTTCATCTGCCATGTATTTCTTTGTCTTCTCATTTAGCTCTACTTACTGTGTTTGGGATCTCCTTTTTGCAGCCTGCAGGTTCGTAGTTCCCGTTGTTTTTGGTGTCTGCCCCCAATGGCAAAGGTTGATTCAGTGGGTTGTGTAGTCTTCCCGGTGGATGGGACTAGTGCCTGTGTTCTGGTGGGTGAAGCAAGATCTTGTGTCTCTGGTAGGCAGGACCACATCTGGTGGTGTGTTTTGGGGTATCTATGACCTTATTATGATTTTAGGCAGCTTCTCTGCTAATGGGTGGGGTTGTGTTCCTGACTTGCTGCTTGTTTGGCATAGCGTGTCCAGCACTGTAGTTTGCTGGTCGTTGAGTGGAACTGGGTCTTAGCGTTGAGGTGGAGATCACTTGGTGAGCATTCACCGTTTGACATTACGTGGGGCCAGGAGGTCTCTGGTGGACCAATGTCCTGAACTCGGCTGTCTCACCTCAGAGGCTCACGCCTGACACCCCGCCAGAGCACCAAGACCCTGTCAGCCAAATGACTCAGAAGAAAAGAGGAAAAGAAAGAAAGAAAATAAATAAATAAATAAAATAATATAAAGTTATTAAAATAGAAAAAAAAAATTTTTAATTTTTAAAAAATAATTAAAGAAAAAAAGAAATAGGTAAGGATAGAAGAGAGGAACCAAACCAAAAAACAAATCCCCCAATGATAACAAGCACTAAAAACTATACTAGAAAAAAACAAAAACAAAAAGCAAAAAATGGACAGTCAGAACCCTAGGACAAATAGCAAAAGCAAAGCTATACAGACAAAATCACACCAAGAATCATACACATTCATACTCACAAAAAGAGAAAAGGAATATATGTGTATATATATATTAAAAAAGGAAGAGAACAACCAAGTCAATAAACAAATCTAGCAATGATAATAAACTCTAAATACTAAACTACTATAAACATAAAACCAGAAAAAAATTAGATGCAGATCCAAGTCTACAGTTGCTCCCAGAATCCACTGCCTCAATTTCGGGATGATTCATTGTCTATTCAGGTATTCCACAGCTGCAGGGTACACCGAGTTGATTGTAGAGATTTAATCCACTGTTCCTGAGGCTGCTGGGAGAGATTTCCCTTTCTCTTCTTTGTTCAAACATCTCGTGGTTTTCAGCTTTGGATTTGGCCCTGCCTCTGCGTGTAGGTCTCCTGAGGGCGTCTGTTCACCACCCAGACAGGTTGGGGTTAAAGGAGTGGCTGATTAGGGGGCTCTGGCTCACTCAGGCCAAGGGGAGGGAGGGTTATGGAATGCGGGGGGAGCCTGCAGTGGCAGAGGCCAGTGTGATGTTGCAACAGCCTGAGGCATGCCGTGTGTTCTCCCGGGGAAGTTGTCCCAGGATCACAGGACCCTGGCAGTGGCGGGCTGCACAGGCTCCCAGGAGGGGAGGGGTGGATAGTGACCTGTGCTTGCACACAGTCTTCTTTGTGCCTGCAGCAGCAGCCTTAGCATTTCATGCCCATCTCTGTGGTCTGCACTGATAGCCATGGCTCACGCTCATCTCTGGAGCTCGTGTAGGCAGGGCTCTGAATCCCCTCTCCTCGTGCACCCCAAAACAATGGTCTCTTGCCTTTTAGGTAGTTCCAGACTTCTTCCCAGACTTCTTCCCAGACTCCCTTGGCTAGCTGTGGCACACCAGCCCCCTTCAGGCTGCGTTCACGCAGCCAACTCCAGTCCTCTCCCTGGGATCTGACCTCCGAAACCCAAGCTCAGCTCCCAGCCCCCACCGCCCCCGTGGTTGAGCAGACAAGCCTCTCAGGCTGGTGAGTGCTGGTCGGCACCAATCCTCTGTGTGGAAATCTCTCCACTTTGCCCTCTGCACCCCTGATGCTGTGCTCTCCTCCTTGGCTCTGAAGCTTCCCCACCCACCCACCCCCCGTCTCCACCAGTGACGGGGCTTCCTAGTGTGTGGAAACTTTTCCTCCTTCACAGCTCCCTCCCAGAAGTGCAGGTCCCTTCTCTATTCTTTTTGTCTCTGTTTTTCCTTTTTTCTTTTGCCCTTCCCAGGTACATGGGGAGTTTCTTGCCTTTTGGGGAGTCTGAGTTCTTCTGCCAGCATTCAGTAGTTGTTTTGTAGGAGTTGTATTTGTGGCGAAGAAGGTGATCTCCATATCTTACTCCTCCTCCATCTTGAAGGTGCCCTCCCTATCTTTGCTTTTAAGATTCTTTTTGTCAAATTCCTTTCCTTGTTCATTACACTTGACTGGATTATATTACAATCCTCACCATTTTGGTTAACCTGCATGCTCTTAAACCAGAAATATATACCTAATAAACACCTGCCTGATCTTTATCTGTCTGCATAAAGGCAACATATACCAGGAAGAGTAAATTCCCATATAGTATGCTCCTCATGTATTTGGCATCATTAACAAGAGTATTATCATTAAACACAGTATATACCATTTGATAAAGGTGGTATAGATTTCAGTGAGCTTTCACGTTTAGGTTTTTATCCTTAGCACTTAACAGTTCTTAGGAAAAATAGTTCTTAGGAATCTGAAGAATAGGTCCCTAAATACAGGCTGAGAGTACGTGATAGAGACGCAGATGTAGAGAATGGACTTGAGGACACAGAGAGGGGAAAGGGTAAGCTGGGATGAAGTGAGAGAGTGGCACTGACATATTACACTACCAAAGGTAAAGTAGATAGCTAGCGGGAAGCAGCTGCATAGCACAGGGAGATCAGCTCCGTGCTTTGTGACCACCTAGAGGTGTGGGATAGGGAGGGTGGGAGGGAGATGCAAGAGGGAGGGGATATGGAGATGTACGTATGCATATGGCTGATTCACCTTGTTATACAGCAGAAACTAACACATTATAAGGCAATTATACACCAATAAAGATGTTAAAAAATTTTTAAATAAAAAAAGAGAAGAATTTCAGCCACTAACTTCTGTCTCTCAAAGTATTCTGTTTAGGGGTGAAAATCCTCTTGTATCTATGAAGCACGTCTTCTCAACACATTAGCTAACCATAGTGGAGGAGAGAGAAATATCTCCCCAGAGATTGGGCTTTTGCTTCCAACTCTCCACCAAAACTGCTTTCTTCAAGATCACCAAGACCTCACTGTTGCTACATTCAAAGGTAAATTCTCAGTCCTCTTGTAACTTGACCTATTTACAACATTTGGCCCAGTTGATAACTCTTTCCCTCTTTTAAAAAATTTTTTAGCTGAAGTATAATCTACAAACCCCTAAATGCACATATTTTAACTGCACAGTTCAATAGATTTTGACAATTGTAGACACCCACATAAGGACCACCCAAAAAGAGACACAGAACATTTCCATCATCCAGAACTTTCCTCTGTATCTCTTTCTGGTTCATCCCCAGGGTCCTCAGAGGCAGCCATTTTCTGACTTCCATCACCATAAGTTACTTTGCTATAGATTATTTCTCGTACTTTATAAAAATGTATGATTCAATATGAATGACTTTGTTTTTTCTGTTTTGTTTTTTTTTTTTTCCCCAGTATGGGTTTTTGAGATTCCACACCATAAATGGTTGATTCATTCTTCTGCTCTTGAGGTGTTTGAGCTCTTTCTGGTTTTTAGCAATTAGGGTTAAAGGTCCTATGAATGTTCTTGCACAAGTCTTTTTTGGAACTTTTTTTTGTTACTGCATTAAAGATTTGGCCTTTATCTTTGGGCTTTGCATGAGTGTGACTATGTTGTGCATACATTGTTATGCTTTTCTTTTTATATCACTTAAGGTTTGCTGATATCCTTGGCTGTATGGGTTGAAAGGTTTTCATCATTGTTGGAGTATTCTTGGCCATTATTTCTTCACTTATATTTTCCTGTCCCATTCTCTCTTTTCTATCTTACTGGGACTTCAAGCACATGTTAGACTATTTGATATTTTCCCACAGAGCTCAGTAGTTCTGTTCTTTTTTTTTTTTCCACTCTTTTTTTTCTCTTTCCTTTCTATAGTTTATTTCCAAGACATTATCCAGAGTGATCTTATATTTATATAAATCAAATCCTATTGTTTTTCTACTCAACACTGCCAATAATGCTTTATTTCACTTGGGATAAAAGCCAAAATACTTGTAAGAGCTGACAAGGGTCCAAGTGATTTGGTTCCTTGTTCCCTCTAGTTTCTCTCCTACTATTTTCTCCCTCACTCCGTTTCTTTACACTCCAACTACTTTGACCTCTTTTCTGTTTATGCTCCTATTTTGATCCTCTGTTGAAGATATTCCCTTTACCTGGAACGCTCTCTCCAAGATATTTACCTGGTTAACTCCCTCTTCTTCAATTTTTTTTAAAACTAATTAATTAATTAATTTATTTATTGGCTGCATTGGGCCTTCATTGCTGCGCTCGGGTTTCTCTAGTTGCAGCGAGCAGGGGTTACTCTTTGTTGTGGTGCACAGGCTTCTCATTGTGGTGGCTTCCCTTTGTTGTGGAGCACGGACTCCAGGCACGTGGGCTCAGTAGTTGTGGCGCAGGGGCTTAGTTGCTCCACGTCATGTGGGATCTTCCCAGACCAGGGCTCAAACCCGTGTCCCCTGCACTGACAGGTGGATTCTTAACCACTGTGCCACCAGGGAAGACTCTCTTCTTCAATTCTTTATTCAGTATTTTTCTGCTCAATGAGGTCTGCCTGAACCAGCCTGCATAATATTATCTCTTGCATCCACCATCTTAATCACATTTATTTAATTTTTTATTTCCTGTAGGCTTTTATAAAAAATTAGTTTCCATGAAGTCAGGGATTCTTGTATATTTTGTTTACCTAATATCCCATGTGCCTAAAACAGTGCCAACACAAAGTAGGTATGAATAAGTATTTGTCAAGTGAATGAATACTTTAAAAAGCTTGATGCTTATTGAGAGATTGGGAATTCTGTGAATGCAGCTCTATCTACTTCTTAAGCCACTGAATTTAGTGTAATCAATTCTCTTTATTAAGGAAGATAAAAAGTATTACTGCATAATAATTACTTTAATTTTGTTTGCTAAAAGACCCATAAAATTTTCTAATACATACAGACCAATGCAGAAAATAAAAATAACTTGAAGTAGTTACTTTATGTAATGTTCAGAAGTTGTTTAAATTGGATTATGGTTTCCCTGATGAGAAAAAATGTTAGAACACTGAAACCGTTTTGAAAACAGGATGAAATTCTCAGTCACGACATTGTTAGAATAGTTTACTGGTAGATTTTCTTCCACCAAACCTATAAACTATTAGAGATTGTCTCCTATGTTTCCATAAGTCACAGTTCCATGATTTAGTCTATGCATTGTTAATAGAATCCTAAATCATGGTTAACTACATTCATTAGATAAGTTACTATACGGAATATAAGGTAATAAATTGGGAAGAACGTGAGCTTTTTTGTCATAGATATCAAGGTCACAGACGTCTATCATTTACCATCTGTGTGACCTAGAGTAAGTTACTTAATCTCAGTTCAATTTAGTTTGTTCCTCTGTAACATGGGAATGTTAACATCTATCTTATATGTATGTTATGAGGAATAAATAAAATATTATATGTTATAGTTGTAGTTATACAATTAGTTATAGTTCCTGATACAAGACAGAGGCTTGATAAATAGTAACTATTGTTTTTGTTTTGTAGTTAATAACACACATATATATATATATATTATATATTGTATATGATAACATATAATGGAATACATATCTGTGTGTGCAATATCCAATGTCATGTTAAGTGAGTCAAAGCTATTCAAAACTCCCACCAAGGAAGCAGTTTGTTGTAAGCCTTTTGTTTTCTGAAAACATGGATTGAGAATAATACAAATTCAAAAAAGATTGAGGCCTAACTTACTAGAGATAGATTAGTAAAATGAACTCAAAATGGCCACAGTCAGAAATAGACATTAGGCAAAAGCAATAGTAAGATTTGTCTATAGGCAAATTGATAGCATTAATATGGTCACAAAATTATATGATCTGCCAGAAAATAAGATTTGTCACTGAGGTAAGATTGTGTCTTGAATCTCCAGTCCTGTGGAAGGGAAGAGGTACCATCAGTCAAAGTCAATCTGCAGGTGTCCTTGACACATACATGGCCATGGAACAGAAATAACTACATCCAGGTATTATTTGATAACATTAGACATTAAAATTATCAATCAACTCTCCTACCATCAGCCAATTCCATCACTCTAATTCCAGGCTAACCTAAAAACCTCTTGATTTTACCCTGCCTTCCATCAGGGTATCCAGAAAACAGAGACAGTCTGAGTATGCTCAAAACCAGTGGCAATTATATTTTTCATTATAGAAAGTTAAGCTTCTATTGTTGTTATAAATCAGTTTCTGGAGAATTTAGTTTGTGTGAATTTATTGAGATATTGATCATCTTAAGAGGCACAGTCAAAATCCATTTTAGAGAAGATTCTCTTTCTCAGTGACCTCATGAATAAATATCTTTCTGTGTGACCTTGAACAAGTAGCCTCAACCTTCTGAGCATAAGTGCCATAACTGTCAAATAGGGGAGATAGAAAAAAATAACTTTTTAGGTAGGACATAAAGATTAAACTAAATGATGCAATAAAAGCTCTTAGCATGACTTTTGGTGCATAACTATCATTAGTGCTGTTTTACAATTATGACTGAAGAATTGTGATGGGGTAAAGAACTATCTCTTGACCAGTGCTTCTCATACTTTAATGAATATATACATCTTGGAGATCTTATTGAAGTGCCCATTCTGATTCAGTAGTTCTGGGGTGAAGCTAGGGATTCTGCATTTCTAACACACTTATAGGTGATGCCAACGTTGCTGGTCCACAGACCACACTTTGAGGAGGAAGGCTCTGGATTACATACCCATCGTTACTATCTACTGAGCCCAAAAACTTCTACAGCAAAAACAGCTAACTTGTCTAATCTCCTTCACTGTTTAGAAAAGAATCAAGTGTGTGACACTGGGGGTGGCCGCTTTGAATCTACAGCACCCCCTGGCCATAACACCAGATGGACCTGTGTACACTGGTATAACTGTTCCTTCAAGTTTCCCACTCTCCAATAGTTGGCAAGGAACAACGTTCCCACTACTACCCCCACAAAAAAAACTTCACCCTGAATTTACCTAAAGTGTAGCAGAAGGCATCAAAAAACTTTATGACCTCAAGAGATTAAAATTCTTTAGAAGGGAGAAAATCTTGCTGAGGGAGGAAAAGAGAAAATGTTAGAAGGCATTGTAACACACAAAAAAAATAGATGAAAAGAGCATGCAGAACTTCAGAGTAAGCTTCTCTGTAAAAATGTGAGCCACATAAGGAAAGAAGAATTAGCAATTCTACATAGTCTGTATAGAACTGAACTCTATAAAGAATTTGAGTTGTAGCACTGATAATACCAAACAATAAAACGTTATCCTTTTCAAGTTTTTTCTTTACAGATAAATTCTCCCCAGTCAGAGCCACCAAAATGTATTTTAATCAGAACCCTATTTGTATATAAAAGAAAGATAAAATATAGGAGAGCATTTTTTTCTTTCTTTTCATGTTTCATCATTTCTTTGAGGAATGGAAACACAATAAAAGAATACTGATTTCTATTAATTTTCTCCTTGCAAGTAAAATTAGGAGTGAGTCAGTGAACAATTCTCTACCTTTCCTTTTTTTTTTTTTTTGCTCCTAATTCTCCATCCAGTCAATTTCTAATAATAACAAGAGGATTCTGCACCATGTAGTATTAACATAAACACATTTCTTTGGTGAGTGAAATGGCATTATATTGCAAAGATTTAACATCTACTTCCTATTAGAAGTCAGAAGAAGCAAATTCCAATTTCACTTACTCAGGGGTCATTCCAACTTACCAATGTCAGCAAATAAGGGTCAGTAAGTCTTGGTGGCACAAGTGACTCTCACCAATTAATAAAGTGCACTCAAACAAATAAACAAAACAAAACAAAAAAATCTGAAGGAAAAGTTTCCTCAGAAGTTACCCAGAGCCACCCAAGAACAAATTCAACCTTAAGGAGTCTGCATAATATTAAAAAGAAAACATTACGCTCTTACTAAAATAGCTCCATAAGTATGAAGACAAAATACTGCACATGCCAGTGAAACTCTAAGAGCTTTTTCTCTGAATTTTCACTTTATTCTTCACTTTTTTCTTTCTTTTTTGAGAAGGTGAATGAAGTGGGTTCCTTGGGTCAGTAGCAGGAGAGTGCCATTATAAGCAATATAGGAAATGAAACAAAGTCCCCCCTAAAACTGTGTTTTCCTGCTGAGTTTATGATTAATCTCTCTATCCAAAACCTCATTCATTTTCTTGTCCCATCCTTGTTCTCTTCAGAATTGAGGAGTATCAAATAAAAGAGGGCATTGAAACCAAGCAGGACCTGTTGGGGCCTTCGCAGGTGCAAAATCCCCTACATGTCCCCTCCTTCTTGTTTATAGAAAAAAAGGCTTTAGTCTCATAGCCTTCTCCCAGTTCCAAAGAACGGCTCCAGCAGTTAATAATCAGGACACTAGAGTCACAGGACTCCTAGTTCCTCCTGAAGGGATATAGATAACAATCTGATACATATTTTTGAGTTGTCTTGCAAAAACTAAGACAACTGCCCAGGTGGATGATGGTGGCTACATGCTGACCACAAACACATAGACCACAGACTGGTTGGAACAAAGTATTTGCAAGGGAATCTTGATCTTGTTACCTCACCACCAACCAATCAGAAGAAGGTCCATGAGAGATCACATACCCTACCAACTTCTCCCCTAATACCATCTTTAAAAATCCTTCCCTGAAAGCCATCAGGGAGTTTGGTCTTTTGAGAATGAGCAGCCCATTGTCCTTGCTTGGTGCCCTGCAAGTAAACCCATAATTTGCTGTAAACACCTGCTGTCAGAGTTTGGCTTTCTGTGCCGTGGGCACAAAAGCCCTTGCTCAGTAACAGAAACAGCCTACAGAAGATGTTATTACATTCCTTGAAAACAGTACCTTAACTACCTTTCCATTAACACATCTTACATAGATTAAATTGACTAGATTGTTCATTTTGCTCTGGAGATTTGCAGTACAGTCCCTATGGTTATGAGAAAGTCTCCCCATCTCTTCCAGAGAGACATGGCCAGCCCATCCATTCCTGCCTTCATAGTCCAGAACATTCTTTACAATTTTCTACTCTGAGCTGTTCCCTCAATAGGGAGAGTTACAAAAATACTTAAGGGATGCTTTGTATGTAAAAAACAAAAACTCTTAAACTTCTTAAAATGGGATTATATAAGAGAGCTTTCTTGTTAATCTAGTGATGTTTCAATTGTTTTAAGTAATTGGACAAATTTTATGCCATCTAGTATATTATAAACTCATTAAGAAATAAAGCCCATTGCCAAATGATAGTAGGTAAAATCAAGCCACTTGGAAGCAAGAAAACAAAATAGATAACAATGTAAACTGTTCAATCAGGACTAGTATCATTTTAGTTTTTGGCCAAAACACTAAAACATGTCAGTAAGACAGATTGACAGGGGTCTTAAGAGCTCTTATTACTTTGGATTTTCACAGAGAGAAATTCAGACCTAGTGACTTAATAATGTTGATAGAATCATCCATCTTACCCAAAGAAAACAGCTAATCTACTTTAGCACTGAGTTCATTAAAGGCTGATTTTTTTTCTCCGTCTTGTGGGAGAAGCAAGGTCTGGGATAAGTCACCTTCAGCAAAGTATTCGCACACCATTCCACTGACAGGTAACATGACAGCTCACAAATAAGGAAGCACAAGCATAAGGAAGCCATATATATTTTAGAAAACACTACAAATTGGCATTATTAAAAGACTGTTGACACACCAACTGGGGATTAGTTAATGTATATAAGATGCTGAGAGACAATTAAATGGCGACCCAAATGGAAATAGAGAGTAAAGGAAGCATAGATAGGAAAGAGAGGAGATAAGCTTGTAGAGGGGCTGGTGATGGTGATGAAGTCCAACAAGGTTTACTAGGATGTTCCATGCATTGGAACGGCTAAGTCAGGAGACAACCCAGGAACTGGAATAGAAATCTAAACAGAGAGCCATCATAGTTGAGAAAAGGTTTGTTTCAAGGAGTAACTTTTTTACATAGATGACCTAAAAAGCATCTTCGAGATCTGAGCGTAGATCTAAAAAGCATCTTTGGGATCTGACTGTAGACTTCAAAAGCATCTTTGAGATGTGACTGTAGCAGGACAGGGGAAGATGTTCTCAACAGCTCAGGAGAAACAGGTCTTTTGCCGTTTTACAAAGATGAGGCAGCCATAAAGGGGATCTTAATGGTCACAGGTTTGTAGTCAAGACAGTTTTTGTGAGGACACTATTCCTGCTAATGAGAAACCATGAGCCATCCTCCCATGTCTTGGGCAAACTTCAGAACTGGTATGGAGTCTGATTTTGCACAAGTGGTTCCTGTGAGAACTTCAGAGTGTAAAAACAAGGAGTGTGTTTAAATAGTGACCACACCCAATAGTTAACCTGTGCCTAAGCAAAAATTAAAAGAAAAATGTATAATAACTGTGGTATAAGAGCACAAGGCCTGGGTTTGATGATGTTTATACCTGTGTGACCCTAGAAAATCTAACTCTCTAAGCCGAATCTATAATGATAGCACGTTATTGAACACCCTGCTCTATGCAAGACCTGTTTTAAGTGATTTACATGTATAATTTCATTTGATTCTGAAAACAATATAGTATTGTTGTTTTAGAGGTGATAAAACTGAGGAGCAGGAGAGTAATATTAACTTCCTCAAGGTCACGTGGTTGGTGAGTTTGAATTCAGGAAATCTGGTATCATGGCCCAAATGGTGGGTGAATTACTTACCTACAGCTACAGCTTATAAAAATCTACGAAATGATGTACAGGTAGCCCCCACTTTTCAAAACTTCACTTTACAGCACTTCATTTTTACCAAAGACCTGCTTTAGTACCTGTTTTTGCTAACAAAAAGGAATCTGCAGAAGATTTTCACTTTTCCAAATAGCAAAAACAGAGTTCAGCATTTGTTTTGCAGCAGCTGTTAGAGAAGCGCTGGCCCCACCCCCGACCTCCAGCAGTGAAAGCCACACCTCTGAGCTCCTTCCCCAAGAACTACACCTCATATCTCAGCATGAAACCACCATAGCTTTGAACTGTGTCTGTGAGCATCTATGCTTTATCTCAACTTATGCATCAGTTCACAAATTGTGTCCTAAGATAACTGCTTCTTCACTTTATGCCATTTCCACTTATGAAAGATTTGATAAGAGCACTCTATTTTCAGAGAGTGGGGGAAACCTGTAATTTGATTATCTTCCTGGAAAGGCTGCCCCAAACTCAAATATTGTCACATCTGCAAAAGCACTGTGTAAACTATAAAGCATTATTTAGCTTTACCTACTGCTAATATTTAGGGCTCCTGAACAAAATCTTACAAGGGAAAGGGCCCTCTACACACACACACACACACACACCAGCACTGTTGTCTCCTTGCACTAGCCAACTGTATCTTTCTCACAGCTGGGCACAAGCAAATGGTGGTGATCCCTATGGCAGGACCACTTTAGATCTTAAATACTAGTAATAACACCTACAACACATCAGGTATCTATTTTGTATCTGGCCTCTTAGCTATTTTATCTCATTTAATTTTGTCAATGATTCTATCATGTTAGAACAATCACTCCCATTTTAGAGATGAGGAAACTGACCCTGAAACTGTTAATAATTGGTCTAAGCATTCACAGCTAAGTAAGTGATGGAGTTGAGATTAAAAACCCAGGGTAGTCTTATTCCAAAATATGTGTGCTTTCCATCATACCACACTGTCCCTCAAAAGAGGGGAAACCAGTGGTTTCAGTTACTTAATGATGCATGTAAAAAGTAATGGCGTGCATAAAACAATCATGTTATTATGTTCGCAGATTTTATGGGTCAGGAATTTAGACAGGACTCAGCAGGCCTGGCTTATCTCTGTTCCACAATGTCTGAGGCTTTATCTGGGGAGACTAAAAGGGATAGGAGTGATGTAATATGGCCGGGGATTGGAATAATCTAGAGACTTCTTAGATTGTCTGGTACCTGGACTGGAGTGACTTGAAGAAAAGGCTCAGCTGATCTATTGACTGGATCATGTACACATGAACTCTCCTGTTGCTTGGGGTTCTCACAGCATGGCAGCTGGGTTCCAAGAAGAATTATCCAAAGAGAAAGAATCATAGAGTGAGCATTCCAAGAGACCCAAGCAGAAACTACCTGGCCTTTTAGGAACTCACTTTGGAAGTCACATAGCATCACTTCCACCCTAGTCCATTGGTAGAAGCAATCACAAACCTGTCCAGAGTTGACAGGAGGAGACATAAACCCTCCGTTGGAGGGGAACTGACAAGATCACATTGCAGAACCGTATGGGGGATGAGAGCTATTACTGGGGCCATCATTGGAAAACTCAACCTAACACAAGAGTCTTTCTTTCAAGACTTCTAGCATTGGGTCTCCTTTGAAGAGAAGAGCCTGTTTCTCCTATTTTTCCCACACTTGAAATCTGTGTATGCAAAGATTTTATGCACTTCTCTTCCTCAACTCAATATTACCTACCCTTAAAATCCTAATTCAAGCCTCACCTATTCTACCCACTTCTTGGGAAACTCACCAATGCTAATTTATCCCTCTTCACCCCAGAATACTCATAATCCTTATTTTGCATTTTGGCATTCATTTATGCTAAATTAGTAACATTATTATGTTCTTCCTTCTGTTGTTATTAAATGTTCTTTAGGATACTATCAATATGTCTTGCCTCCCCAACTAAGTTTCTAAACACCTTATAGACTTCATTTTTAATTCCCCTGGACAAGGCACAACTTTGGATATAAATCTTAACTGTCATAAAGACATTTTGTTGTCTACATCTGTAACTCATGGTTACCAGGTGGTAAGGGCAGGGGGGTATAAATTGGGAGATTGGGATGGACATATATAAACTACTATATATAAAATAAATAAGTTATAAAGACCTACTGTATAGCACAGGGAACTCTACTCAATACTCTGTAATGACCTATATGGGAAAATATGGGAAAAGAATTTTAAAAAGAGTGCATATATGTATATGTATAACTGATTCACTTTGCTGTACACCTGAAACTAACACAACATTGTAAACCAACTATACTCCAATAAAAAATTAATTTAAACCATTTTATAATCAAAAAAAGTTTTTAAGACATTTTGGATTGAATTATGTTATTTGCTAGTTTCCAAGGTCTTTGACTAAGCTTAATTAATGTGTTTGAATCTTTATTTTAATATATATGAAAATTCAGTAGTTATTTCTATGTCTCAGTTTATCCAACAAGCACAATTGAAGACCTACTGTGTTCATGGTATCATGCCATGTGCTGTATATATTAGGGCCTGTTTTCCTTAAAGGTGCTATTGCTAAGGAAATAAGTCACAGACTTGCACGTGCACACATGAAGACAGAAATATATAAATGTCATGGAAAGGTACAGATATATTGCTGGGGACACTCAAAGAAGAGAGAGATTGGCTCTAGCTGTGGTATTGAGAATGATTCTAAGGTGAAGGTGTCATTCCATCTGGTTACTGAAGGATAGATAATATTTGCACAAGTTGAGATTGTCAAAAGACAGGTTGTAGGAAAGGAAAGAGAAAGGTTGGTCATATCTAATTGAAGGAACCCAAATTATTAGGTTGCTGGGAGGCCATTCTAAGACTTCTGTCCTGTCTCATTTAGGGTAAGAAGTCTGAGCTTCTCAGCTTTGTCAGTATCCATAGTGTTCAGGTTTTCTATATTTGGAATTTAGATCTTCTCTCCAGTTAGTTATTTTAAATGAAATTTCTTTTGAAACCCATAGTCCCCTCTCAATAAAGAAAAGCCTTGCATATAGATGCTTTCCTGTTCTCTTGAGGATTTGACCAGACAAATTTGACCTAGCTTGCAGACTATTTTCTTGGCTATTTAGGGCTACAAATCCAACTTCCTCTCAATTTTTAATATGTGCACAAATCAACTGGGGATCTAATTAAAATGCAAATTCTGATTTAGTAGGGCTAGGGCAGACAGAGATTCTGTATTTCTCAAAAACCTACAGGTGATGCTGGTGTTTCTGGCTCCTTGGACACACTTAGAGTAACAAAGATCTAGGTCGTATATGAGCAGCAACTAGGTCAGCCACATTGCCCACACTACCCCTTACCTAGTTCAGAGCGTTTTATATAATATGTGCTCAAATATTAAGTTTTAGGGAATCTATGAGTAAAAGAATAAATAAATGAATTAATTAACACTGAATAAGTTATTTTCCTATCACATAGGGTCCTGCTAACATATACATAAGGCAATTTCCCCGAATTTCTTCTAAGTCAGCAAATGAAGACTAGAAATACAGACTTTGGAACTCTCAGGGCCTTTGTTCACCAGTGTCTTGTGCTTCTGTAAATTCAATGTCCAAAATAAACACAAATAACAGACAATATTCTGCCTCCAAAAATGGACTTTACAGGGTCTTCAAGGATATTTTCCTTGACTCAAAAAAATAACCTAATTCTGTCATTTTTACTTTGTCCCCTTTTCATAACTTCTTACTTGAAGTCTCTCCCAATCTCTTAGCTGGAAATAATGTTCGTTGCTTCTAAATTTTCCTAGGGCTCTTTCTGTACCTGTCCTCAGGAAGGCATTTGTTCTAGACTCAAAATTCATATGTTGACATCCTCAAACCCAATGTGATGGCATTTGGAGGTAAGGCTTTTGGGAGGTGATTAGGTCATGAGGGTGGAGCCCTCGTGAATAGGTTTAGTGCCCTTATAAAAGGGACCCCAGAGAGCTCCCTTGCTCCTTCTACCACACGCAGAGAGGTGTTAGTAGTCTGAAACCCAGAAGAGAGCTCTCATGAAACCTGGCCATGTTGGTACCCTCACCTCAGACTTCCAGCCTCCAGGATTATGAGAAATAAGTGTCTGTTGTTTATAGCCACATAGCTTATGGTATTTTGTTATAGCAACTGGAACAGACTAAGAGTGTTAACCCACATCAGCTCTCCTCATAGCCACTTATCTCATACTAATCTGTAGATTCCTTAAGGAGAATGTTTATGTTGTAACTGGAATCCCTACACTCCATCATCTGCACTCATCCCTGTGTGGAGAAGGTACCAAATAAACAATTATTATTGGAAAGAAGGAAAGAATGTTGTGATTGACATTTTTCTAATTGCTTTTTTCTAACATCTCTAGAGCTTGATAAATGTTATGGTCTGTTTAAAAAACAATACAGAGGAATCATTTTTCCATCAAAGGCCTAATATGGCAGCATTTAACCATCATAACATCTAATCCAAAACTGAGATCAGGATGGATAAGAGTGACAATCTTCCTTCTTTTATGAAAGCAAAGGGAATTTTATTTAGGTGAAATTAATCCACCCAATAAGATCTCAAGCAGAATTCACAGCCCAGAAAATATGACAGGGAAAAGTATTCATTACTATTTGTGTATCTAATTTGTTTAAAACACCCTGGAGGTGCCACTCACCCAGACTTCAGAAGATAGAAGAGACAGAAAATAATTTGTAAAGGAAGAAATTCTAATTCTATTGAAATAGGAAGTGAGGGAAGGCCACTTATTGAGGTTATTGATTCTTTCAAGTACTTTGTTTAAATGAATTCAGTGTTCAGTTCATCTTAGATAGTACAACTAATGATGGTTTTCAAAATATACTTTACATTTTTGCTGGTTTAATCATTACAACATTTACTCTTGCACAGCAACCTATTTGTTTTTTTTTTTTTTAAAGGAGCTACCCAAAACCTCAAAGACTTTTTATGAGTTCCTGTGTCAAAAGAGAACAAAACAAATATAACCAAGTAAATAACATTTAAGTATTTATTTATTTACTTATTCATTTACTTGTTTGTAGAAAGAGCCTAGACTCTAGGAGTTAGGAATAAAAAATATCAGGTTTGGAATCTCTGATACTCCATTTACAAGTGAGAGATTTTAATCAATTTTATTTGACTTCTCTAAGGCTTCCTTTCTTATTGGTTTTATGGATACACTTGCAGGAATTTCATAGGCTTGGTCCATGTAGGGATCCAATAAGATAACACATGAAAAACACCCACAATAGTTTCTGGCATATAGTAAAATGGCAATAGGGGTTAGTCTCTTTTGTCTCCCCACAGTCCCCAAATTTTCTGTAGGTAAAATATAAAAGAACCTTCAAGACAATGTTTGAGCTGAGAAAATTATTATCTTCTGTGTCCTAAACCAAAAAGAAACCATGCCATCCACTTCACTCTCTCTTTCCTCTTTATCTGTGCAGTGAAATGCTGGGCTAGACCTTGAAGAAACATTATAAATTGTTTTCACATTCACCCCAATATGTCTCCCTTCTTAGAGGGCCTTTCCTGTCCTCACAGGGCTTTCTTAGCAATGGAGGCAGCTCCAAATCAGAAAGTACATCCAGATATTGCACAGGAGAAGAAAGTTAAAAATCAAGGGTATAATAAAAATGGAGAGAGCATACCAAAGAGAATATTTGCTTAACATCACTACCATTTATAATCCCTTCACTCCCATGGATCAATAACTTCACCTTCTGGGTATAACCTACTTGTGTGATGAGGGTGCCATTGGTCTTTAATCCACATCAGGGTTTCTCCTCTTGAAGGACAGTAGAAACAATAGTGTAGACTGTGTCCAGAAGTCATTTTGGCCATAAAAATGTATCTTGAATGTGAAAGATACTTAGTAAATGCTAGATAATTTCTGGTGAATTATTTCTTGTATTCAGCAGAAGCAGCAGACTATTGGGTAAGCCTGATTAACTAGTTAGTTACCTCATTCATTTATTTAATTATTTGTTCATTCATTCTTATGTTCATTTATTCATTTGTCCAGTAGTCATCTATTGATATTCTAGTATTTGTAAATTGATGGGTGAGGCACAGTGGTTAATACTCACATGCAGGGCCCACCTCATGGGCACATGGCCAGTTGCAGTACACAGGGTCTTGCAATTGGGATGTAATGCTCCTCAGTCACTGTCTTGAAATTCTTACTAATTTTATATTTAAATTTGTGTTTTAAACGTGAAGTCCAATGGGACAATGAAGCATACACTAGGGAATCAGAGATTCAGCCCATGCATGGTCCAACCTCCAGCCACCACCCTAGGATGGGTTTTTGGCCACCTTCTCTTCTCTAGTATCCTGGGCTGCCCTGTTCTCATTCCACTGCCACTCTCCACCCCTGGGTGGGGCTTGGGCACAAGCATGGAAAGGTCAGTGTTGGGCACTTGCCCCAGAGCATCTCAGGGTGGAGCATGGGAGTGACTCCTTGAGTGCTTTGGACAGGCAATTACGTGGAAGCCAGACTACCTAGTACATTCTGGTGCAGCTGTTGAAATGCTCTTGGAAGATCACCTGTCCACTGTAGCTCAAGGCAGCAAGGCCGTGGGAGGATAGATGCCTAGTTCAACTTTCAGAGGCATCGGTCTAGCAACTGGCAGGAGAGGGAACCCAGCTTGCTGGTCCTGCATGTACACATAGAATGGGGTCCCTTGGTGCCTGTAAGGTTTACACTTTCTCCTTGAGTATCCCTGTACTAGAGAGATTGCAATGTTAATTAGCAAATAAAAAACACCATGACACGTGAATAGAGACACAGTGGAAGAAAAAAAAAACACCTATTTTCCTGCTTTTTAAACAAGAACCTTTACATTTTTGTTTTGCATTGGGTCCCAAAAAATTATATAGCCTGCCCTGAATACATGAATAGGCTAGTCTTCATTTTCAAGGAGATTATAAATTTCCATTGAATGAGGAAGGCAAGTTTTATATAAAAAGCTCTAGTGGTTTCTCTCTCTTCCAAGAGCCCTCCCATCTCCTAAAATATTCTAAGAGTGCCTGACATTGGTCAACCCCAATGAGAAGTCTGGGAAATGCAACAGGTAAGAATCAGACCCTTGTAATGCAGGACAGAGCAAGAGAAGGACAAGGTATACAGCTGAAGGAAACAGGCCCAAGACTGACTAAAAGAGATAAGATGTCGACACAGAAAGGCAACAACATATAATACAAGGGCAATAGGTAGTAAATATCCAGGTAATCTGTTCTATAGAAGCACAGAGATGAAGAAGACAGGAGAATTTACTCCAAATTTGCTCCAATGGGAGTTACTCTAAGCCACTGTATTGGACAGAACTTAATTCATCCTTCCTAAGCTCTCCTCTTTCCCGCACATAGTCCCGTGGTCCTCAGAAACATGTAAACATCCTTAGCCTCAACACACTCTGGGTGCAGGCCAATTACAACAACACACTCCTGGATCCTCCACCAAAGCCCACATCCTCCCCTAGAGGTTCAGGACACAGTCAGATCCCAGCCCACAATCTGTTTTTGTCCTTTCAGACATAAATCCAGCAACTGCTGGACATCCGCTGTCCATGCCCTCTGAGTATCTCCTTGAGAGCCCTCTCACTAGGCATAGGTTCTAGGGTAACAGGGCTATGCAGTCCCCAGGCATGGTGGGAATTCTAGACTCAATAATATCTCTGTTCCAAGAAATCTATTTTCTAACGTCCTCAGATCTCTGGAAACTCTGTGTTTTAAGTCTTGATCTGGCTGAGAGCTTCAAAAGTCATTGAGCAGATTCACAGTCATTTCCTCCTGTGGAGGTGAGGAAAGATGGCTCCTGTCTCTGACTGCCGTTCTCTTGATATACACAGAAGTGGTGTTATCACTGAAACTAAGAGGAAGGTCACAACTCTAAAGTCGCTGGTTATACAACTGAATTGAGCCACAAGCAATAAGGCAGAGACACTTTTTCAAGGCTATTTGGGCATGCTGGAGGGAGTTGTGGAGATTCCAAAAACACTGCCAGAGCACCTTCCAGCACTTTTTACTTATGCTAAACTGCGGATGGAACCACATTGGAAAATTTGCCTCGACAGGTTAAGAGAGAGAGAAAAAGAGACTCAAAATTCAGCAAATGAATTTTCTATAGAGTCTTCTGTCTCCCTCCCCAATCTCCATCCACAAGCAAGTTCAATTCAGTTTTCCCTCAAACATGTTGTGATTTATCAGCCCAAGTGTGCCAGCCTATCCTTGGTGACAACATAGCCTACAACTGGGGCTCACAAACAGCGTGTTCTGAGAGGGTAACAGAAATATGAGTGAGAACTTCCCACCTTTCCCCTCAAGCCCCTACCCCATTTCCTCTCTGCATAATGCAGGCTTCTTCCAGGGAAGAGCCCATGGGTATGTACTAATTTGCACAGTGGCCTTAGAAGGTACTGTTTTAATTGCTTCAGCTGAAATCCATTTATTTTATAGCCCAATAAAATTCTCTGTGCAATGGTAAATAAAACCATGTGGTCACAGCCTCAATGCACAGTTCTCTGGGCTGCATTTTCAGCCTGTGATAAATTAAAGTGGGAAAAGAAAACATTGCACAAACGGATGCAATTAGCTGAAATGGTATATTTTTGGCCTCTGATGATGTCTGCCTACATTCAATCCCCACTTGAAAACTAATGCTCATTTGAAAGCAAGCTAGAAAAATCTCTGTAATACAGATGGACCTCATTTGGCTGCATGTTGATGGGCAAAGACACCTTTAGACATTAAATTGCAGTGTTGACTCCTGCACTAGAGATTTCATTTTGTCATTTTTAATCACAATGAGCAAATGTCATCCTTAATAATAACACTCTGCTTCTCTATAATGCCTTTCAACGAAGAACCTGAAAGCACTTTTGCAAATATTAATAAACTGAGATTCACAACAACTCCCAGAGGCGTCTGTATTGCAGGCTGAAAAGAAGCCCAAAGCCATGGAATGACTTTGTTAATCCACACAGGAAACTAACCTCAAGGAGGAGAAAAAAAGACCAGTTCTGGTTTACGTCAGCTTCACCTCGTTCACGTTCACCAGGCATTTTCAGCCGCAGCTGGAATCCCAGGGCTCAAAGAATGAATAAGGGAAAATTGGGGCTCTTAATGAGATTTATGCTTAATTTTTTTCCTCCTTCTACAGTTCCACCTATATGGACATTGACACCCCAATTCATACATCCAATCCAATTGCCCTTCACTTCCCAGACTTGGATATCCAAATAGCCATTGAAGTCTAATGAGCATCTCAGTCTTCTCTATTCCAAACCAAACTCACATGCTGCCCCCTCCAGAAACGCACTCCCACCTCACTCTTCCCATTTCAGTAATTAGCAATTCCTCTCTTCCTATTTATCAGCACAAAAACCTTAGCATTATCTTTGACTGTTCCTTCTGTCTCCCCCAACTTATCTGCGAATCTAGTTGGCTCCACTTTTTAAATAAACCCAGATGCCAACCATGGTTCATCACTACTTCCCAGGCCTAGACCACCATCATCTCTAGTCTGGACATGATAATAGCCTGCTAACTTACCTCCTAGTTTCCACCCTTGTCTGCTAGCCTCTTTTTGTAGCAGACGAATTGATCTCCTTAAAATGCAAGACAGTTCATGTCCTTTGCTTAAGAGGCTTCAAAGGCTTCCAATCTCATTAGGAGTAAAATCCCAAGTCCTTACTATGGGCTACGAGGCCTTACACAATCCGGCCCCTAGTACCTCTCTGTCCTTTTCTGCTTCTGCTTCCTCCTCACTCCTTTAGCTCCAGCCCCACTGTCTCTTTGATTCTCCTAGAATAAGCCAAGCATGTGACTGCCTCAGAGCCTTCCACCTTGCTAATCATTCTGCCTGGGATGCTCTCCTCCCAGATATCTAAAAGCTTGCTCCTTCCCTTTTTTAAATCTCTGCTTAAACATCACCTTATCAGAAAGGCCTTCCCCAACCACCTTATATTACAGAAGATCATCCTCCAGAACACCTTGTTGTATCTATTTCCATATCACTGATCAGCACCTGGCACCAACCTCTAAGTTCTCCTTACAGATGAATGGCCATTGTGGCCACAGATGTATATTCCTCCCATAATTGGAGAAATTCTTTCCTTCTCCTCTGGGAAGAATTAAATGCAACTAACTTAGAAGTCTGAAAAATAATTCAGTTCCCAAGGACTACATTAAATTTGTCCCTAAAATTTGAAGGCAATATTGTTACAGTATTTCAAAGGATTTCCTGATATTAGGTCTTAGACAATCCCCCAAAACTTCTTCCAAGATTGAGCCTTCCTGAATTGTGATACGTATAACTGAGACTGAAGCAAATTTTAAAAAGAGAGACACAATTTTATCTGAATTAATTCCCCATATTTTATTCAATAAGAAGTCGTGTCTACTTTTCACTATAGTGAATACTTCTTGCCAGGGGTCTTGAAGAAAGCTTCAAAGTTCTCCCAAAGTGTACCACTAAAGCAAAAAGGATAGATTCACCAATGCATATATGCATCTTCACTTCTGTAACATTGATGATCAAAATATTCCATTCTCTCTGTTTTTCCCTTCTGGTATTACAAATATTATCAACTGTTTGGAGATGTTTATTTTGCCAAATTATGGATTATCTTGCAAAGACCTCCTTGTTCTTATCTTCTGTTTCTTCTCCTGGCCTACAATCTAGATCATGGCAAAAAGAGAGTAAAGATAATAATCAACTAACCAAACAAAAAATCTGAGGAAAGGAAGATTAAGCCAGTTGGTTAAGTTCAATCTTAATTTTTCTAGTATTTTTTTAAAAGTATAAAGCACCTCCTAATTCATTTTATAAGGCTAACATTACTCTAACACTAAAAACAGACCAATATATCACAAAGAAAAATAACCACACACCCAAATCCTTCAAAGACAATAACATGTAAAAATCCTTAAAAAATTAGCAAATTAAATATTACTATATATAAAAAGCATAATACATCATGACCAAGTGGGAGTCAACATTGAAAAAGTAGTAAGCATAATCCACCCTATCAATGTAATATTTTTAAAAATTTTTGATCATCTCAATAAATACAGAAAAATAATCATTCAACAAAATTCAACAACTATTCATGATGAAAACTCTCAGTAAAGTAGGATCAGAAAAGAACTTATTCAACCTGATAAAAGGCCTTACTTAAAATCTACAGCTAACTTCATACTTAATGTGAAAGACTGAATTATTTCCCTAATAAGATCAGGAATAAGTCAAAGATGTCTAATCCCACTTCTAGTTAATCTCACGCTGAGGTCTTCTTCAGGACAATAAGGCATGAAACAGACACAAAAAACATTTAGATGGAAAGGAAGAATTAAAACTATCTATTTGCAGACAACATGATTGTTTAGGTAGAAAATCTCAAAGAATCTACAAGAAAAGCTATTAGAACTAACAAGTAAGTTTAGTAGGTTACAAGCTTGATACAAATAAAATACAATGCAAACAAAAAGGTTTAATGTATGGCAATATACTATCAATGAACAACCTGAAATTAAAACTTAAAAAACTGGAACCATTTATCATACCATCAAAAAAGAAGTGTTTACGGATAAATCAAACTAATATGTGCAAACTTTATATACTGGAAATTATAAAATATTTCTGAGGGAAATCAAAGAAATCCTAAATAAATAGAGTGATATACTGGTTACAAATCTGAGCAGCTAATGCTGTTAAGCTATCAGGACCCTAACTGACCTATAGATTCAATGCAATCCCAATATATGGTGTATCCTCAAATTAAGACCTTCTGTTCTAAGATACTGTTAAGGAAGAGAAAAAACAGTCTAGGGCTTCCCTGGTGGCGCAGTGGTTAAGAATCCACCTGCCAATGCAGGGGACATGGGTTCAAGCCCTGGTCCAGGAAGATCCCACATGCCACGGAGCAACTAAGCCCGTGCGCCACAGCTACTGAGCCTGCGCTCTAGAGCCCGCGAGCCACAACTACTGAAGCCCGTGCGCCTAGAGCCTGTGCTCTGCAACAAGAAAAGTCACAGCAATGAGAAGCCCGCGCACCACAACAAAGAATAGCCCCCACTCGCCACAACTAGAGAAAGCCCGCATGCAGCAACGAAGACCCAGTGCAGCCAAAAATAAATAAATACATTTATTTAAAAAAAAAAAAGAAAAAGAAAAAACAGTCCATAAACTGGGAAAATAATATTCTCAACAAATATATCTGATAAAGAACTTGTATCCAGAATATGTAAAGAACTCTCACAACTCAAAAATAATGAATAAATAAAATAAATAACATTTATTATTTTAAGATTTGACAAACTTTTTACCAAAGAAGAAAAAACTACATGAAAAGATGTTCCACATTATAACAGGATTGCAAATTGAAACCACAATGAAACCTCTACAGACCTAGGAAAATGGCTAAAAATCAAAACAAAACAAAAACCTGACACAAGTACTGATGAGAAAGTGGGATTTTCATTCATTGCTTGTGGGAAAGCAAAAAGGTACCATCACTTTAGAAAACTGACTTTTTTATAGAGTTTAACCCACTCTGTAATAAACTGATAATCCAGCTGGGCATTCAACTAATAAATGGATAAACAGTTTCACAGCTATACAATGGAATAAAACTGCAATAAAGAAAGAACTACTGATATAGGTAACGATTTAACCAAATCACAAAAGGATTTTGCTAAATGAAAGAATTCAGACACAAAGACAACATAATGTATAATTCCATTTACATAAGATTTTACAAAAGACCAAATTCTAGAGACAGAAATCAGATCAGTAGTTTCCAGGGGCTGGGATGGGAGATGGGGGCTGACTGTAACAAGGTAAAGAAAACTTTAAGGGCAAATGGGAATATTTGAAACCTTGATTGTGGTGAGTGCTACACAACTGTGTAACCTGTGCATGTTTGTTAAAACTCATCTGATCTACACATGAAAAGATATGAATTTTACTCTTTGTTAATGTGCATCATTAAACCTGATGTAAGAAGGCAGTAATTGTGAGTGGATAGTGGAAAGTCTTCCTGTCTTTTCTCCTGTTGTCCTTTAAGAAGGTAGAGCTGTAGAGACTGTAGGCTGGAAGGCAGTGAGCTCATTGGAAACTCAGCTCCTTTCAGATCTTAGGACCTGGAGTCTGATCCAACTCACTTTAATGGGATATGGATGGTACACAGTAGGAGGTGTGTATGGTACAGGTTTCCCCCTTTGCTGTAACACAAACTAAAGGGATGTGATTCCTCCTATAAAATCCTGAAACTCAGTTTGGTGTCTTGGTTTAGGCTGCCACACTTTTTTGGAAAGTGTTGAGATTTGGGCTGGTTTTCCATATTTCAAATTATAAGAATTATGAGGTGGGGGGTGGGGCAGAGTACAACAGAGGCTAATTGAAGGATTTGACCAAAATAAGGGTTGGAGATTGGGGCAAAATACAGTCACTCACTTTAACGAGATAATTTACTATCTGAGTGAACTTTTATTTCCTTAACATTGCTTTTCTGAAACTCGGTTTCCTTTGGCAAAACTGTAAAGAAAATATTATATAAGCACATCTAGTCAGTGGTTGTTGTGAGGAATCAAATAACAAAATACAAGAAATGTACTTGGTTTAGTATCTAGCATCTAGTGAGTATTCAACATATTTTAGCCTGAAGGAAAAAGGAGGAACCACTTCTATAAAAATGTGAGTGGAAGCTATTGCCAATCATCTTCAATTGACATGCAGGCTTGGGACAAAAATCTAAAAAGTTGATATCCCAGCTGGGCCTGCAAAAAGTTAGTTATCAGGTGCTGTTTACAAATTTAAACTCTAGCCATCATGTAATGTAAATGAAAGACAAATGAAGATTTTTCATTAATTGGTAATTTGAAAATGCTGGATTTGAGGACTGTTCAAAATTCATGACATGCATTAAAAAAAAAAAGTAAATAAAAACCTAACGACCTTGCAAACAGGCACAGTGTAAGCTTCAAATACTCAGAGTTCCCAACTAGAGAAAATTAATGTTTCTTAACACGACGAAGGGTTTGGATTTAATTCCTTAGTGCTCTTCCTATAATCCCCTTATTCTACTTCTTCATGAAAGAGCTAATCAGAGAGAATTCTCCAAAGTAATTGGTGAATATACAATTCTGAACAAGATTTTTTTAAAGGCTGCATCAGTCAGAAACAAGTTTCCATGACTGCAACCAAAATCCATTATAACAGAATTCAGGCTCCAGAATTTTTTCTTCAATTTGGAAGAAATTTGGAAGAGATTAGTTAAGGGTAGAAGCAGGGAGGAAAGGGAAGGAATTTACAGTTTTGAGAGTCCAATATGTAAGCCCCTGCAGGATAGTCTCATATGCCTTATGTCCTTTTAATTCTCAGAACAATCATTGAGGTAATTCCTATTTTCTTCATTTTGCAGATGTGGAAAATAAGGAGAGGTTTAATTTGATCTATAGGCAACTAAAAAAATAAACTTTAGGGGTTTAAAGTAAGGTTAAAATATATGCTTTCAAGCTGAGAACAGTCCTCAAAGAAAGAAGGCTTCCCTTGAGTCTGGTTTCTTAGTCCATTTTACTGGTAAAATGCCATACCAACTGATGGCAACAAAACTCACATCTTTAGACTGTCTTACTGTTCACAAAAATTTCAGAAATTCTCTTCAAAAAGATTTTCACATAATCTTATTTATCCTCAAGCCACCTATTAGATCCAAGTGAGTCCCATTTCACAGATGCAGAAACTGAGAGTCAAGGAGATTAAGTAACTTATTCTGTGTCTCAAAAGAAGAAGCCAGCAGAGCCAGGGCTCAGACTTTTATTTTCAAATTCCCACTCTCACATTCTTTCTCCCAGAGCTTCACATACCATTTCCACCGAGGGACCCTACAACACAGAAGAGTCTGTCCATTGATCAAAACCATCTATTTTATTTCCTTGGAGTTTCAACATTATTTTTCAAGTTTCCATTCATTTTACATGCTCTTCCAAATGAAGACTATTGGTTTCCAACATGAAAGTATTTTAAATTTCTTCTAAATTGTTTTTAAACTTTCTAAGTACAAGTTAGAGTAAAATTGGTACTCTCAGAAAATTCCTACTATCTGACCTGAAGCTTCATTTGCCTCTGGCATCATTGTGTACTTTCTGTTTGTCCCATATTCCAATTTGAGAATCATAGATCTATACCCCATAGTCTAAAATAATATGGTCACTGGGGCAGAATTAAATTTACTGAGGCCCCAGCAATCACTATGTAGCCATTTATATTTGTTATATCATTAATATTTACAGTAGTACTATTAGTGGGCATTTTATTGCCACTGAATGGAAGGTTACAGAAAACCAGAGAAGTCAGGTTACTTATTCAGGTTTACACAAGACTGAACCAGGACTTCAGCCGACCCTGAATCTTCGGTTTGTCTCAGAAGTTCCCGTCTGTCTCATGATGCTCCAAGGTAAGTTTTATTTTTGCACCAGATGCTTTTGATTTTATGGCTATAAAGAAAATAAACTGTACTATACTTAGAGGAGAAAATAGATTATGAACGGAAGCAAGGGGCATTTTTTCTTCTTTCATTATTACTTTCAAGTTTAGTATAACTAGAATACCCCACAATCCCACATTCAGAGTTTGGCGATGGATGATGTTCAGGGCCAACTTTCCTACAATGGCCCAAGGGCATCATTTGCTTCTAACACTTTCATTTTTCACTGGCTTAAAACATGCATACAAATGATTTTCCACTTTTGGTCCTGGATGCTAAATTTTTAGAAGTGGTTGTAAGGAATAGTTGGTTCAAAGATATGGCAGAAATATTTCTGAACACTGAGAAACATGAAAGACGTTGTAAAACTAAGTTAAATTCTTGGGTATTTAAGAGCATGAAATGTATCTAAAACATTATATTTTTCAAAATTGTGGGTTAAATTAGAAGTCTATGATGTCAAAATGATACGGTATTTTAAACATCATTCTTCTTCCCCCTTATTCAATATATATTCTTACAAGCCCAGCTAAAGTCCTTGAATGACACTAAGCATGTTTTCAAAAATTTTAAATCTTTTCTCTATCTCTGCTTTCTGAGAAAAACACCTCCCATGGTGTTTGGTGAGGTTGATATTTTCCTACATTTTAATTGTAAATTTTTGATAGCCTGTAGGTGTGAGGTGTTAAATGAAATGACATTCACAAACATTTAGTATCTCATGTGTGCTAGTTCCTGATCATACATTTTCTTATCTTATCCTCATAATAATCACGAGATAAGCATTAATAACCATGTCTTACGGGTGTGCAAACTGAAGTTCAGAGAGGTCAAGTGTTGCTTCCCAGGTCACAGAGCTGGTATGTCTGACTCTAAAGGACCTTCTTTTTCCAATTTACCAAGGATCTGACAATTCTGGTCCACTTCCTGTTTTTGTAAATAAAGTTTTATTGGAAAACCGTCAATCTCATTTATTTACATGTTGTCAAGGGCAGAACTGAGAAGATATAAAGGTCCAGATAGTAACTATTTTTGTCTTTGCAAGCCATATGGTCTCTGTGGCAACTCAACTTTACTACTGTAATATGAAAGAGCCATAAATAATTCCTAAATGAAAAAGTGTGACTGTGCTCCAATAAAACTTTATTCATAAAATAAGGTGGTGGGCAGGCCAGTTTTGGTTTGCAGGCTGTAGTTTGTCAGCCCCTCTCTGGTATAGCAGTGTGTCCCCTAAAGCAGATTTTTGATAAGTTCATTAAAACTATAGAAAGTCTGAGACCTGCCTTTTTAATTATTTTTTTTTTAAATCAGTGGTTGAAAAGTTCATGTGTTTAAAGTTCACTTTGCTTATAATTATTTGAGCATAAAGCTTATTGTTGCTTTTTTTTTTTTTTTTTTATTGCCCTCTATTAGAAGATGGCTAGAAAAACAAGCATCCAGTATTTGAATGACCTTAATCTACAAGGAGTTCTATCAAAATAGGTACGGTATAGAATTTATATCTGTATTGATCATTTTGATGCCCTCTCTATGACAGGTCTGGCTGAGTATAAAGATAAGGCTTTGGCCTTCAGAAAGGTCATAATCTGAAAGGCAAAGAAAAATTCCCTGCAACAGATCACAGAGGCATAGCATGGAGAAGAGGAAAGCCTCAGATCTTTCTGCTAAATCTCTCAGCCCAGGTATAATCCCAAAGCTGTGTGAATTGGCTTCTAAAATGTGTTCTCTACCTGCTTATCTCATCCAGCAGTACAGTCTTGATTGACAACACATCTCCCAAACCCAGGTGCCCAGCCAAAGGAAAGAAGTACATCTGGCAACAGAACACGTGTTAGATGTCAGTCATTGGAGCAAGAATTCCAGCCACAGGGGGAGGCTGGCATTTTGCAGCAGAAATATTAAAGAGGCATGATCCGAGGTTCACAATGGTCTACAAAAGCTGTCAGTGCTTGAGGACCAAAAAAATAGTTACTATTGTTGCCCCGTGACATTATAAGAATGAGGGTGCACAAAAGTGGCTTTCATCAGATTTGAGCTATAGTAGAATGATAGAGAGATGCTTTGTTCCCAAAGCACTTACATTTCTTACCTAAAACTAAAAGAGCTATTTAGCAAGAACCTCGGCAATCTTACTCGAGTCAGACATAAAAATAAAACATAATCTTTTGAGGTAACAAATCATATGTAGCACTTAGCATGTTCCAGGCACTGTTCTAAATGTTCACAAACATCAACTTGCTTAACTTCTTAAAAATCTTATGAGGTAGGTCCAATTACTCTCCTTATTTTTTCAAAAGTGGAAATGGAGGCAGAGAGAGGCCCTTAACTTTTCCCATCACGCAGTTGTAGGGCTCAGTGTGTGCTCCTAACCACTGATGAGACACCATCACGCCTTTACATGGAGCAAACTGGGGCATGGTAGTTTATTTCTCTGAACTTCTGTTTTCTCATAAACAGAGGGGGGGATAAAGATCCTTACCTACCCAAATGGTATGGAGATTAACGGAGATAAAATGTAAAGTATCCAACCGGGTGTTTAACAGATAATCAGGACAAGATTTCACATCTTATGAGCTCTTGCCTCATATGACAAGTACTGTGATAAAAAGTTTGCACACTCAGCTATAAAAAAGAATGAAATAATGCCATTTGCAGCAACATGAATGGACCTAGAGATTATCATACTGAGTGAAGTAAGACAGAGACAGACAAATATCATATGATATCACTTATATGTGGAATCTAAAAAATGATACAAATGTACTTACATACAAAACAGAAACAGACTCACAGACATAAGAAAGAAACTTATGGTTACCAACGGGGAAACGTGGGAGGAGGGATAAATTAGGAGTTTGGGATTAACAGACACATGCTACTATATATAAAATAGATAAGCAACAAGGACCTACTGTATAGCACAGGGAACTATACTCAATATTTTGTAATAACATATAAGGGAAAAGAATCTGAAAAAGAATATATATATGCATAACTGAATCCCTTTGTTGTACATCTGAAACTATATATTGTAAATCAACTGAACTTCAATAAAAAAAAAGTTTGCACACGTTACCTCATTAATCCCTGAAAACCTCATGACATAGGTACTAATATTATCCATATTTAACACATGAAGAAATTAAAGATAAGGATGCTTAAATGCTGTGCTTAAAATCATCCTCTAGGAAGGAGCAAAGACAGGCCTCTGATTCCAGGGGATAGGATGTGCTCATTAAAATTTTATTCCCTTCCTCTTATAAGATAAAACCTTGCTGGCAAAGGACCAGGAAGGATTTAGACATTTGAAATGGATGGGGGATCTTTCTGGCTCTCAAGCAAAGCCCTTGATCCTGGGACTGGAGTGTAACCATATCTTCTTAATCCTAGAACTTACCTTTAGAAATCTCTGATGAAGTGCTATTGGGGGTACAATAGACAGTTGCCCCATAGACCCACATTTAGCGTAATTATATGATAAAACAATTCAAGGGCACCTGGACTCTCACAGGTATCCTTTCTAGGAAAGTTGTACCACCATCAAATATTCAGAGCTGGTAATACAGATGTGAAAAGTCTTAATGAATTGTCAAGTCAAAGCTAAATACAAAGGAAAAAAGTAACTGAAAACTTTAGACCTTATCTTAACGGAGGAGGAATTTCAATGCCAGAATATTAGAACATCTCCCTCAAATTACATTTGACCTAAGATTACAACAGATACTGTCCTAGGCCACCAACAAGGTGGCAAATTAAAGTCATACTAATGGGTGGGTCAAAAAGGGCCTTCGGTTTTTTAAGTAAAAATAAAAGACACATTTTTCATTTTCACCAAGAACTTTATTAAACAACATATTCACCCTTTTGTTCCACTACCGTCTGACATTTTTTCAGGCAACTTCATAATTCCATCTTCCCAAAATGTTTTATCTTTTTGAGCAAAGAACTGTTCCAGGTGCCTTTTACAGTCTTCCAGGGAATTGGAATTTTTCCCATTAAACGAATTTTGTAAAGACCAAAATAAATGGAAATCCGAAGGTGCAATGTCTGGTGAATACAGCGGATGAATCAGGACTTCCCAGCCAAGCTGTAACAGTTTTTGCCTGGTCATCAAAGAAACATGCGGTCTTGTGTTATCCTGATGGAAGATTATGAATTTTCTGTTGACTAAATCTGGATGCTTTTTGTCGAGTGCTGCTTTCAGTCTAATTGGGAGCAGTCCTTGTTGGAATTAATCGTTTGGTTTTCCGGAAGGCGCTCATCATAGAGGACTCCCTTCCAATCCCACCATATACACAACATCACCTTCTTTGGATGAAGACCGGCCTTTGGTGTGGTTGGTGGTGGCTCATTTCGCTTACCCCACCATCTCTTCCGTTCCACATTATTGTACAGTATCCACTTTTCATCCGCCATCACAATTTGTTTTAAAAATGGAACATTTTCATAACATTTCAGTAGAGAATAGCATGTGGAAATATAGTCAAGAAGATTTTTTCACCTAACTTATGTGGAACCCAAACATCAAAGCAATTCACATAACCAAGCTGGTGCAAATGATTTTCAATGCTTGATTTGGATATTTTGAGTATGTCGGCTGTCTCCCGCGTGGTAAAACGTTGATTGTTCTCAATTACAGTTTCGATTTGATCACTATCAACTTCAACTGGTCTACCCGATCGTGAAGCATTGTCCAGCGAGAAATCTCCAGCAGGAAACTTTGCAAACCACTTTTGACACGTTCGATCAGTCACAGCAGCTTCTCCATATACTGCACAAATCTTTTTGTGTATTTCAGTTGCGTTTTTACCTTTCTTGAAATAATAAAGCATAATATGCTGAAAATGTTGCTTTTTTTCTTCCATCTTCAATAGTAAAATGGCTACACAAATATTCACCAATTTTGATGTCTTTTTTTAAATGCACACTGACATGACAGCTGTCACATACAATCTAACAAAATTGTTTCAAATGAAGCTAAAGATAGCTAAGTGCTACTAGAGCCATCTTACAGAAAAAAAGAATGAACATTTTGGCCCACCCACTAGTTATTTCCAGCTCTACCCCTTGAATTCTTTGCTTTGGTTAAAAAACATGAAAGAGAATCCCCCATGGTCTGTCACAATTGTTCCCTTTGTTCGGGATTCACAAAATTTCATATGATTCCCAGATGACCCATTGGCCTCGTATCTCAAAGGCTCGGTCCACTGCATCAGACACACTGTTTCACTGTGTCCAGGGCTGCGTTTACCCATATGCACACCTCTTCTCCTAGGTGGGAGCTGAGCCTCAGCAGAATGCCGGGGCTTTTGCCTCTCACCTCGCCCTCCTCCTGGTTTAATCCCTGCTCTACCATGTGCTTTCAATATGGCGTCCTATCACCTGAGTTGGACTCTTGATTTTCTCATAGTTGCTTTCCTCCTACAGTAGCTGAGATGCCACTCTGTTCTCATGAGTAATTACAGCAACTCTGGCCCAGACTCAAACTTATAAATCAGTCCCTTCTGTGTTTCTAGAACACAATGTCCAACAGAAATAAAATGCAAGTCATATATGCAATTTTAAATTTTCTAGTTTTGCACTAATAAAGTAAAAAGAAAGAGGTAAAGTGAATAATATATTTTGCTTAAACCAATATATCCACAATACAAATTCAACCTATCATAAAAATTTTTGAAAAAATATCATTAATAAGATATTTTACATTCTCTCTTTTTCTACTAAGTCTTTAAAATCTGGCATGTGTTTTACTCTTAAATCACATCCTAATTTGGATGCTAAATATTTATCAGAATTAGTTGATCCATATGTACAGTTCATAAATTTGAAAAAAAATAGACTGACACACTCAAGTTGCTCCAAACATATGTAAGTTTTCCAGTAGCTGAATTAAGTATCAGTTTTTAAAGTTAAATTTAAATTAATTAAAATAAAATAAAATTTTAAATTTACTTTCTCAGTCACACATCATTTTTTTATGAATTATTATGTTATGATGTATCTATTTATTTTAATTGCAGTATAGTTGATTTACAATGTTGTGTTAGTTTCAGGTGCACAGCAAAGTGATTCAGTTATACATGTAGATACATTTTTTTCAGATAATTTTCCATAATAGGTTATTATAAGATATTAAGTATAGTTCCCTGTGCTATAGAGTAGGTCCTTGTTGGTTATCTATTTTATATAGAGTAGCATGTATCTGTTAATACCAAACTAATAATTTATCCCTCTCCCCCCTACACTAGTCATATTTTAATTGCTCAACTACCACGTGGGGCTTGTGGCTACCATATTGGATAGTGAAGTTTTCAGAGCATGTACAGTAGGACTTCATCAGCTGCTCAGCTTTGAGCTGACTCATAGGGCATCTTCCATTTCTGTTTCTGTTACTACTTCTCTCTGTACTACATCAAAAAATTAAATCAAAATCAGTTTGTTTTTTTAACATCTTTATTGGAGTACAATTGCTTTACAGTTGTGTAGTAGTTTCTGCTTTATAATAAAGTGAATCAGCTATACATATAACTATATCCCCCTAACTCCTCCCTCTCCCTCCCACCCTCCCTATCCCACCCCTCTAGGTGGTCACAAAGCACCGAGCTGATCTCCCCGTGCTATGCGGATGCTTCCTACTAGCTATCTATTTTACGTTTGGTAGTGTATACAGGTCCCTGCCACTCTCTCACTTTGTCCCAGCTTAACCTTCCCCCTCCCCATATCCTCAAGTCCATTTTCTAGTAGGTCTCTGTCTTTATTCCCATCTTGCCCCTAGGTTCTTCATGCCTATTTTTTTTTTTCTTTTTTAGATTCCATATACATGTGTTAGCATACGGTATTTGTTTTTTTCTTTCTGACTACTTTACTCTGTATGACAGACTCTAGGTCTATACACCTCACTACAAATAACTCAATTTCATTTCTTTTTATGACTGAGTAATATTCCATTGTATATATGTGACACAACTTCTTTATCCATTCATCTGTCAGTGGACACTTAGGTTGCTTCCATGTCCTGGCTACTGTAAACAGAGCTTCAATGAACATCGTGGTACATGACTCTTTTTGAATTATGGTTTTCTCAGGGTGTATGCCCAGAGCAGTGGGATTGCTGGGTCGTATGGTAGTTCTATTTTTAGTTTTTTAAGGAACGTCCATACTGTTCTCCATAGTGTCTGTATCAATTTACATTCCCACCAACAGTGCAAGAGTGTTCCCTTTTCTCCACACCCTCTCCAGCATTTGTTGTTTGTAGAATTTTTGATGATGGCCATTCAGACTGGTGTGAGGTGATACCACATTGTAATTATGATTTGCATTTCTCTAATGATTAGTGATGTTGAGCATCCTTTCATGTGTCTGTTGGCAATCTGTATATCTTCTTTGGAGAAATGTCTATTTAGGTCTTCTGCCCATTTTTTAATTCAATTGTTTGTTTTATTTGATATTGAGCTGCATGAGCTGCTTGTATATTTTGGAGATTAATCCTTTGTCATCTGCTTCATTTGCAAATATTTCTCCCATTCTGAGGGTTGTCTTTTCGTCTTGTTTGTGGTTTCTTTTGCTGTATAAAAGCTTTTAAGTTTCATTAGGTCCCATTTGTTTATTTTTGTTTTTATTTCTATTTCTTTAGGAGGTGGGTCAAAAAGTATCTTGCTGTGACTTATGTCATGGAGTGTTCTGCCTAAGTTTTCCTCTAAGAGTTTTATAGTGTCTGGCATTACCTTTAGATCTTTAATCCATTTCGAGTTTATTTTTGTGTATGGTGTTAGGGAGTGTTCTAATGTCATTCTTTTCCATGTAGCTGTCCAGTTTTCCCAGCACCACTTATTGAAGAGGCTGTCTTTTTCCATTGTATATTCTTGCCTCCTTTATCAAAGATAAGGTCACCATATGTGCGTGGGTTTATCTCTGGGCTTTCTATCCTGTTCCATTGATCTATATTTCTGTTTTGTGCCAGTACCATACTGTCTTCATTACTGTAGCTTTACCGATTATACTGTAGTATAATCTGAATTCAGGGAGCCTAATACCTCCAGCTCCGTTTTTCTTTCTCAAGATTGTTTTGGCTTTTTGGGGTCTTTTGTGTTTCCATACAAATTGTGACATTTTTTATTCTAGTTCTGTGAAAAATGCCATTGGTAGTTTGATAGGGATTGCACTGAATCTGTAGATTTCTTTGAGTAGTATAGTCATTTGCACAGTGTTGATTCTTCCAATGCAAGAACATTTTATATCTCTTCATCTGTTTGTATCATCTTAATTTCTTTCATCAGTGTCTTATAGTTTTCTGCATACAGGTCTTTGTCTCCTTAGGTAGCTTTATTCCTAGGAATTTTATTCTTTTTGTTAAAATAGTAAATGGGAGTGTTTCTTTAATTTTTCTTTCAGATTTTTCATCATTAGTGTATAGGAATGCAAGAGATTTCTGTGCATTAATTTTGTATCCTGCTACTTTAGAAAATTCATTGATTAGCTCTAGTAGTTTTCTGGTAGCATCTTTAGGATTTTGTATGTACAGTATCATGTCATCTGCAAACAGTGACTGCTTTACTTCTTCTTTTGTGATTTGGATTCCTTTTATTTCTTTTTATTCTCTGATTTCTGTGGCTAAAACTTCAAAACTATGTTGAATAATAGCGTGAGAGTGGACAACCTTGTCTTGTTCCTGATCTTAGATGAAATGCTTTCAGCTTTTCACCATTGAGAACAATGTTGACAGTGGGCTTGTCATATATTGCCTTTATTATGTTGATATAAGTTCCCTCTGTGCCTACTTTCTCGAAGGTTTTTATCCTAAATGGGTGTTAAATTTCATTGAAAGCTTTTTGTGCATCTATTGTGGTTATCATATGGTTTTATCCTTCAGTTTGTTAATATGGTGTATCACATTGATTAATTTGCATATATTGAAGAATCCTTGCATTCCTGGGATAAACCCCACTTGATCATGGTGTTTGATCCTTTTAATGTGCTGTTGGATTCTGTTTGCTAGTATTTTGTTGACGATTTTTGCATCTATGTTCGTCAGTGATATTGGCCTGTAGTTTTCTTTCTTTGTTACATTTTGTCTGGTTTTGGTATCAGGGTGATGGTGGCTGACTGGTTTTTGTATCAGGGTGATGGTGGCCTCATAGAATGAGTTTGAGAGTGTTCCTCCCTCTACTATATTTTGGAAGAGTTTGAGAAGGATGGGTGTTAGCTCTTCTCTAAATGTTTGCGAGAATTCGCCTGTGAAGCCATCTGGTCCTGGGCTTTTGTTTGTCAGAAGATATTTAATCACTGTTTCAATATCAGTGTTTGTGATTGGTCTGTTCATATTTTCTATTTCTTCCTAGTTCAGTCTCAGAAGGTTGTGCTTTTCTAAGAATTTTTCCATTTCTTCCAGGTTGTCCATGCTTTTGGCATATATTGGCTTGTAGTAATCTTTCGTGATTCTTTGTATTTCTGCAGTATCAGTCGTTATTTCTCCATTTTCATTTCTAATTCTACTGATTTGAGTCTTCTTCCTTTTTTTCTTGATGAGTCTGGCTAATGGTTTATCTATTTTGTTTATCTTCTCAAAGAACTAGCTTTTAGTTTTATTGATCTCTGCTATCATTTCCTTCATTTCTTTTTCATTTATTTCTTATCTGATCTTTATGATTTCTTTCCTTCTGCTAACTTTTGGGAGTCTTTTGTTCTTCATCTCTAATTGCTTTAGGTGTAATGTTAAGTTGTTTATTTGAGAATTTTCTTGTTTCTTAAGGTAGGATTGTGTTGCTATAAACTTCCCTCTTAAAACTGCATTTGCTGCATCCCATTGGTTTTGGGTCATCGTGTTTTCATTGTCATTTGTTTCTAGGTATTTTTTGATTTCCCCTTTCATTTCTTCAGTGATCTCTTGGTTATGTAGTAGTGTATTGTTTAGCCTCCAAATATTTGTATTTTTTACAGATTTTTTCCTGTAATTGATATCTAGTCTCATAACGTTGTGGTCGGAAAGGATATTTGATATGAGTCCAATTTTCTTAAATTTACCAAAGCTTGATTTGTGACCCAAGATATAATCTATCCTAGAAAATGTTCCATGAGCACTTGAGAAGAAAGTGTATTCTGTAGTTTTTGGATGGAATGTCCTCTAAATATCAATTAAGTCCATCTTGTTTAATGTATCATTTCAAGCTTGTATTTTTTTAATTTATTTTCATTCAGGGTGATCTGTTCTTTGGTGAAAGTGGGGTGTTAAAGTCCTTTACTATAATTGTGTTACTGTCGATTTCCCCTTCTATGGCTGTTAGCATTTGCCTTATGTATTGTGGTTCTCCTATGTTGGGTGCATAAATATTTACAATTGTTATATCTTCTTCTTAGATTGATCCCTTGATCATTATGTAGTGTCCTTCTTTGTCTCTTGTAATAGTCTTTATTTTAAAGTCTATTTTGTCTGATATGAGAATTGCTACTCCAGCTGCCTTTTGATTACCATTTGCATGGAATATCTTTTTCCATCCCCTCACTTTCAGTCTGTATGTGTCCCTAGGTCTGAAGTGGGTCTCTTGTAGACAGCATATATACAGGTCTTTTTTTTTCTTTTGTATCCATTCAACCAGTCTATGTCTTTTGTTTGGAGCATTTAATCCATTTAAATTTAAGGTAGTTATTGATATGTATGTTCCTATTACATTTTCTAAATTGTTTTGGGTTTGTTTTTGTAGGTCTTTTCCTTCTCTTGTGTTTCCTGCCTAGAGAAGTTCCTTTAGCATTTGTTGTAAAGCTGGTTTGGTGGTGCTGAATTCTCTTAGCTTTTGCTTGTCTTTAAAGGTTTTGATTTCTCCATCGAATCTGAATGAGATCCTTGCTGGGTAGAGTAATCTTGGTTGTAGGTGTTGTCCTTTCATCACTTTAAATATGTCATGCCACTCCCTTTTGCCTTGTAGAGTTTCTGATGAAAGATCAGCTATTAAACTTATGGGGATTCCTTTTTCTGTTATTTGTTGGTTTTCCCTTGTTGCTTTTAATTTTTTTTCTTTGTATTTAATTTTTGATAGTTTGATCAATATGTGTCTCAGCATGTTTCTCCTTGGATTTATCCTGTATGGGACTCTGCGATCCTGGAATTGATTGACTATTTCCTTTCCCATATTAGGGAACTTTTCAACTATAATCTCCTCAAATATTTTCTCAGTCCCTTTTTTTCTCTTCTTCTTCTGGGACCTCTATAATTCAAATGTTGGTGAATTTAATGTTGTCCCATAGGCCTCAGAGACTGTCTTCAATTCTTTTCATTCTTTTTTCTTTATTCTGCTCTGTGGTAGTCTCTTCCACTATTTTATCTTCCAGGTCACTTATCCATTCTTCTGCTTCGGTTATTCAGCTACTGATTCCTTCTGGAGAATTTTAATTTCATTTATTGTATTCTTCATCATTGTTTGTTTGCTCTTTAGTTCTTCTAGGTCCTTGTTAAACGTTTCTTGTATTTTGTTCATTCTGTTTCCAAGATTTTGGATCATCTTTACTGTCATTACTATGAATTCTTTTTCAGGTAGACTGCCTATTTCCTCTTTATTTGTTCGGTCTGGTGGGTTTTTACCTTGCTCCTTCATCTGCTGTGTGTTTCTCTATCTCCTCATTTTGCATAGCTTACTGTGTTTGGGGTCTCCTTTTTACAGGCTGCAGATTCGTATTTCCTATTGTTTTTGGTGTTTGCCCCCATTCTCTAAGGTTTGTTCAGTGGGTTGTGTAGGCTTCCTGTTGGAGTGGTCTGGTGCCTGTGTTCTGGTGGATGAGGCTGAATCTTGTCTTTCTGGTTGGCATGACTGCATCTTGTGGTATGTTTTGGGGTGTCTGTGGCCTTATTATGATTTTAGGCAGCTTCTCTGCTAATGGATGGGGTTATGTTCCTGTCTTCCTAGTTGTTTGGTGCAGGGTGTCCAGCACTGTAGCTTGCTGGTTGTTGAGTGGAGCTGGACCTTAGCATTGAGATGGAGATCTCTGGGAGAGCTTTTGCCATTTGATGTTACATGGATCCGGGAGGTCTCTGGCAGACCAGTGTCCTGAACTCAGCTCTCCCACCTCAGAAGCAGAGGCCTGACACCCGGCCAGAGCACCAGGACCCTGTCAGCCACATGGCTCAGAATAAAAGGGAGAATAAAAGAAAGAAAGAAAGAAAAAAAATAAAGTTATTAAAATAAAAAATAAAAAAAAATTAAAAATTGAAAAAAATTGAAAAGTAATAAAAAAAGAAGAAAGAAAGAAAGAAGAGGGCAACCAAACCAAAAATCAAATTCACCAATGATAACAAGTGTTAAAAACTGTACTGAAAAAAGAAATAAAATAAAATAAAAAATGGACAGACATAACCCTCGGACAAGTGGTAAAAGCAAAGCTATACAGAAATAATCCCACAAAGCCCATTGCCTCTATTTTGGGATGATTCGTTGTCTATTCAGGTAATCCAGAGATACAGGGTACATCAAGTTGATTGTGGAGATTTAATCCGCTGCTCCTGAGGCTGTTGGGAGAAATTTCCCTTTCTCTTCTTTGCTCGCATAGCTCCTGGGGTTCAGCTTTGGATGTGGTCCCGCCTCTGCATGTAGGTCATCTGAGAGCGTCTGTTCTTGGCTCAGACAGGACGGGGTTAAAGGAGCAGCTTTTTAGGGGGTTCTGGCTCACTCAGGCCAGGGGGAGGGAGGGGTATGGAATGCAGGGTGAGCCTGCGGCAACAGAGGTCAGCATGACATTGCAACAGCCTGAGGTGTGCCATGTGTTCTCCTGCGGCAGTTGTCCCTGGATCACGGGACCCTGGCAGTGGCAGGCTGCACAGGTTTCTGGGAAGGGTGGTGTGGATAGTGACCTGTGCTTGCACACAGGCTTCTTGGTGGCTGCAGAAGCAGCCTTAGCATTTCATGCCCATCTCTGGTGTCCCCGCTGATAGCCGTGGCTCATGCCCATCTCTGGAGCTTTTTTAGGCGGTGTTCTGAATCCCCTCACCTCGCGCATCGTGAAACAATGGTCTGTTGCCTCTTCGGCAGGTCCAGGCTTTTTCCTGGACTCCCTCACAGCTAGCTGTGATGCACTAGCCCCCTTCAGGCCATGTTCACACAACCCACCACGGTCCTCTCCCTGGGATCTGACATCCTAACCCCAAGCCTCAGCTCTCAGCCCCTACCTGCCCCAGCAGGTGAGCAGAGAAGCCTCTCAAGCTGGTGAGTACTGGTAGGCACTGCACTTCTGTACGGTAATCTCTCCACTTTGACCTCTGCACTCCTATTGCTGCACTCTCCTCCATTGCTCCAAATCTTTCCCCCTGCCAACCCCATCTCAGCCAGTGAAGGAGCTTCCTAGTGTGTGGAAAGTTTTCCTCCTTCACAGCTCCGTCCCAGAGGGGCAGCTCCAGTCCATGTTCTTTTGTCTCTTTTTTCTTTTGCCCTACCTGGGTAGGTGGGGAGTTTCTTGCCTTTTGGGAAGTCTGAGGTCTTCTGCCACTGTTCAGTAGGTGTTCTGTAGGAGTTGTTCCACATGTAGATGTATTTCTGATGTATTTGTTGGGAGGAAGGTGATCTCCACGTCTTACTCTTCCTCCATCTTGAAGGTCTCTCCTCAAAATCAGGTTTTGCTAGGATTCATTTGAGTGATAACCAGATCAATGGGCTTAAAAAGGATAAATCCAATGGTGAGGAAAGAGAAGAGAAATCTTCTCTCAGAAGTGTGGTTAAGAGACAAAAGAAATGAGAGTGGAGAGGAAGGGCATCGAGGTTAACTGAAGGACATTGGGTATTGTTGCTTTTTCAAGGATGAGAAACCAATCGAGAAGAAATTCCAGCTTGAAAAAAAGACATTAAGTTATGAGAAAAAATTGAGATCTTAAGGAGAGCGATATGTGAAGGTGATGAGAAAGGATAGATGAACAGAATAAAACAGATTGCTATTAGTGATTAAGAGTGAGACTTTGAATTAGCTTCAGTTGTACCGCAAAGTGAATCAGTTATACATGTACTTATATCCATTCTTTTTTAGATTCTTTTCCCATAAAAGTCATTAGAGAGTATTGAGTAGAGCTCCATGTGCTATACAGTAGGTCCTTATTAGTTATCTATTTTATATATATTAGTGTGTATATATCATGAACTATACTCCAATAAAAAATATTTTTAAAAAGTAGTGAGACTTTGAAAAGTCTAAGGACCCATATATTCCTAAATCCTGTCCTAAAGCTAAAGTATACCTTCTGAAGAAGTCTGTTCCCAAAGGAATTATGGACAGGATAGCAGAATGAGAACCAGAATACAGCTTGGGTAAAGACTGCACAACAGACTCAATCTATGCAGAACTCTGATAAAACGCTGACCTGGAGACCTGTGAGAAGCCACCTGTTCCTCATCTTTCTTCATATCCCAACAGTGAGTTTTGGAACCAGTACACAAAGACATGCCTACAAGGAACCAGAGTAAGAATGGTAACTGGGGCTTCAACTGGACTTCACTTAATTTCCCAGCCCAGATCTTGAAAGATAAAATTGATGTTGCTACCTAAATTTCTTCTATTTTTTAAAATAATACTTCAAAATTGCATTTAAATCCCAAGTAGCTCTCTAAATCATTGTTCTGTGCTACCCCCAATTAACAGATTTAATTTTTCAAAATGAGGGTATTCCTAAAATTTCTAGGGTATTGTTAAAAGTACATTTTGAAAACAAAAATTGTGGACTATATTTTGGGAAACTTTCCTGAGCACTCAAAATTAACTGAAGTATAACCCAAAGTTCTGGAACAAAACCCTCACACCAAAAGATGATGTTACAAGTTTGATATTTTGGCCTGGTTTCACAGAAACTTTGCTCCTGCCTTTTAGGGGATCACATTTGTTTGTGAATTTCTGAGCTTCCAATTGACCCCGAGCAAATATTTGTCAACTCTATCAAGGCACCTTTGGTCAAGGGAGGTCTGTGAAAATATTCAGAGGTAATCTCCATCCATTCAGAGACAACACATGCATATCACCTTCAACACCAATTCCAGAAACAAACCAAATAATAATAGTCATAATAATAACCACCACAAGAATGCTCCATGTATGCAGCCTCCTGCTTGGGATAAATCTCTCAAAATAGCCACATTCTTTTCTAGTGGACACAGGACCAGAGGAAATATAACAGCTCCTCCAGGTAACTCTGAAATGATGGGGATAAGTGTGACCCACCATCATCTACTCTGTTCCCTTTATGGGCCAAACACTTGAAATAAGAATGGCTTTATGATCCAAATTGGCTGCAGAGATGAAACTCTGCCATTAAAACAAATTTGGAAGCTTATCAAGTATGGCATGTTTTAAAGCTGCAGCTGGATAACGGGTAGATTCATGGATTTATTTTACATTTCTATTTATAATTTTATGAATGTGGCCAAAATAAAAAAAAAAAAAGGTTTTAAAAACCCAAATCCTCTAAAACATTGTTAAATCCAAATAGTGTTAAATATGTTTATAAAATACATACACACACCTATATTTTCAGAAACACATATATGTTACATTTAGAAGAGAGATTACATGGTTAGAAATTCAGTTTAGAAAAGGATCATACTGCAAATTCACTGGAAAGTTTCCCACACACTTAGAGATTAATTGCAGAAAAATCAGACTTGAGACAAAAAAACAAACAAAAAACCCCCCCAAAAAAGCCCTGGAAATTATAAATATATAATAAATATAATAAAAGTTCAAGTTTTATAGCTATATCACTTGGATGCCCTGATACAGACTTTACATTTACTGTTTTTAAATAATTATTCAAAAAATATTGATAAAGGGTCTTGTATGTGCCAAGTTCAGTGTCATTCACTCTTTCCCTACTTTGAGGAGTGGTGTCAGAAATTCACCTTCATCTTCAGAGGAGGGCGCTTCTGGATTTGGTCCTCTCCCCAAAGATGAAATCATGCAGAGCCCCTTGAAGACAAACGAGGAGCTAGCACCTGAAGCATGAATGAATAAATAGCACTACTGTCTCAGAAGTATATTACAAATACTTTTGTTTGTGGAATGAAAAAGACAAAATGGTGGATTTCTGCCGTGTGGATTTCAGGGAGGAAAAGGAAACCACAGATCTGTACTTGGAGGAGCTAGCATCCTGGGGAATGATGCTTGAGGAATACAGGGAGCTGAGTGTTAAGAATTGTCTTCTTTTGAATATAAACCAGCATCCCTCAGAGCCTAAGTCAGAACCAAGAGAATGGGATGATGCTCTCAAAAATAAATTATGGACTTGGATGGTCCTCCCTTGGGGATTCTAGACAGCAGAGGACAAGCAGCTCCTGTTGGACCATATCACATTCTACTGTCCAAATAGGCTGTACCTGGCAGTGAGAAGCAAGGGCAAGTTAGGCTCTTGAAATTAGAGGATCTCTGTAGTCTGCTTGGGTGTGTGAGTAGGCAGTACTCCATTTCTGTCATACTGCATATGCTCCTGGGGTTCTTGGGTATGTCAAGAGGGAAAAAGGAAGTCCTAAGAGGGAATCTCTAGACTTCTGCTAACCTGGTAATTGAGTACTAGAGCTAGTTTTCCTCTGAATGACATTATTTGCAACCTGCATTTGTGGAACAGGTCAATCTTAGACCATCACACGTTCCTGTGTTAACCTACCTCTCAAGTCATCTTAGACTTTATGAAGCAGTCTGTAATAACAAATGGACACTTGACTGGGAATCAGCTTGTGTAATAATAACAGCTCAGCTCTTCAGTAGCTGTGTGACCCTGAGGAAGCTTCAACTTAAATTCTTTAGTTGTACATCAGTATTTGGACCAGATATTCCATGGATACGTCTCACTCTATAATCTTATGAACTCAATTTTAAAATACTTAAAAATAAAATACTCTAAAAAAACCCTTTTGGAATAATGAGTTCATTAATCTGGCTGAAGTATACCATCTTCAGCTCAACACAATGTGGGTTTTCTCCTGAATACAACTCTTTGTAATGAGTTAGCGTGGGTTAGAGAAACATCAATAACAAAGTTGTGCAGGCTAGAGACATAATAATAATTATTACAAGTATAATTAAATATTCTTAGGTGCTTGCACTGTTCCAGGCACTGTTTTATTTAATCAACCTTTTAAAATGAGTATTGTTTTACAGATGAGGAAACTGAGGCTCAAAGGGTTAAATAAGTTCATTTGTAACAAACTTACAGTTGCCAAAGGGAAAGTGGGGAAGGGATAAATTGCAAGAATGGGATTGACACAAACACACTACTATATATAAAATAGATAATAAGGATCTACTGTATAGCACAGGGAACTCTACTCAATACTCTGTAAATGGGAATAGAATCTAAAAAATTGTGGAGATATATATATATATATATATGTATATATATATAACTGATTCACTTTGCTGTACACATGAAACTAACACAGCTTTGTAAATCAACTATACGCCAATAAAAATTATTTTTAAAAAGGGTTAAATAACTTGCCCAAGATCATGCAGCTAATTTGTAGAAAACACAGGTTTCTAACACAGTTCTCCCTGATGTTGAACCTGAAGCACTTAAGCACTGCCTTTCAGGGAATAAACTGGATGTGTTCAAGTCACATCATCTTTCCTTTTCAGTCTCTACCAATACATTCAAAAATCAATTTTGATAATTTCACATTAATAAAAAGTAAGAACTCCAAGGCTAAGGACAAATGCAGAAATCCACCATAGATTTTAGACACATACAACATACTTTTGGTATATCTACCACAAGAAAGTTGAAGGTTGTTACTTACTAGATTCTGCATCGGTCTTATTATTATTAATAACATATTTCAGAATGTTATTAACAAATAAAAGTAGTTGAGGAAAAGCAGAGTTACTTCAAGTCTTGAGGTAATTTAGAGATCAGTTGTAGTTTTCAAATTCTGCCAAGCTCCCTTTCTATTCATGTTGTTTCCATCAAACAATGAAACCATTCTATCCAAATAAATTATGTTTTACTTCCTGATACAGACAAGAAGAAACAGAGCTTCAAAAGCATGAATCAAAATAGCAGCAAGATTGTGTCACTTGTTCAAGACACACAGAAGCTTGCTGTTTGAAAAATGCAAATGTTTGGCTAATTGAGTTTTGAGACACTTTCCAGTTGCATGAAAGTCAAGCTTCTTTTTTTTCTCTAACCTGAACCACATGATTATGTGTTCTGATAATAGACTGATTGCTCTCTTTTCCTTTACATTTTATCAAAGAGAGTGTTAAAATTACTCTTAGAGTAATAATCCTCCTAAGCCTAAGGAACTCATAACATGCTAAAGAAAATATTCAGAGATGATATATTATGCAGGAGAAGATATCTTCCCTTCTGAATTCTGCAATTCTCATAAAAATATATTATGCAAAATAAATCTTGCAGTGTAAATTATCTTTTAGAAAATGGTATTCTTCAATTTCATTTCCAAATTATCCAAAATGAATTAGGATTTCATATTTAGCTGTCAACACAAAATTCTACCTCCCAAATATAGATTGGATTCTGAGAAGAAAAACAATACAAAGTGGTAAAAGCCCAGTTTCTTTTATACTCCTCCAGTTTAATATAGCATTCTGGAGTCACATATACTCACTAGATTGTGCAAAACTGACTGATTCTTAAAGAATCCCTTAAGTAAAGTTGTTTTATTTTACTGTGACATTTTGTGGATAATTTAAAGGAACTAAGATTCTCTTTTAAAAAAGAAAGAGAGCCAGAGAGAGAGAGAGATATCAATAGCTCTAATAAAATGTACTAAATAGACCCAGATATTTTTATTCATTCCATACAGTTGTGCAAAGTCATCATTCTTTGAACAGCAAGAGTGGTTATGATTCAGTGTTACCAATAATATGCAACTGATTAAAATAAAATTATTGGATTTAAGTATGGGATGTATCACTATGACATTACTCACTAATCTTTTTTTAGCTTTGAGATTAAACTATGAAGGAGTCCTCTGATCCAAGATAACCAGGTTGACACCCCATTTACCATGAAGACAAACATATTGCTATCATCAATGGAGCATGAACAGCAATGCCAATCAGGAAGGATTTCTATTTTTTGATGCTGCTCATGTGAGCAGAAAGGTAAAAGAAAATTGAATTAAAGAACCAACTTTTCTTCACTAAATACCCTTATTCACAAAAAAAGTAATGCAAAGTTACATGGGAGTGAGCACCTCACCCTATCAACATAGAGTAATTCTCTGCTCTGCCCCAGATTATATCCAACTGCATACTTTTCATGTCTTACAGGCTTGTCAAAATTAATACATCTAAAACTCAAGTCTTAATTATTCTTTTTAAGTGCGTTTCTTCCCCTGGCCTACTTGTGTCAATAAATGACACATGGCCCATCCTATTGCTCAAGTCAAAAACCCAGGTGCCATCTTTGATTTCATGTTTCCTCTACATTACCTCAAATCTATCATGTCCTATTGGTTTTACCTACAAAATATTCCTTGAATATTTTAATTTTTTTTTCCTATTCTATTATCATCATCTTTGTCCATGATTATCTCTCACTTGGACAACCGAAATAGTTTAACAGGTCTTCGAACATAATTTCTGATCCTTTCTCATCCACCTCCATGGAGCAGCCAGAGCAATATTATTTATTCATAAAACTGTGAGCTATAGAATTGCTTTAAAGCCTTAGATGGCTTCCCATTGCTCTTGAAATGACTGTTTCCACTACACCCCCCACCTCCAGACAATCAGTAATCTATAATCAATTTTCTTTTCCTGATAGTAAAAAGAAACTAAGGACTCAAAGTCCTGGCTAAAAGATTCAAAGGTTGAGAAAATTAAATAGTCCACTAAAGATCCACCAGTGTTCTCTGTTGAATTCCAGATCCTCAGAAAGCTGAGAAAGGAAGTATGGATGATTTCCTGATGGAGAAACTCACCTACAGAAGGAAGGTCTTTCAACAAGCTGAGGTATATATAGAAATAAGAGACAGACAACTTCCAAAAAGCTTCAGCATGGAAAATTTGTGGGTCCATTCCCAGATTCAAATTTTGATCTGTACACTTTCTTCTACTCTTATTCATTTGCCCTAGTCCAACCTATATAATATGTAGAAGGTTATTAATAGGCAACCATTTGATTTCTGAGGGGAAAAGGAAAAGATTCTAGAAACAAAAACACAAATGACTTCTCTTCATTCAGACTTGGGCCAGAGCCACAGGCATAAGCTAGTGACATGACAATCTCTTTTTAGGGCAAGATATGTAGAGATGGGACCAGAGCTAACAAATCAAGATATCCATATCCAAATATTCCCATACACAGCCCCACTGGCTATCTCATTCAAAATATCCCCTAATAAATATTTCATAAAAGCCTTTGAACACAAATGCTCCTTCTAGTGAGGCTACATAAACAAATGCAAAATGAATGGTTTTGCAGTTACTTCCTTTGGCCATTTTGGCCTTCCTGATATCAAACAATTTTTTTCTTCTTTGTAGAAGTTGGGGGAGAGGGAAGGCTTTTCAATAACAACTCGAATGTCAGAGCTACAGAGGCCTCAAATATATCACTGAGTGGGCCTATTTACCATGTTAAACAATGAACTTATCATCTGTGACAAGGAGAATTTAAGTCTCTGGGCACTCAAACTGCTTTCCTCTACTGAAGTCATGATAACTGCTAAATCAATTTAGTTTAACTTTTTTTCTCTCATGAATATTTTATAGTTCCTTCTTCAGGACATCTAGATTTTCAAGTACATTGTCTTATTAAGCTTACATGTTTTAATTAAAAAAAAATTTGAGATCAAATGTATATGCCATTTAAATGTCTTCCCTGTCATCCTCTCATCTGCAGCACAAATAGTAGTGGTCATGGTTTAATGTCATCTGTCATGTTAGTGAACTCTACATAAGGAGGATTTCCTTTTCGCAATGTAAAAAATTTAGGTCTCTATATTGTGATTACCAAAGTACAGATTCCTTTAAAGAATATGTCTGACTTCAATGGATAGAACTTATCTGATTAGAAAAATTTGATTAGTTATTTTAAAACTCAATTCTATTGTGCTTTCAAAGCACAGTGTGCATAATTTCACAAAGTGTCTTGAATTATGAAATAATTTAAAAGTCTCGTTCATTATTTTTGAACCAAATACTCTCAAACATACCACATATTTTTACATTATTGAAGTTGTACTAAACAAATACAAGTCTTCTGAGATGAGGAGGAAAATATAGAACATAAAGTTAGACCAGTGTTTTTCAGCTGGCAGCAATTTTGCCCTCCATCCTCCCTGGGGACATTTGCCAATGTCTGGAGACTTTTTTGATCATCATAACTGTGATGGGGGAGAGGTAGGTTGTTTCTGATAACCAATGGGTAGAGGCTGAGGATACTGATAAACACCCTAAAATGCATAGGACAACTCCTCACAACTCAGAATTATCTGGTCCAAAATTTCATTAGTGCCAGGGCTGAGAAACCCTGAGTTACACAAATCAAGAGAACTGAACTAAGAAAGAGAGGAATGAGATGTTTTTCTCATCAATAGACAGCTCTTAGAGGAGTACCATGTATGGCTGTGGATACACAAACCCAGAACATGATTTCAAATTCACGAATTCAGGAATAAGATATCAAGGATGAAGTAATACAATGAAAATTGTGAGGAAAAGTAAAAATTGCTTGACAATCACACTCATAAACTGTTCAACTTCACTACAAACCTGAAACGTAAAAAAGCATCCTCCTCATCATCACCATAATCACCATCTTTCCCATGTAATGGTTGAGGAAACTAAGCTGATAGAAGCCAACAGCCTCGCCCAGATCGCTCAGAAGAGTCACAGTGACAATGTACATCTAAATGTTCTGACTCTTAATCTAGTGCTTTTCTCAATATATCATGTATATTTCTATCATATCCCTTGCAAAAGAAAACCTAGAACGTATGCGGCACTTCAAACCTGTTGTTATAAGAAACACTGGCAGTGAAACAAGGAGTTTCAGAAATGGTGATGGCACGGTGTTTACACTTGCCTCTTCCAGGTTCTGCAATAAGACCCAAGAATTTCTACAGCCCCTTAAAATTCTACTGCAAATGAGTGTGTGGGGTGTCTCTGATAGCAGATGCTCTAGAAGGTAAACGAGTCTCATCACCAGACACAGAACATCACCAGAATGACATCACAATGCCTATTCACCATCAAGATATTAAAATCATCACTGACTCTGGCTGAAGAAATATTTTATGGATCCATATTCATAGACACCACCTTAAGCCCATTGAAGGGAGGTTGTTGGATAAATAGAGCAAAGAATAGATTTGGCATCTATTGGCTTTAGGAAATCACTGTAAGGCGACTAGAGGAAGAAGCTCTTTCTAGACCTGGCTTTTTCGCTAACTTACTGTGTAGCTTTAAAGTAACTTATATTTTCTGTATTTCAACTTTTTCATTGGTAAACTGAAAAAAGTAGCTACCACTTAGATGTGGTTGTACAAATAAAATGAGACAAATTTATATGAATGCATCTTGATAAGAAAAGCCAACAAACAGATATACAATGTCATTATTACCTGTTAAGTCTGTGCTCTTATTACTGATGTTGTTTTCGACTAGACTTTGGGCAGTGTGGCCCCTAAAATATGTGTTCAAGTTACTGGTAAAAGAAAAAATACTTTTCAAACTTTAAATATCGTGCCAGATTCAAATGCGTTTTGCCAAGAATGATGTTGGTTTTAAAACTGTCCTGTGAAATACTGACTGTAAGAAGTGGTTCCCTGAGAGAAGTAGGTTATAACCAATGAAGGGGATATATTTATATTGACACCTCATCCAGAACAACTCTTATAACAGACCCTGTTGATTTCCTTCATAGCAACTATGTTTATAGCTACGTGTTTTTAGCAACCTTTCTCTAGCTAACAGACTCTTAATTTCATTTTGAAGGCAATATGCTCAGCTCCGTGATATGAACTGAAGGGTCTCAGCCATCACAACAGCCCTATCTCCCTTACAGAGTAGCATATAACCTAGTGCTGACCAGTGACCTATAAGGAAAAATCTACTGGATAGAGGAGATTTTTGTGACATGTTATCCTTTATGATTAATTTAAAAAAATAGAGATACAAACATAGAAGACTCTTTTGTTTCCTTCCATGTTTCCTACTTTGTAATATGAATATGATGAGATATCTGGAACTGTAGCAGCCATTTGTCAACCATGAGGCAAAAAGCTTGAGGTCTAACGCTATCATGGTGAGAATGGCAGAGTGGGAGGATGAAAAGAGAATGAGTCCTTGATGACATTATTAAGCTTCCTAACCAATCCTGAAACCACTGCGTCCAAATAGGTTAAGTGTACACTGAATGTTCCCTTGTTTTAACCCAATGTTTATCAGGTTTTTAGATACTCATAGCTAAGGTATCCTAACTAATACACCCACGTATTAATTCTACTTGTGCCCTCTAGCTGTCTTGTAAGCCTGTTTTTATATAAAGTTAGCATATCTCCATTTCTTTTATAAAAATATCACATTTTGTTAATGGAAGAAAGAAGACCTAGGACACAAGACATTGGAAAAGTAACAACCACTTCTGCTTCATGGATCAGAAATAATAGGACATTGTTTTTCCCATTTCTGTATTTTGCTAGCACTGATTCCTCTGCTGGGAAACCACTTCCTTTTTTTTTTTTTTTTTTTAACATCTTTATTGAAGTATAATTGCCTTACAATGGTGTGTTAGCTTCTGCTTTATAACAAAGTGAATCAGTTATACATATACAATATGTTCCCATTTCTCTTCCCTCTTGCATCTCCCTCCCTCCCACCCTCCCCATCCCACCCATCTAGGTGCTCACAAAGCACCGAGCTGATCTCCCTGTGCTATGCGGCTGCTTCCCACTAGTTATCTATTTTACATTTGGTAGTGTATATATGTCCATGACACTCTCTTACCCTGTCACATCTCACCCCACCCCCTCCCCATATCCTCAAGTCCATTCTCTAGTAGGTCTGTGTCTTTATTCCCGTCTTGCCACTAGGTTCTTCATGGCCTTTTTTTTTTTTTTT